>NC_135957.1:41656846-41966846 GCF_053455715.1 Rhinoraja longicauda | reverse complement strand
GATGTAAATACAAGATAAATAAGAATAAGAATAAAAGAGAGATGAAAAGAACGTAGAGCAGTACTGCACAGGAATAGGCCCTTTGACAGGCCCTATACCGAACATGATTCCATGACCAAATTTGATCTGCTTGCACATAATCCATATCCTTCCATTCCCTGCATATCAATATGCCTATCCAAAAGCCTCTTAAATGCCACTATTGTATCTGCTGCAACCACCAACACTGGCAGCGCAATCCGGGCACACACCACTCTCCATGTTAAAAACCTGCTCCACACATCTCCTTTTAACTTTGGCCCTCTCACCGTAAAGCTATGCCCTCTAGTGTTTGATTTTTTCAATCCTGAAATAAAGGGTCTGTCTATCTACTTTATCTATGCCTCTCATAATTTTATATACTTCCATCAGGTCTCCCCGCAACCTCCCTCTGGCATTCCAGAAAAAAGAATCCAAGTTTGTTCAATCTCTCCCTGTAGATAATACCTCCTAATCCAGGCATCATTCTGGTGAACCTTCTCCACAATAATTCTCCTCACTGGCAACACCACTCAAGGATGTATTCTCAGCATATTACTATACTCCTTATACTCTCATGACAATGCACCAAATTCTGCTCCTTCATCTACAAGTTTGCAGACAACAACATTGCAGTGGACCAGATCACGAACAATGACAAGATGGCTTACAGGAAGGTGGTAGGGAGCTTTGTAATATGGTATTATGATAATAATCTCTCCCTCAATGTCAGCAAGATGATGGTGCTAGCTATTGACCAGGAAGCGTGGTGGAGTGCATGCCCCAATCAGCATTAACGATGCCAAACTGGAAAAGGTCAAGTACTTCATGTTCCAAGGTGTAAATATGACAAACAATCTATTGAGACACAACCTAACTGAAGCTACAGCCAAAAAAGCATATCAACCTCTCTTTCCCCAGGAAGTCAAGGTTTGGCATCTCCCCAACTCTCTTACCAACTTCTACAGTTGCACCACAGAAGGCATACTATTTGGTTGCATCACAGCTTGATTTGGGGACAGTTCTGCTCAAGACCACAAGAAATTGCAGTTTTGGATGTAGCCCAGTGCATCACAGACTCCCCACCATCGACTTCACCTACATGTCACACTGCCTCAGGTATGCAGCCAATATAATCAAGGACCTTTGTCAGCCTCATTTTACTCTGTAACTTTAATGCTAGAGGTTGTAAAACTTGATTCTGCACTCTGGTAATTTTCTCTTTGCACCGCCTGTTGTACTTGTGCGTGGCTTGATTGTACTCACATATAGTAAGATCTTTAATTAAATGGCACGCAAACAAAAAAGTTTTCACTGTATCTCAGTACACATGACAGTAATAAATCAATACCAACATAAATACTCCTATAGTCATCATACTCTTTCACCATAGTCGTCACCATAATTGACTTGTCATCTGTGAACAATTATTGCAGACGTATTATGTAAATGAATGACTCCTAAATTTCCAGATCCAATGTGGCCAAATAAGGATTAGATTATCTAATTATTATTGTTACTTATGACACAAAAGGCCCAAAATAGCACCAAACATGAGATCAAAATACAAAATGTCTGGCTGAAGAGGAACAATAGCATGCGGCTATCTGCTCCATTGGAAATGCATCATATGCACAATCCTTTGGTTATCCATGTGGAAATTAAAACACAGAATGACCCCTTGAAAGGAATTTAAAAAAAGGTTGGCTGAAGCCCTGCATGAAACAGCTAGCACTTTACTGGATCTCAAAGGGTCAGATCGTGTGGCGGAGCACATTTAATGCATAAACTACAATTAATTATTATAAATTTATTATACCTATTATAAATTTAGGTATAGATTTCCACCTCACTTAATTGAGATGACATATTGAAAGGCCCAAGAAATAGTGTAAACACTTAGCCCCAGAAAATTAAGAATGTTGCATTGGGAAATCTCTCCAAACCTCAATGCGACTGAAAGGATTATTTTGGCAATGGTCAATACTTTGTGCAAAGGGTCCGGTTTCATGTTAGGAAATCACAACATATGCTTGAAATAATTTGAAATCCCTCTTCGACCAGAATCGGTAATTCAAAAGATTGAATAAATAAATAAGTAAATAATTCAACTGGAAAATCACAGATGACACATAGCCAGTACAGACTGTAATGCTTGGCGCAAACACATCCAAATCCGTTTTGGTTTTTGATAACGTTTTTCACCCGGTCTTGTGGGTAATTGAGTAGGCGATGAGCAAACATAAATTTTGATGCAATGTTCAAAATGTACTGATGGATTTGTAGAATAATGAGAGACTGGGGTAATATATAAATGGTTCAGGAATTTTTGATGCGGGTAGAAATCGGCTCCAAAAACAAATACTTTACATAAACTACCCTTTCAATGCCCACTTGGTTTTAAATGTATATGTCAGAGTGAGAGCCGACGGCTTTGAAATATCTCTGATAAAACTGAGCCTTCAGTTTGAAAGTGTAAAGCTTGGGATTGAAACTATGTTAAAATCTAAATCAACTAAATTACAAAATCACGAAGAGATTTTGTGAAAGAGGACTATGCAAATAGAATAGCAAATAAGTTAAGAGATATTGGAAGCAGACATTTAAGGAGAATATTCATGATTCCTACAAAAGTATATTCCAATGTGTAGGAAAGATTGTGGGGAGGTTGGGATTTAAATAAGGTGTTAGAACATAGAACAGTACAGCACAGGAACAGGCCTTTCAAATCACAATGTCTGTGCTGAACAAAATACCAAATCAAACTAATCTCATCTGCCTGCACGTGATCTCTAACTCTCCATTGCCTGCATCTTCATGTGCCTACCTAAAAACATCTTAAATGCCATTATCGTTCGTATCTGCTTCCAGCACCACTATCTGTGTAAAAAAGACATGTGGGTCTCACACATCTCCTTTAAACTTTCCCCCCTCTGACCCAAATCATATTCTCTGGTATGTGACAATTCTACCCTGGAGGATGAATTCTGCCTATCTATTCCATCTAAGCCTCCCAATTTTATAAATGTCTTTCGGGTCTCCCCTCAGCTTCCAAAGCTCCACAGAAAACCATCCAAGTTTGTTCAACCTTCTTAGAGCAAGCTAGACCAAGTGGACAGAATAAGAAGAGGTCCTAGACGCTGGGACTTACTTCCCTGGAGCAGGAGGAGCGCACCTTCCAATATGGGAGGGTTCAAAAGGAATGGAAAACCAATCAATCTGAGTTACATCACACAAAAATTGGAAGCTGTTTGACTGCAGGAGCATCTGATTTGTAACTCAACCAATTAGGACAAGGAGCTGAATATAAAGAAGTACATTTAAATTGGCATTACATAGTCCAATTTAAAATTTCTCTTTAAATCTCTTAAAATTTGTTATTTTTCTTTAAAAATAAAAGCTGAACATAAAATGTAAATAACAGTAAAAGTGTATCATAAAATGCTGGAGTAACTCAGCAGGTCAGGCAGCATCTCTGGAGAGAAGGAATAGGTGACGTTTCGGGTCAATAGACAATAGACAATAGACAATAGGTGCAGGAGTAGGCCATTCAGCCCTTCGAGCCAGCACCGCCATTCAATGCGATCATGGCTGATCACTCTCAATCAGTACCCCGTTCCTGCCTTCTCCCCATACCCCCTCACTCCGCTATCCTTAAGAGCTCTATCCAGCTCTCTCTTGAAAGCATCCAACGAACTGGCCTCCTTCTTCAAACTAATGTCAAGGGGGGCAGGACAAAGAAAGGATATAGGTGGAGACAGGAAGACAGTGGGAGAACTGGGAAAGGGCAGGGGAAGGGAAGAACAGAGGAGCTATCTAAAGTTAGAGAAGTCAATGTTCATACTGCTGGGCTGTAAGCTGCCCAAGTGAAATATAAGGTGTTCCTCCAATTTGCAGTGGGCCTCACTATGACACTGGAGGAGGCCCATGACAGAAAGGTCAGACTGGGAGTGGGAGGGGGAGTTGAAGTGCTGAGCCACCGGGAGATCAGGTTGGTTAAGGCGGACTGAGCGAAGGTGTTGAGCGAAGCGATCACCGAGCCTGCGTTTGGTCTCGCCGATGTAGAGAAGTTGACATCTGGAACAGCGGATACAATAGATGAGGTTGGAAGAGGTGCAGGTGAACCTCTGCCCCACCTGGAATTTGTGTTTCCATCTGCAGCTATTTTCCTACAAAGCGGTATGAACATTGACTTCTCTAACTTTAGATAGTTCCTCTGTCCCTCCCTTCCCTCCCCCTTCCCAGTTCTCCCACTGTCTTCCTGTCTCCACCTATATCCTTTCTTTGTCCCGCCCCCCCTGACATCAGTCTGAAGAAGGGTCTCGACCCGAAACGTCACCTATTCCTTCTCTCCAGAGATGCTGCCTGACCCGCTGAGTTCCTCCAGCATTTTGCGATACCTTCGATTTGTACCAGCATCTGCAGTTATTTTCCTAAACAATAAAAGTGTAGTGCATTAAGGGGACAGAGTAATGAAGATAGACACAAAATGCAAGACCCTTCCTCAGAACCGACAGGTCTCCCATTCCTTCCCTCCAATGATGCTGCCTGTCCCGCTGAATTACGCCAGCGTTTTGTGTTATCTTTGGTGTTATCTAGCATCTGCAGTTCCTTCCTACACAAAGTGATAATGAGCATATCTCAGATTATCAAAGAAATAAAAGGCATAAAACATGCTCAGGAAATTGAAGATTAATTACTGAAAAATCCAAGTTATTCTTATGTGATTCTTATGTTCAGGGGAAACATGAGTAAATAAAGCACAAAGACGAAGAAGCAGAAAGCTCAAGATTTCTCAGGAGTGCCATTTTGAGGCATTTTGGATTTTTGGCTGGTGCACTCTAAGAGTGGTCAAGCTGCAACCTGAGAAAGTTTGGGGTAGTAAACATGTGACCATGGGGGGGGGGGGGTGGGGGGGGGTGGGGGTTGGAACGGTTGATTGCTGATGGTTGGTTTAGGCCAGAGATGAAAGGACAAAGGGCTATGAGACAGGAAGATAAGGAAACGAGAGGCATGCTGGGGACAGATAATGTCCTTGTGGGACCAAGATCCACTTGGTTGGAATTAAAAAGCTAGAGGATAGAGATCACATCAGTGGGGATACATTATGAGGTAGATGAAGAAGCAAATTTGCAGAGCAATTGCAAGGACTGTGAGAATTGTTGAGTGATGATTTTGGAGAATATATACAGGTACTCCAATAAATGTTGAGATAATATTGGTGCAAAGAGTAAAAGAGAGGAATTTCTGAAATAAATTCAGGCGTGTTTCCTCATTCTGCATTCTTTTGGCTCATTGAGGAAGAAACTACTGCTGGACCTGGGGATTGAAGTGGAGTGAGTGGAGCAAGTGGCAATGAGATGGCACTTCTGCAGCATGATTGTTTATCATGAGGTTTAAGTTAGGAATAGAGAAGGGTAAGGAATAACCTCTTGACTGAAGGAAAAGTAACTTCAATAGAATGAAAATTGACCTTAATAGAGTGAAATGAATCCAAAGATTGAAAGGTAAAACTGGTTCAGAATAATGGGAGATTTTTAAAGAGTTGTTTCAGTCCAGGCTAGGTGCGTTTTATAATAGGAAGCGGTAAAGGAATCAAAATCAGAACTATCTGGATGACAAAGAAGATTGAGAATGCCTTAAAACAACAAAAGGGGTGAATGATGTATGAGAAGCTGGCTGAATTCATTTGTTGATTTGGGTTATGAGCAGCATGAAAAATCTTTCATAGAAAAGTGATGCAAACACAGCTATTTAGAGGGCAAAAGAGGTTGATATGGAACCACAAAAGTAATCCGTTCACTGAGGTGAAGGACAAGCTGGAATACCAGATGTTTTATATCAATCTTTGCTTATAAAGAGGATGCTGCCAAGATCTTTGTCAAAATGGAGGTAGTGCTACAGTACTACCATGCAGAAGGCTTGTCTTTAACAGTGCTCTGGGTTTATGGAAAAAATACATTTACCAAAACATGCTACAAAACAAAACAAAAAGATTCAAATTATCACACCTATGAACTTGGAGAATGCATCCAGGCAGCTTGCCAAGTGCAGCCATGTTGGTCATGTTTGCTTGGCCAATGAGAGTGCTTTAAGTTATCAGCACCTACCCAATGCAAGCACAGAACGAATGAACCTTTCATTTCGCACTGTTATTCTCAGTTTTTCACTGTTATCCTTACGTTTTTACATGTGGTACTAGTGGAGCAGTGTTAGATGAGGTGAAAATTGATAAGCAATTCAATCAGCAATCAACCGTCCTCCCCTCACCTATATCCACCTATCACTTGACTGGCTTTGTCCTTCCCCCACCTCTCCCTCCACCTTTCTCCCTCCACCACAAAATTGATAAGTAGTGGGTATAGAGAGATAACTATGTTTAAAGTAAATGTTACCGGATCCAGATGGATTGATATATCTTAGGTTGCTGAGGGAGGAGAGATCACAGAAAGACTTGCTGAAATCTTCATGGAGGACTGAAGAATGTCAAATGTGCTTCCTTTATGTAGAACTGATACAAGGTCGTGCCCAGCAACAATAGGCCTGATTGTTTAATGTCAGTGATGGGAAGGTCTTAGGAACAATTACCAATTAAAACTCTGTATTGGCATTGGGTGAAAATTGAGTTAATGGCAGGAATTACCAAGGATTTTTTTAAAGACAAATTATGTTTGGCTATCTTCATAGAATTTTTCATTTAGGCAACATAGAAGGATGGTGAAGGGAATACAGCAAATGGTGTACATATAGACTTTTCAGAAAACATTTGACAAAATCCCAATCCCATACAAAAGACTGGTTGCCAGAATTGTGGTCTTTGAAATAGAAGGGTCTAAAAAAGGTGCCAAAATTGGCTCTGCTCCAGTGAGAGGGGTGTTGTGATTAACTGCTGTATTTCAGACAGAAGAGTGATCGACAGTCGTGTTCCCCATCAATTGCTGAGACTTATTCTTGTATCCCCATGGAAATTCTTGTGTCCTATTCTGACTTCAGCATGAACTGACAACAGCATCTGTTACCCTGTTACTACTGTTGTAGTTGTCCTGTGGTGTTGCTGCAGACTCCACTCTGGGCAATGCATTGACCTTGCAGGTCTCACTCAGCATGTAAACCTTGGCCAAACACAAACATTACAGGCACCATCTAAATGAAGGAATGAGATTGGTTGATAATATTTTTAATTATTTTGTTCTTTTTAATAAACTAGAGTGATCTATAATGTGTGGATTTCCTTTTAATATTTTAGGTGTTACAAAATAATCGATACTTTAATGACTTTTTAATTTCTTTCATATATCCTAAAGGTTTTCAATATGGAAACAGAAACAATCAGAATGAAGTTGAATTATCACTTGAATTAAAGTAAATTACAGGATCATTGGGAAATTGGGTGTTGGGGGAACTGAATGGATCACCATGCAGGGAGCCAGCGTGGGGTTAATGGACCACAGGGCCTCTTTCTTTGCTATCGTAATTCTATTATTGTGTGATCTAATATGTTAGTCACATCTGCCACATGGCCGTTTTCTGTGCTATTGTATGATCTGATATGAGCCCACTTTACCCGCTATCAAGGAGCCAATCATTATTAACAAGCATGAAAGTTTGTTATGAAATGTTTGTTTGTTATGGAAGAAAGTTAATGAAGCATTAACAAGCACTATTATTGTTTGTTTGCTTTTGTGTGTGTGTACATATGTGTGGATGTGTGTGTGTATATATACATATATATATGATCTGTATATATATATATGTATTTGTGAGTATGTGTATGTATACATACACTGAACTTTTTTTTCTCTCTCGCTTATTATATTGTTTCCAGTGTTTACAGTACTATGTTTACATATTCTGCTGTGCTGCTACAAGTAAGAATATCAGGTGTTCTATCAGGGACATAAGACAATAAAACACTCTTGACTCTTGACTCTTGAAAGTGCCCTGATTTGCTGCATGTGATAAACATGTCTTAGAACATTGTCTTATGAACAGGGTCTTATGAACAGGATGCTGTGAAATCTACAGATTGCATGCCTGAATTCAGATGAGATTAGAGTGACAGTGTGCAAATAGATGCTGAGGATATTAAATAGGATGATGATACAATCCACATCTGAAACGGTATTGCCAACTAAAATCCTTTGGAAAGGAAAAGGACCATAAAAAACCATACAAGATGCAGGTTGGAATATGGATGCTCATCCTTTTTGTGTAGTGTGGCAAACTTAATGAACGACCGCTCATACCCTGGACATTTTATCTTCTACGTTATCAAATCAGGCAGAAAACACGTACCACCAGCTTAACAAAAAGCTTCATCCACATTATTATTTGACATTTGAATGGACCTCTCATACTATCTGCTAAGGGTGTATTCCTGATCTTTCAATCTACATCAATACAGCCCTTGCACATTTTTAATCTGCAGCTGTAATGCTATATTCTGCACTCTGTATATTATTTTTTGGCTATCTGCTGTACTCATGTATGGATGTTTTTACGGCAAAGCAGAGTTTTTCTGCGTATTTCAGTACATGTGACAATAATAAACTAATGCCAATACCAATTGTAGTCATGGGCTTTTTGTTCTAAATGTACATGGGATATCAAGCCAACTAAAGCAGTGAAAGGAGTCAATGTTACATTTATTTCCTTGATTAATTTAGCTCATATGTGTTGTCAAGATTTAACATGCTGCTTCCCTTTATTCTTTGTTAAAGGACATGTTGGATGACAAATAATTTGCTCTATGATCTGAGTTATCACTGTTATGACTTGTGAACTTAGCCATTCAGAGGCTGAAGCTGGCTGATATAAAAGTCTTCAGTCATCAGGAGAAATGGACATTTGGACATCCTCTTGATAGAATCTTCAAACACAAAGTACTGTGTTTTTATATATTTTATACTCAAAGAGAACAATAAATGACTCATTGTGATTTTGGTGGCTATAATTACTACTCATCTCTAACATTTTGAGTGCAGACAGGTAACATTGCAGAATTACATATTCACAATAAGAACATACTGTAGCTGTCAAGCCACCTCTGAATATGCAAACACCTTTGCTGGGATAAATTAATTCACATGGACATACTATAAGCTTCTGCAGATAGAAGCCAGGCAGCTTTTTTTAGTTAGTCTTGAGGGATTGCTCCCTGGATACAGAATATTGTGTGACAAGACAGACTGTACAGTGGGCAGGAGACTTGGTATTCCTTCCCACCCTCCCTCCCACACTCACACTCTTCTGCTATGTGATGCTGACAAACCCTCACCCATCGATCCGTTGGCCTGACTCTCACCCTGACCCTGCCACTGACCTCTGAGCCCAAACTTTGTCACAAACATTCCCCTCACTGATCGTGGGCAGAGAAATTCTAAAACACAACCAGTGTCAGGATTATCTGAGTTAGATAGAAATGAAATGTGTTTAAGCTCAAAGAAGCTGAAGAGTTTGATGAGCATTGTTGAGAGCTGAGAAATATTCCTGGCAGTAATTCCATAGCATGCACACAGATTACATTCTTCTAATTTCTTCGCAAAGGGTCAACTCACTGGAAGGTTTTAGGCACCCAGGCCTACTCCAATGCCTCTCCTACTTGCAGACATGGTATTGCCAATGGCCATGTCCTTCTCAGTCAATGTAAGACAGCTCGATAAACACTCAGTCCCCATTGAGTCACATTGATGAAACAATCATCATTAGCCTTCATCTTAAACTCCAAAACCCTGCCATTGATTCCTTTCTCCTCACTGACTATTTTGCTGAAGTTTAATCACAAATGGGAAACAGAACTAATATTTCAAGTGGAACCCCCTTGGTTGGAACTAGGCACGAGAGAAAATACATCAGTATTGTAGCTGGGAGGTGAGGCAGAACAAAGGCAATATTTCTCACAGACTGGATTCTATGGAGATCCTCTGTAAACACGCATATTGTGCCGATACTTGAGTTCTTATTATCCATTCCCACTCTTGTTCTTATTATCTATTATTATTTATTTCATTGCTTTGTGTTGTGGCCTTTCTCTTTCTCACTAACGTTTGAAGATTTCCCTGATCAGAACCACCTCCAAATATTTAATTGTAGACCTTATCTATGGCCCCAATTATATGATTCACTAGGAAACTGTCTCAATGGAACAGCTCATTCTTTCCACAGTATACGTGCCAGTGAGGCATGATTGAAACCATTTCTCCCACTCGAATCTTTGAACCATGCCTGGATCTTATGCCAACCTGCACTTGACTCAGCTTGTAATCCAGAGTTTGTTACCTTGGTCATTCTCCTTTTAAATTGGGTCTCTAACTAACCACTTCTCTTCAGCAGAACTGTCCTGTCTATCCTAATCCCATCACAGCAACAAAAGATGTGGTAGTATCTATCCCACTGACTGTACCATCCCTTCTTACTACTAAATTCCATATCAACCCCCCAATTTTATTGGAGTAACTCAGCGGGACAGGCAGCATCTCTGGAGAGAAGGAATGTGTGACGTTTCGGGTCGAGTCTCTTCTTCACCTGAAACGTCACCCGTTCCTTCTGTCCAGAGACGCTGCCTATCCTGCTGAGTTACTCCAGCTTTTTGTGTCTATCTTCGGTGTAAACCAGCATCTGTAGTTCCTTCCTACGGCACCCCAACTTTATTGGCCTCCTACTCTGGTCGTCGGTTTGCTCATTTACTCTGGACACAGGCTGCAAAAATATGATATCTGTTGAAATATACAAATTAAAGTTTCTCCCATGCTGCCTTCTCGATCCCTGACCTGTCAAACCCTCGTGACTGACCACCGTACTAAATTTAAGGGATGCAACTGCCCCAGGAACAGAGTGTCCAGGAAATGTTTGCACTTGCCGAAGCATCACACAGAGGGAATCGCGCTCTCCCCTCATCAACCTTCAGCCAAAGTTTTCTCAGCTGCAAATTCTCACTGCGGACATGATTATCATGAAAGGGCAGAAATGGGAATGGTTCAGGCTGACATCTAGTAGCAGGTTGACTTTCAATATCTGCTTTAGGTTCATGAAACAGACGAGGCTTGCCAGCCTGCACCTGATTCACTCATGCTCTATTTAGGCTTGGGTTAACTTTAGGTTGCATAATCACAGCATACTCGAAGAGTGCAGTTGATATAGCTGGAAAACAAACGCCTTCTTTTATTAAAGAATCATTGTGCCCTTCTGAATAATGCTGCTAATTGCAATCAATTAACAGTTGTTTTGATGAACCCATTTCCAAGTCCCTCATGGTGAGCCATTACTCACCACAGTCGAGGTAAATCAATTCTAAATGCAGCATTAATATCTAGATTTCAGCGTACGTGTTTTAATTATAGTCCCTGTCCCACTTCTGCACACACACTCTCCCTCTCATGCAAGCAACCTGTCTCTGCCCCTCTCCCTCACCTTCACCCTTGCCCTCACCCTCACCCTCTCGTGCACGTTTCCTCTCCATCTTCCTTTCCCTCCCACGTGCCTCCCCTTCTCACTCTCCCCTCCACAATTCTCTCTCTCTATCCTCTACCTCTCTCCCGTTTCCCTCTCTCCCTCACATAGTCCCCTCCTCCTCCTGCTTGCACATGCTCCATTTCTCTTTTGCACATGCTCCCTCTCCTTCCTCTTTCTCATGTGCTCCATCTCCCTCTCCCTCTCCCTCTCCCTCTCCCTCTCCCTCTCCCTCTCCCTCTCCCTCTGCCTCCTTTTCCTTCTCCATTCTTTCTTACACATGTACTCCCTCTCCTTCTAGTTCTCCTTCTCCCTTTCACACTCTGTCATTTTCCATTGTGGAAAATTCTAAAACTATAGGCTTCAGGTGAAAGGGAAGAGATTTAGGAAGGACCTCAGGGGCAACGTCTCCACTGAGAGTGTAGTCCACATCTGGAATGAGCTGCCAGGGGACACTGTGGAAGTGGATACAATTGCGAGTTTAAAAGATCTGGGTATGTTTATGGACAGGAAGGGTTCAGAGGGATATGGGCCAAATGCAGGCAAATGGGACGAGCTCAATATGCCAATTTGGTCAGCATGGACAGGGTGGGCCGAAGGGCTTGTTTCCATGCTATGACTCGGTTCAGGTGACTCTCCACTACCTCGTACACATGTGCTGCCTCTCCCTGTCCATCTGCTTCCTCTCCCTTTCCCTCCCTCCTCCTTTCTCTCCCTCCCTCTCTTGCATGCATACTTCCTCTCAATTCCCCTTCCTTTCTCCCTCTTTCTCTCTCTTGTGTGCTCACTCTTCACCTGTCTCCTCCTCTCCCGCCCCTCTTGCCTGCGTGTTCACTCTCCCATTACTTCTAATGATGAACACAACGCTGGATTACAATTCTTCTGATGAAAGGTCAAGTGTATTGTAAATGTATGAAATATAAATTCTATTACTCTCTTCACAGATACTGCCTAATCAGGTAAGAATGTCCAACATGTCTTTTTTTAAATATTAAAAATAGCTCTACTTTTTCAAACACGTACAAATGATTTGAAGCCAGAAAACAACACTGGAGAAAGAATACAATGTGCTTAGAGGACCTAAAGCCATCCAACTCGTTAAACATCCATAATTCAAACATGACAAGTGCAAGAGATAAATTGTGGCATTAAATAGATTCGCCCTCTGTTTTATGGAGCATCCAGAACAAACAGTTCAGTGTTGGAATGAGCTCTGGCTCAATTTGATGATTCACACCATGCCACTCACAGAGTGGAGATTACTCATATTGATAACAGTAAGGATCTCCTCCATATCCTTCTGCTTTATTTTAATTTGTTATAACAAGTTTTTCAATGGGTTAATTCATAATCACAGATAAACCAGTCTGGAGAAGGGTCCCCACCAAACACATCTCGACCCGAGACGTCTCCCATTCCCTCTCTCCTGAGATGCTGCCTGACCCGCTGAGTTACTCCAGCACTTTGTGTCTACCTTCGATTTAAACCAGCATCTGCAGTTTTTTTTCCTACACATGAACTATCCATGTTCTCCAGAGATGCTGCCTGACCCATTGAGTTAACTCCAGCACTTTGTGTCTTTTTCTTTCACATAAAAACCTAACTGGCTGCAAGTGATACATTCGTTTTCTCTCTTTAAAGAATACCAGAACAAATTACATTGCTTTAGCACATGAAGGGCTGCAGTTAAACTATTTCAAGGGATTACTCCCGATTTAGTCAGGGGTTAGTGTTTTTTTAATCTCTTTAGTGTCCAGAAATTAAATCTTGCAGCTCATACTGTTTCAGCGTGATTGACATGTGATGTAAGATTTGTTACCAGGAACTAATGGCGCTAACATTGATTAATAATAACTTCGTGTGCCATCTGTACATGGGTGGGATCGTGGCACAGCTGCTAGAGGTGCAACCTCAAAGTGCCGGAAAGCCCGATTCAATCCTAATTTCCATTGCTGCCTTGTGGATTTGCACATTCTCAGCCATGATCACATTGAATGGCGGTGCTGGCTCGAAGGGCCGAATGGCCTCCTCCTGCACCTATTGTCTATTGAACGTCTGCATATAACTCTGGATGCTCTGGTTTCTTCTCACGCCCAAAATTGTGCAGTTTGGTTTGCACTCTTCTGCTTCCCCCTCTAATTCCTGTGGCTTATCAAATGATAGATTTTGAGAAAGGCACTGGGAAGAGTAAGGGGAATACATGGACCATCTATGAGAAGGAGAGGATTTGAAACGATGATGAGGAGAGATGTCAGAGAGTAGAATGGATAAAAGCTGCCTCTATCATCCACAATAGAGTGTTGGCCAATGGCCCTGTGGCAGCCAAGCCCATGACTGTCAAGAGAATATCATATAATAGCAATGGTTGTTTGTGATTAAGTGTTTAGTTAACTTAGGAAGAACAACTGTGTATTTGTGTGTATACAGAATCACAGAGCTGTACAGTTCTGAAACAGGCATCCAGCCCAACTCACCCAGGCCAATTGTGATGCCCATCTACATTATTCCCATTTGACTGCATTTGGCCCATATCCTTTAACTCCTTTCCTGTCCACATAGGTGTCCAAATGCCTTAAACTGTACCTGACTTTACCACATCCTCTGGCAGCTCGATCCACATAATAACCACCTTCTGCATGCAAAAACCTGCCTCACTGATCTTCAAAATTTTCCACTCTCACCTTAAATCTATGCCCTCTCATTTTAGGCATCCCTATTCCAGGTAAAAGAACGTTCTATGTCCTATCTGTCCCATTCATAATCTTAGAAACCTCTGTAAGGCCACTTCTCGGCCTCTGATGATTTAGTGAGAACAAACTCAACCTATCCAATCTGTCCTGGTAACTAAAGCTATCCATTCCAGGCAACATCTTGGTGAATCTCTTCTGTTCTCTCTCTAATGCTACCATATCATTTCCGAAGGGTAGTGACCAGAAATGAACACAATACTGCAAGTGCAGTCTATGCAATGTTTTGTACAGCTGCAATGTGACATCCCAAATCTTGTACTCAATGACTTTTGCACCACCTTATGCCCCCGTGTCATCATTTTCAGGGAATTATGAACTTGCATTTCTTGTATATCTGTAGGTCACTGCATTTGCTGTATATGTCCTGCCAGTATTTAAGTTTAGTTTAGTTTAGAGATACAGTGTGGAAACAGATCCTTCAGTCTGCTGAGTCCACACAGACCATCGATCACCCGTACACTAGAGATTCCAGAGAAAAACCACACAGACAGCACCCACAGTCAGGATCAAACCTGGGTCTTGGAACTGTGAGACAGCATCTCTACTTTTGTGCCACTGTGCCACTTATTTGAATCCCAAAGTCTATTGCCTCATGCTAGTTTGGATCAAATTTCATCTGCCACCACCCCACCCAACCTTCCAGCTGATCTGTGTCCTCTAAACAGCATTCATTATTGACAAATGCACCAGTTTTGGTGTCGTCAGAAAACTTACTAATCAGACATTTTCGTGACTGATTAGTCATTTATATTTAGACAAGCAACAAAGGTTGCTGTGTGTGTGTGTGTGTGTGTGTGTGTGTGTGTGTGTGTGTGTGTGTGTGTGTGTGTGTGTGTGTGTGTGTGTGTGTGTGTGTGTGTGTGTGTGTGTGTGTGTGTGTGTGTGCGTGTGTGTGCGTGCGTGTGTGCGTGTGTGTGTGCATGTGTGCTCGCATGAGCGACTTGAGCAAAATAGCTGCCATGACTGAATGGGTATAAGTACTTGCAAAGTAAGAGTGTTAGTGTGATGTTAAATGTATGGGTATCACTGTACAATGGGATTCTTTTGCTGTAATAAATGTTCAATAAACTTTCCCAGCATTAAAATCTTGATGTCACTTCAGGTATCCAGCTCTCTGGCCACTTCCTCTCATCAGTCCCTCATATGGTTGTGGAATATTCCTGGATCTGCTGGCATGCAGGCCATCCCTATGGCCTTTCTCAGGCCAGAACTGAATCTGGTATTCTTCTGTGCAGTGATCTCCAAGTTGCATAAAACCCTCCAACAAGGTAGAATTGGGCATTCAACTTAGTTTTGGTAGGCATGCAGGAGTTTATGTCACTTATGTGCAGGAGTCTATGCAGAGTCACTTAACTATTGCTAGTGGAGGTGGGATTGAGAGTTTGCACAGAAACATGATTGGTATCTCCAAAGCGTACATGCGTACAATGCAATGCACCAATGGCTGGAATCAGCTGCATGGTTTCAGCCCATGTTTTAAGGAGCAGTACAGTTCCCATGCCCTTATCACAACTTTGTTGCAAGTAATTGTTTCTAGATTAACATCTTCTTGCATTTGATATGACCACATGGAATGCAGGAAAGAGGCATTTCATGGATTTAACTATAAATGAGAGAACCGATGCATCTAAACACAGCAAAGGTGCTGGAATATTAACAAGAAATGTCAATTCATCAAGCCAACACCATTGTTTCAGTCACTGACTATTAAAATTGCATTTCATCTTTGCAGGTCTCAAATATATGATTTATATTGATTTTTTTTCCTTCCCGTTAGCAAGAGGTTTTCTCAAAGTTTCCTCAGCTGATTTTTTCAGGCTATAAAAATATATTGGAAACCCTTAGTAAGCTCATCATTCTCATTATACTTATCATGACAGCTTTGTATTGGTTACAGATGCTGCTTGTGCAAATTCATTTCGTATTTTGGGGCCTGCTTTTGCCAGTCCCTTGGATGCGCCAAGGCAAGAAAACGACAGTCTTGCAGATATCTGAAACTTTTCATCACCTCTGTTGCTTCGTGATGCTACACCCACAATAGATTATTTTCAAAAAAATGACTTGCTAATTCATCCTGATACACGAGTAAGATCAGAGCTGTCATATCTGAATCAGGCGCAACTCAGTAGAGCAAATGGTCCGAGACAACAACTGGCCATATTGCAACAGACATGAGGCATAAAACAATCCTAATTTCATAAAGGTAGCAGCGTGCCATGAGAATATCTGGCATTGCACTGTGGTGCTCATGGAAGCAGGATTTTATTTCCACTGGCATTTCTCCACAAAGCATGATAAATTTAAACAGACCAATAGATCACAGGAGTTCAGAAGGACTGAGGAGGCACAGCAAATCCAGTTAGTATAACTGAGGGGGCTCCACGTGTATTTTAGTGATGACAACTGATGGAACTGAATGTGAAAACATTCACAGAAATGATTCTGATATATCCTCAGGATATGATTTTGTTTCACGATACTAATCCAAGTATCCTTACTCACAATACCAAAGATCCTTACTCCCCTCTCTTTTTACTCTCACTCTCTTTCTGATCACCAGAGGAATAATTAAGGTATCAGAAAAAAATTTAGCCATGATTTGGGGTGGAAGGGAATGTAAAATGAATGAAAGCACAAATAACTCAACAGATACATAGTACATAATAATGCAGCACAATCTCCTCGACCACAAGTGCCAATGGAACAAGTGAGTACTCAAGAGTACCAGCATCTGTCAGGAAATGAGCAACTTCTAAGAGGACTATACAGTGGAAACTTTATGTTAGATTACAAAATTAGTCAGAAGGATGATTTCTATCACTTGTCAGCATTTGAATTGGACTTGCTTGATATATTACTGCAGTCAGACCTCATCGTAAATGTGCTTCGGAACTGTCTTGCCCAAATATTCTTAATAAATGTAATCATTTATTGCAAGTTCCCAGTGCCAACATTCCTCCTTCAAACAATTCAACTCAAAACAGACCAATTCATCATTCAACTCCTTGCTATTTTTGAAGCAATGATAATGAAGACTGGTTGCCATATCTAACTACGTAACATCAGTCATTACAAATAAAAATGATTCAACTGTAAAGCATGGTTGAGCAAGGAGAAACCAATATTTTCTGCGGTCTAATTCCCACCTAGAGATTATTTTAGCTAATCCAAAGATGAGGTGCAATCTAAACTCCAGGATGCAACCCATTACATTTGGTTGGCTGTTGGTGATAGTAAACTGGGCAATGCAGTTCGATGATGATGATGCACACTTAAACAATTATGAACATTTGAAATAGAGGTGTGAGACTTAGAGTCACAGAGTCATAGAGTGATCCAGTGTGGAAACAGGCTCTTCGTCCCAACTTGCCCACACCGGCCAACATTGTCCCAGCTGTACTAGTCCCACTTGCTTGTGCTTGGTCCATATCCCTCCAAGCCTGTCCTATCCATGTACCCATCTAACTGTTTCTTAAACGATGGGATAGTCCAAGCCTCAACCACCTCTTCCGGCAGCTTGTTCCATACACCCACCACCCTTTGTATGAAAAAGTTACCCCTCGGATTCCTATTAAATCCTCACCTTGAACCTTTGTCCTCTGGTCCTCGATTCCCCACCTCTGGCAAGAGACTCTGTTCATCTACCCGATCTATTCCTCTCATGATTTTGTACAACTCTATGTTCACCCCTCATCCACCTGCGTTCCATGGAAAAGAGATCCAGCCTACTCAACCTCTCCCTACAGCTCACACCCTCTAGTGCTGGCACATCCTCGTAAATCTTTTCTGAACCCTTTCAAGCTTGACAATATCTTTCTTATAATACGGCCCAGAACTGAACACAATATTCTAGATGCAGTCTCACCAATGCCTTATACAACTGCAATATGACCTCCCAACTTCTGTACTCCATACTCTGGCTGATAAAGGCCAAAGTGCCAAAAGCCTTTTTGACCACCTTATCTACCTTCAAGTCGACCTTCAAGGAATCATGCACCTGCACTCCTAGAACCCTCTGCTCCACAACACTACCCAGCGGCCTACCATTTACTGTGTAGGTCCTGCCCTTGTTCGATGTCCCAAAATGCAACACCTCACACTTCTCTGTATTAAATTCCATCAACCATTCGTTCGCCCACCTGGCCAATCGATCCAGATCCTCCTGCAATCTTTCACAACCATCTTCACCATCTGCAAAACCACTAACTTTTGTATCATCAGCAAACTTGCTAATCTTGCCCTGTATGTTCTCATCCAAATCATTGATGTAGATGACAAACAGTAACGGGCCCAGCACTGAACCCTGGGGCACACCACTAGTCACAGGCCTCCAGTCCGAGAAGCAACCTTCCACCATCACCCTCTGCTTCCTTCCAAGGAGCCAATTTGCTATCCATTCAGCTATCTCCCCTTGGATCCCATGCAATCTAACTTTCCAGAGCAGCCTACCATGTGGAACCTTGTCGAACGCCTTACTGAAATCCATGTACACAACATCTACATCAGTCTGAAGAAGGGTCTCGACCGGAAACATCACCCATTCCTTCTCTCCCGAGATGCTGCCTGACCTGCTGAGTTACTCCAACATTTTGTGTCTCTCTACAGCTCTGCCCTCATCGACCTTTTTGGTTACATCTTCAAAAAAATCAAACAGATTTGTGAGACACGACCGCCCACATACAAAACCATGCTGACTATCCCTCACCAGCCCTTGCCCATCCAAACGTCTGTATAACCTATCCCTTAGAATACTCTCTGGTAACTTTCCAACTATAGATGTTATGCTATAGTTCCCAGCATTTTCCCTGCAGCCCTTCTTGAAAAGAGGCACAACATTTACCACCCTCCAGTCTTCCGGCATCTCTCCTGTATTTAAGGACGACTCGTAAATTTCAACCAGGGCAACCGCAATTTCCTCTTTATTTTCCAGCAATGTCCTCAGATATATCTGATCAGGCCCTAGAGGTTTGTCTACCTTCATACACAACAATACCTTCAGTACTTCTTCGACGGGAACACGGGGCAGAGATAAGCAGGGATGTGAGGAAATGATGTACCATGTGGCTGTAAGGTCCGAGTTCTGACTGATGGGGATTGATAGAGCAACACTTCTGGAGAACTGTGCTTGATGACATATTGCGTTTGAAGATGCAATATTCACTCAGATGCATGGTAATTCAACCATGACTATGTGTGCAGAACCTATAAACATCTTGGAGAACTGTATCGAGGTCTGGACTAAGTAAGTACTTGGAGGGCCCTCTGGCCTCCTGGAGATTAAGGAATTGATTCCATTTCCTCAAACCTCCAGTCCAGCATCTGAAAATCGTAATTCTTCTTTATCTTACCTCATTCCATATGCCTTGTGGCAAGTTACATTTACCTCCCAGTGATTTCTGCTACTTGCTGCAAATACAATGTGCTCCCATATCAGAGCTTTTGCCTGTTTTAGGCAGTGTATGCCAGCTTGAACAACTGCTTGTCATTCACGCTGTGAGCCCCTACTACTCCAACCAGGCAAGCAGCAGAGCATTAAACGCAGAGCGAATGTTGAAGTCATGATAATGAACGGAAAGCAAAATTCCTTGCACTGCCTACAACCTGTTCAACAAGTTGGGGGTTAATCATTTATTTGAATCCCTATATTCATTTATGGATGCTATCCAACTTAGTCCCCAATGAGTGGAATGAGTCAGAACAGATTGCACTCAGCTGCTGGTGGTCCAGTGATGTGCACACATTTTTGATAGCTGATATATTACAATCTTTGCCAGGTCAGATGGTATAACACATCTTGAGACTGACATAACTACACAACTCCTGCCTTGTTGGTAATTCCTAATGGTGTCCTGTCAAAGTTACGTATAAATTCACACACATACAGGCCTCCCTCTAGTCAAAATCACTTTCTTAAAACTGTTGGGATCATCACATCATGGACAGCCACAGCTAAAATTAAGTTATATTTGTAGTAGAAAATATCAGAAAGGGTTGCATCATCTTATGTGATTCAAGCAATAAATAATGATCAAATACAAGTGTATTCTTTCATGAAAACAAAGGTGACAAATTGAGTAGATCTTGAAAGCAAACTTAGAAAAGCAGGGCTGAACTAAGTTAGGGTAGTTCATCCTAACAAGTAATGTGGAGTGACAAGTGATTATTATGAATGTCAATGGCTTACTGGGCACAAGTGATGGTTGCTGTTGAACTCTCAAGCTTACATACAATCTACATAATGAACCAAATTATTCTACCCCACAGAGATATTGCTGTTATCCTGAGTGCATCCGAGCTCAGGAGAAGCCAATCAAAGGATCTACTATTAAACAGTCAATAACTTAAATCAAAAGGCCAACAAAAATTAGAGGAAATTTGTGCTGCGATAAAGCTCCTGGTCATTGGGTTTAGAAAGCAACATCTTAGATTGCTGACCTCTGCTCTGATAACAGAGGTAATGCAGGGAGGGGTGGCTACTGCCCAATGGTACTCACTAGGAACCATAGAGACCAGATCAAGCAATATGCTTCAAGGTAATCACTGTTGCAACTCACTGTGTACAGTTCAAATATTCATGAAAACGTCGGGACTATCCCAGAACCCCAAAAATGTTCACATTCTCATATGAACCATATTGTTGATTTAATTTTTTTAGAATGGGGAAGGTAAAATGACAAGATAAAACAGTAATTTAAAAAGCAAATATTTAACAATGGAAAGTGAATGTTCAGAAATGTGACATTTCGCTCCATTACTCAATTCAGCATCCTTGTGGAATACAGCACAGCAACAGGACGTTTGGTCCAATTCTTTCATGCTGACCAAGATGTCCATCTAAGCTATTCCTACCTGTTCAAATGTCTTTCAAAATGCTGTTATTGTAGTTGCCTCAACTATTTGCTCTGGCATATACCCATCATCCTCTGTCTGAAAAGGTTGTTCCTCACATTCCTATTAAATATTTCCCCTCTCACCTTAAACCTATGAACTCTAGTTCTTGATTCCCTTGGAAAAAGACTATGTGCATTCATCCTACCTATCGCCTCATGGTTTTATGCACTCATGATAAGATCACTCCTCAGCCTCCTGCACTCCGAGAAATAAAGCCCTCGCCTGCCTCATCTCTCTCTGCAGCTTTTGCCCTTGAGTCCTGCTAATGCGCTTAGAATTCTCCACTGCATTCTTTCCAGCTTAATTACATCTTTACCATAGCAGGATGACCAAAACTGAACATAATACTGCAACTGTAGCCTCACCAACATCTTGTACAACTGTAGCGTAATACCCCAACTTCTATACTCCGTTCCCTGACTGATGAAGGCCAACATGCTAACCCCCTATCTGGCTGTGACTCCACTTTCAGTGAACTATGTACTAGTATTCATAGACATCTTTGTTCTACAATGATAGAGGCCTATTCTTCACTATCCTGGTTTGACTTAGAGCCATTAGGAGGCAGTGATCACAATATGATAAGTTTTACTCTACAAATGGAGAGGGAGAAGAGAAAATCGGAAGTGTCAGTATTACAGTATAGCAAAGGGGATTACAGCGGCATAAGGCAGGAGCTGCCCAGAATTGACTGGAATGAGGCCCTAGCAGGGAAGACAGTGGAACAGTAATGGCAGGTATTCCTGGGAATAATGCACAAGTTGCAGGATCAATTTATCCCAAAGAGGAGGAAAGATTCTAAGGGGAGTAAGAGGCACCGGTGGCTGACAACGGAAGTCAAGGACAGCATCAAAATAAAAGAGAAGAAGTACAACAAAGCAAAGAAGAGTGGGAAGCCAGAGGATTGGGACTCTTTTAAAGAGCAACAGAAGATGACTAAGAAGGCAATACGGGGAGAAAAGATGAGGTACGAGGGTAAACTAGCCAATAATATAAAGGAGGATAGTAAAAGCTTTTTTAGGTATGTAAAGAGGAAAAAAATAGTCAAGGCAAATGTGGGTCCCTTGAAGACAGAAGCAGGGGAATTTATTATGGGGAACAAGGAAATGGCAGACGAGTTGAACCGGTACTTTGGATCTGTCTTCACTAAGGAAGATACATGCAATCTCCCGGATGTTCTAGTGGCAAGAGATCCTAGGGTGACGGAGGAACTGAAGGAAATCCACATTAGGCAGGAAATGGTGTTGGGTAGACTGATGGGACTGAAGGCTGATAAATCCACAGGGCCTGATGGTCTCCATCCCAGGGAACTTAAGGAGGTGGTGCTAGAAATTGTGGACGCATTGGTGATCATTTTCCAATGTTCTATAGATTCAGGATCAGTTCCTGTGGATTGGAGGGTAGCTAATGTTATCCCACTTTTTAAGAAAGGAGGGAGAGAGAAAACGGGAAATTATAGACCAGTTAGTCTTACATCAGTGGTGGGGTAGATGCTGGAGTCAATTATAAAAGACGAAATTGCGGACCATTTGGATAGAAGTAACAGGATCGTTCCGAGTCAGCATGGATTTACGAAGGGGAAATCATGCTTGACTAATCTTCTGGAATTCTTTGAGGATATAACTAGGAAAATTGACAGGGGAGAGCCGATGGATCTGGTGTACCTTGACTTTCAGAAAGCCTTCGACAAGGTTCCACATATGAGATCAGTGGGCAAAATTAGAGCACATGGTATTGGAGGTAGGGTACTGACATGGATAGAAAATTGGTTGACACACAGAAAGCAAAGAGTGGGGATAAATGGGTCCCTTTGAGAATGGCAGGCAGTAACTAGTGGGGTACCACAAGGCTTGGTGCTGGGACCGCAGCTATTTACAATATACATTAATGACTTGGATGAAGGGATTAAAAGTACCATTAGCAAATTTGCAAATGACACAAAGCTGGGTGGTAGACTTGGACAGGTTGTGTGAGTGGGCGGATGCATGGCAGATGCAGTTTAATGTAGATAAGTGTGAGGTTATCCACTTTGGTGGTAAGAATAGGAAGACAGAGTATTATCTGAATGGTGTCAAGTTAGGAAAAGGGGATATACAACGAGATCTGGGTGTCCTAGTGCATCAGTCACTGAAAGGAAGCATGCAGGAACAGCAGGCAGTGAAGAAAGCCAATGGAATGTTGGCCTTCATAACAAGGGGAGTTGAGTATAGGAGCAAAGAGGTCCTTCTGCAGTTGTACAGGGCCCTAGTGAGACCGCACCTGGAGTACTGTGTGCAGTTTTGGTCTCCAAATTTAAGGAAGGATATTCTTGCTATTGAGGGCGTGCAGTGTAGGTTTACTAGGTTAATTCCCGGAATGGCGGGACTGTCATATGTTGAAAGACTGAAGCGACTAGGCTTGTATACACTGGAATTTAGGATGAGAGGGGATCTTATCAAAACATATAAGATTATTAAGGGGTTGGACACGTTAGAGGCAGGAAACATGTTCCCAATGTTGGGGGAGTCCAGAACAAGCGGCCACAGTTTAAGAATAAGGGGTAGGCCATTTAGAACTGAGATGAGGAAAAACATTTTCAGTCAGAAAGTTGTGAATCTGTGGAATTCTCTGCCTCAGAAGGCAGTGGAGGCCAATTCTCTGAATGTATTCAAGAGAGAGCTAGATAGAGTTCTTAAGGATAGCGGAGTCAGGGGGTTTGGGGGGAAGGCAGGAACGGGGTACTGATTGAGAATGATCAGCCATGATCACATTGAATGGCGGTGCTGGCTCGAAGGGCCGAATGGCCTCCTCCTGCACCTATTGTCTACTGTCTATTGTCTATTGACTTCCCAAAATGCAACGCCTCACACTTATTTGAATTATACTCCATTTACCATTCTTCAGCCCACTTGCTCAGCTGTCAAGATCACACTGTAATTCATGACAACCATCTTCATTGTCTCCGATATCATCTATTTTAATGTCATCTGCAAACTTACTAATCCTACCTTGTACATTCTCATCCAAATTGTCGATAGAGATGACAAACAGCAATGGACACAGCACTAATCCTGGGGCATATATTCCTCCAATCCAAAAAAACAATCTTCCACCACCACCCTCTGCTTCCTACCATGAAGCCAATTCTGTCCCAGGATCCTATGTGATCCCAGGATCCTATGTGAACCTCCCAGAGCACCCTACCATGTGAAATCTTATCAAAGACCTTGCTGAACTCCACATAGACTGCCCACTTGAACATTCTTGGTTATTTCACAAAAACTTAGCAAATTCGTGAGACACAACCTTCCACGCATAAAACCAGACTGACTATCCCAAATCAACCCCCTCTTTCCAAATGCATGTAAATCTTATACCTCAGAATCCTCTCTGGTGACATTCCTCCCACAGATGTTAGATTTAGATGAGTGATTTTCATTCAAGAGGTTGAAGAAATTTCCTTGGAGGACTCGGTGACTGTTGTATATGTACATCTCACCATGCTATCGTGCAGCAGGAAGACAACTGGGGAGTATCTTTAACATAGGAAGCAGAAACCTTTAGAAACAAAAGTACATATTCATCTTTGCCCACCAGCTGGATCTATTCACTGCTCATTATGCTCCCACAATATGTCCCTCATTAAAAGGACCGAGTATTGGGATGGTCACACAATGGAAGCAAAAACTCAACAAACATTTAGCACCAGTGATCATAATAAAACATTTACATCACTCAATTCATTATTGAAGGTGCAGATACAAATGAATTTGGGCAACTCTATTCAAATAAAAAAATCAAATTAGACAGTTTAAATTAAGGTTGGATTTCTCCTATCACATGGAAAACATTTATTTTTAATTATAAGTTGAAAAATTATGCTGGAATCATTATTTTAAAAAATGGTGGTGCTTATCTTGTTATAATGTTCATCACTGTAACGCTTTGTGATGGGAATTAATAACTTTAATATCTTTTGCATTTCAAATATATTGCATTAGTTAGCTTAAGACTTGAAGAGGAAAACAAATCATGAAAGAGCAATGATGATGAACAGTAGAGGGCAGCTCAGTGGGGCATTGAACGTGCTCTCTTTAGCTTTTAGGTCAGTCTGAAGAAGGGTCTCGACCCAAAACGTCACCTATTCCTTCTCTCCGGAGATGCTGCCTGTCTCGTTGAGATACTCCAGAATTTTGTGTCTACCTTGCTCTCTTTTAATCAGGATATCAAGATATCAAAACATCAGGATTTATTCTTCTCCTGACAAATTTAATGATTACTATAGTCAATGACATATGCTTAAGTTACCGTTGATTATGCTCAATTGTGCTTTGGAAATATACCAGAATAAATGAAGTAAATATTTGAGACTACAGATCACTGTCCCGAGAGTTACCAGTTTGCAAATAAGTCATTGTACTTAAGTTAACGTGGGCCAAGTTTTAAGGTATTAATACCAGTAACACCATCACCTTTAAGTACCTTTACACTGTCAAATTGACAGTTAATTCAGGGCATCTGCATCCATTGTTTAAAGTGGAATTTTGAATAGGCAATAAAAGCAGTTGTTAGCAGCCTTCTGCAATGAAATGAAGAGAAATCACTTAAATTGACATAAACTTCTGACATATTTCAACTAATGTCCTTGCAAATTACCTTGAAATTATACACATTGTTTGTTAGGGTCTAAATAGGCTTTTGTTGATATAGATAAATAATTTTGATCAAATATTTTGTGAAAACAATTATTTCTGAGAAGATTGTAATTTCTTCACATAATATTTCAATATATAATTAATTATCAAAACAAAATATTTAAAAAATAAAGTTTATTTCACCTTTTTCCTTGTTTGTATTTATACATTTCAAAGGTCATTAACTACTTTAGAAAATGTTTTGCAATACTTAAAAAGTGTTTCAAATTTTAATTAAGTTCTGTGAGAACTTTTTCATGCAATCTGCTGCTCACCCAGATAGATACAGTCACTATATTTAGAGATATAAAGAGGAAGGATTCCAATTCAAAACATCCTCCAGAGATGGTGCCTGACCTGCTGAGTTATTCTAGCACTTTGTGGGGTTTTTTACAATTGCTATACATGATGCTATACATGATGCTATGGGATGGGGTTTTTTTTTATGAGAGTCAGGTGTGCTTTACTTGGCAGCAGTCTTATTTCTCAGGTAGAATATTTTGGGTTCAAGACCCATATCTGACTGACATCTAACTGGTGTTGTGCTTTATGTTTTGAGAAAGCTGTGGTCTTTTAGGTGAAATGTCAAACCAATGCCTGCTCTGCTATCTGTTTTGGAGAGCAGCAAAAGACTTGTTCTCTGACATCTTGGTCAATATTTCCTTTCATATGAGATGAGTAAAAAAGCACTTGTCAGGCCATGATCATTTTGCTATTTGCGGAGGTTTACTGTGCAAACTTGGTTGCCGCAGTTCCTTCCTTCCAATAGTAATTATACTTGGGTAAGTATTGAAACTTCCTAGAAAGGATATGAAAGGTGCAACATAAGTGGAATTTAGTAGTGAACACTGTGGTAAGAATGAAATTTTATTATAAACCATCATGGAAAAACTGTGAATGGATTATAATTGCATATATATTTGTCATTCACATTTATTGTCATTAAAAGATATTTAAACTTTTCAAATATATTTATACAGGTAAGTACAAACAGTAGCTAGAATCTGAGAGGAAATTATTAGCTGGTCATTCCTTCTTTGTTTCACGTTATTTTCATGTTCATATTCATACGGCATAGGGGCAGAAGTAGGTCATTCAGCCCATCGAGTCTACTCCACCATTCAATCACAGCTGATCTATCTTTCCCTCTCAACCCCATTTTGGTACCTTCTCCCCTTAATCCTTGACACCCTTATCAATCAAGAATCTCCCAATCTCTGCCTTAAAAACAACCAATGACTTGGCTTTCAAAGCCGTCTGTAGCAATGAATTCCACAGATTCACCACCCTCTGACTAAAGAAATTCTTATGAGGCTATGCTATCTGGTCCTAGGCTCTCCCACTAGTGCAAACATCCTGTCAACATCCACTCCATCCAGGCCTTTCACTATTTGGTAAGTGTCAACGAGCTTCACTCTCATCCTTCTGAATTCCAGCGGGTACAGGCCCAGTGCCATCAAACGCTCATCATACGTTAACCCAATCATCCCTGGGATCATTCTTGTAAACCTCCACTGGATCCTCTCCAACGCCAGCACATCTTTCCTCAGACATGGGGCCCATAAGTGCTCACAATACTCCAAATGCAGTCCGACAAGTGTCTTATAAAGGCTCAGCATTACATCCCTGTTTTTACATTCTAGTCTTCTCTAAATAAATGCTAACATTGCATTTACCTGTCAGACTACTTTCAAATTAACTTTCTGAGAATCTTGCACCTGCCCTCCCAAGTCTCTTTGCACCTCTGATTTCTGAAATCTCTCCCCATTTAGAAAATACATTTTCAATGTACAATCCAAGGAGCTCATGAAGATAATCTATTCCATTTAGGAATGTCATTAAATACCAAGATGTTGAATAAAATATGTATGACCTTCAAGAAATTCATAGATTTATTAATATTGTTGTTGCAGGATAGCCCTCTTGTCAAGAAAACGAAACAACATCTGTGTTTGTCATTTAAGAAGGGATCACAGCCTGGGAATTAATTCAGAGCTTCTATTTATTGTTTTAACGTTTACAATAAAATGTGTGAATGTTCAATCTGCAGTTTTCTTTTGTCATCACTACTTGCATAATGGATACTGATAGGCATTGTGTTCAAACCTGTCAATATTGGGAAAATGTAAAAGGTGAAACAGATTTTACATTCACTAAGCACAACACAAAGCATTAGTGGAAATCAGCCGTCAGGCAGCATCTGTGGAAGGAATAGACAGGCGCGTTTTGAGTTGGGACACTTCATCAGACTGATTTATTTCCATTCATTTAAACCTAATGTACTATATTTATTACCCAGAAGAGAACGAATTGCTGGAAAGAAATGTCTGCCCATAGACATTACTATTGAAAGATTAATATTTGTTACTTTGCTTGATTGATTGATAATGAATAGTTAACTGCAACGTCTGGGAGCCCATGTTGCTTTATGTGGATACTTCATTAGAGAAACCTTCTGGTTTAATAATTTGGTTTCCTTTCACTTTACATACAGGAAATTATAAGGCAGGGCTTTCTGCCTCTGTAACCAATCACACAGGTGTACCTTGGCAAAGCCACAACAAAAAAATCAGGAAATGTGCTACACACGGAATCCTACCTCTCATTGTCTTCACCTATGGTTGATGGAGGAAAAAAGAAGGGGAGAAATGGGAGCAGGGAGAAGGCCAAGCAGCTCATGGAGACCAAGGCTGATCTGATCCGGACCTCAGTTACATTTGTCTGTTCTCTCCATAACGCCACAGTCCAAACATATGTCTGTCTCAGCCACGGACACGTTCAAACGTCTCACATCCACTGCTCCTTGGAGTGCAAAGCCCCAAAGATTAACGACCCCCTGAAAGAAGACGTTTCTCCTCATTCCTTGCTGCCTGATCAGTTATGATTTCATTGAATGGCGAGGTCCGGCTCCAGAGGCTGTTTGGCCGCATCCTGATCCCATGAGTTACTTTCCTATTTCTTTCATTAATCACGGATGAAGGAAATGGGGAAATGGACGTCCAAAATCTGAATGGGATTCAAAGCGAATCCCAGACTATGCTCCATTGTTCTGGAGGGGCATGGTCGCTTCAGCGTCCGCCCTGCCCAGCGCCCAAACAATCCGATACATTTTCTTTGAATTCCTTCTTATCCTTCTCAACTCCAATTTCAACCTTACTACAAAAAAAGTGTTTCAATTTCGATTAGAAAGTGAAACTCAGCAGTGACGGATCGGAAAGCCCGTTTCTATTTTTCGTGGAAGTCAATGAGTGGATACATTCAGGTGACATGGATAAAGCGATGTGGATCGGATTATGTCCATTTAACACCTTGTCGGTTTATTTTTCGGTTCTCTGGTGTCTGCTGGACTGAAAAGCCGGCAGCGAGCCGCAGACCGAGCGAATGGGACAAATTTGTCCAATTAAATCTGGCCAGTCCCTCCAGCATTCGTCTACTTTGTAACAATTTCATTAATGCAATTAAGGTGTCGCGTTTTATACAGCAACTTATTGCAACAATTACACTGCGATGTTGTTACAGTGAATATGGTTTAATTGTACGAGACATAAATAAATACACGCATAATAATGTGGGAAGATCACTGATTAGTGTGGGATTAATGCGGGAAGATCACTGATTTTTTTTGACAGACTCCTGAAAATAAGTTTACTGTGGAGCCATTTATTCAGTATCAGGTTAAAAAAATTGAATTGCTGACGAACCTTCATTTGCCGATGCACGAACCGTGAGCAAATGTATCGCCTCGGGCCTCCGATGCACAGATAAATAGATGTAAGTGGCCACGTTGTGATTTAATGCGTGGAGCAACTTCCATGCAAAGTGAATTCAAAAACAAAATAAACCGGACAAACCCATTAAGACTAGTAGGCAGATTTTGGCCATCACATCAGTTATGTTTAATAAATAAAATTTAACTCATGCTAAGTTATGCCCAATGGTATTCTCATTTTGGCGCCTGTGCCTGCAATCTTGATATATGTAACAGAAGGAGCTCAAGATTATCAATTTCACATGCGAATGAGAAATGTCGATGGTACTCCAAGCTAAAACATAAAAAAAGACAACATTTACCCTGAAAAGATGAATTGCAGTGATAAATGTTCTATTTTGTAAGGCCAGAGGGTGGCGCGATGTGCTCATGTTGGAAACTTGCTTTGAGTTGGTAGGTGACTTGTTCAGTTTCCACCTTTTTCAGCGAAGAAGCCAACGATGATTGAAAATAGGAAATTATCAATGTACTTGAGCATTTACTAATTTCACAGTTGATTGCATTTAACGATAAAGATGAATATGTCCCAACTATCTATAAAAATATATAGCGTGTGCATCGAAGTATTGTAAAAAATCAATGGCCCAGTGATTTCTGGACATTGTAAAAATAAGTTCCTTTTTTTCTTCTAATTATTACCGTTGCTATGTTTTGAGACGTGTTTAAACTGAATTATTTTGGCGACGTGAGAGAGTTAATCTCAGCAAGATTTGACACAGCGACGAAATCTTCCAATAGGATGCATGTTAACTATTGAACAAAAAACGGACGAGCTATTGTGAATTTATATTTGTGCGTTTTATCATTATTGCACATGAATTCCAAAGCTTTTACTTTAGAAGAGTGAAGAGCTACGTACCGTGGTCTTGCTCCTTTATAGCCTGGTTCGTTTCATTAATTCTCCTTTCGCTTACAATTCCAGATTTGACACAGACTTGGGAAAAAAATAATTAAAACATTCCACGTCTTGAGTATGACAATGCTCTCTGAGTGATAGTAAACTACCAAAAAGCCTAACATGTAACTCTAGACGGTTAATTTATCATAATTGTAATTTGGATGGCAAATTGAATAATAGTTTAAAAGGCTGGGACATCTTGAGCGCTGTTTGCTGCGACTTTCCAACTCGAGGTGACGTCTGTGTATTTACGTTAATTATATTTCCTTGGAGAATGGTTTGCTTTGCATTACAACTAAAACAACAGGTTATTTTGTTACAGGAAACCCCAAAGGGTCTTGATTGGGAATAAATGTTTCTGTAACGAAGTCAGTATCATTTTTTTTAAAGTACTGCTATTTAATAATTGTCAGAATAAAATGCCCACAAGAGTCTGAACGAAAAGAACATCGGTCATATGAGCGAGAATGCTACGTGTGATGGCACTTCACGTGAAAGCAAAATAAAATTTCAGAAGGTACAAGCACTCTCAATTAAAACAATGCTTCTCGAAAAGAAAAACCCTGTCCCCTCCACACTAACAGGGCATTCATACTTGTTATCTTTCAATGGTCACATATTTTTCAATATTTCCTCGGTGCAACGTTGTTTGAAATAGCTTTCCTTCGTTTGGTCGGTCTCCAGAGGGAATTGGAAAACAAGATATATACATTAAGACCCGCTTTGATGTTTCCTTATAAAAAATGCTATATTTCAAGCTCAAAACCTGGTTGAGAAAAATGTGTTTGGCTACGAGCCATGCCAAGGGATGGTTGATGATTGGATCGCGAAGTGTTTGCAAAGGTGAACAGTGGCGATGCTGATTACCTTGCCGGCTTGAATCAAACCAGGCACACGCGGCTCTCGGGATGAATCAGCCACACTTGCTCCAGTCGTGGTATTATTTTAGATGAAAGAGCGGGCTGTCAAAGAAAAACCCTGCTCTCTCCCTTTATCTCCCATTAGCGGAATGAAAATTGAGAACTTGAAGAAGATAATAAACAAAAAAACAGAAATGCAGAGATGTACGCCGAAGAGCAGTGCGGGGAAGACGAAACCTGTGCACCTTTTCAAGTGGCTGAGCAACGAAAATGCTTGGGAATCTCAAACTTAAACACGGACTACCCATTCCCCAATTATTGTATTGACTGTAAATACATTCGAGGAGTTGTTCTAAAGTTTTCTGTTTAACGAACATATTAATCATTTTAAAACAGCCATAAGACCCTTATGAATAATCAAAATATAACCTAAAAACTAGTCTGATTTCTATTTCGTTAACTGAAAATGTTTATAAAAAAAGTATATTTCTTTGGTTGTTCCCACGGCTTTTCCCGGTGACACCTTGTGTGGAGGGGAGACGTTGATTTTTTTGTCCTTTCCCTTTGGCAAGAAACGGAAGCCTTTTTTCAAGAGTTTGCTAGTGTAATATTTCTGACCCTTTTAAAGCGTTTTAATTGATATGTCCTTTTATAATGATTTATACCTGCAACGAGATTTAGTTTCACAGTGTCTTTCCTTAGTTTTAGCATTTTTGAGTGGGTCTTATCGTGGAGTCGTATTCAGATCCTCTTCCGAGGTTTCCTCCTCCCGTAACCCCTTTGGTATAACCACTGCAGAAAACGCCTTCGTCTGTTGATTTTATCGCTTTTAATAGATATCCCAATCACCAAACCCCAAACATATACCACTCTGAGTCTGGTGAGCGAAATAGATGAGTGGTTTTAGCGGATTCTTAAAATGGTTCATGTATCATATGTGCACCATCAAGGTCAGATTTTACTGTCTATTTCATTTCCATTTGATGGCTTGGGCGTGTTTCATTTCGCCCTTTAGGACACACCACATTTGTTCTGGGTTACGTTTATATTTTTTAAAAAGGTTGTTGTCCAACGGAGTTGGGAAAGGTTGTTATTTTAGCTTGCAATGTTTTCTTATCATCTCTTAAGCCTGAAGTGTCGTGAAGCTCCGCAGCCCCTGTCTCCCCGACGATGCTGTGAACTTTGCTGAAAGTTTATTGACTTTTTGTTGGTGGGGCCGCCTGGCTGTGCAGTGCGCCTGCGCCGTCCCAGGATTTCTCCCAGGACTCGGTTGAAATAGGAGGTGGTCCGAAGGGTCTGGAGGAGTCGGTCTGTGTTCGGCATCTGCCTCCCAACATAAGGCGAGCCGCGCCACCGCCGCTCGAGTGCTGTCTGACACGGTCTCGGTCGCTCTTGGCTGGTGTACCATCAACCAGCAAGCTCTCCTCTCCAACCCCCCTATTATCCCTACTTCGTCGCCGCAGCGCCTTCTCGGAGTTCAGAGCATGCCAACTTGGGTATGCGCTTGTGCCACAGCCGCCGCCCCCTCCACTTCCACATCTGTCACTAGTTCCAGCGAGAAAGCGGCGACACTCGCAGCGCCCGACGAACTCCCGGGTACAGGTAACCACAAGACATTTCTTTTCCATTGCATCGCATTAAGGGAAAGAAGGGACTATCGTGGATTATGGGACGCGCGGAATTTGGGGCTGTTTGCATGGAACTGACCTGCTGCAAATATTTTTTACGAAGTTTAAATTTTTTTTTTAATGTGTAAAAATAGCGAGCCAATCTAATTGCATGGTATCCAGGTTCAGTTCGCTTACATTTCCCAACATGTTTCGGGAAGTAAACTGAACATGTCAATCTCAAAGTCCGAACGACGGGAGTACTTTACTCTGCAGTGGGGCTGTGAGTAAAGTGATTCTCGTGGAAATAAAACCCGGATCATCTTGAATCAAGGCTAATGAAACCTTGGAACACAGCTGACAGTGGACCCTCGATGCCCCATCAGCGACCCATGCAGCCGTGTACCTGGTACACAGCGGGCACAGTTATTGACGTTCGAGGTTTCACTGAGATCAGTTGCATTGCTAATGTACCGCGCAGAACGAAACTAACCACGTTTCCTCTTTGTCATGTCTGCTTAGGGTTGCATAGTGTTCAATTCTCTCGGCAGATTGTGATTTAACATGTGCATAGCCTGGTTCCCGGTAAAGCACGTGCAGGTTGTATATAAACACTGGTGTCTGGCTGCTGCACACCTGAACCCACTGGATCCCGCCAGTCGGGGCAGTGGCAAGGGTCGTCGCCGTGCAGGGTATGCAAGGGAACCGGTGCATCGATTTCTCTCACCCCTCGTGAAGTTTAAGAATTACATTGGTTTTATACAATCGTTCAGATACAAACGCGCGGCTTTCTGCCACAGACCGAGGCGAGGCGAGGCGAGGCGACCGGCATACCAGCCTGGCTGCAAAGCGAGTCCGGCTCTTGAGTTGTTCCCAGCTGTTTCCGGTGCGGCGAGAAGTTTACTCTTAATAATGTTGATGGGATGCTTTCAATAAGGGCTCCGGTGCGGCCAGCGGCACTTGTACTGATAGGGTCAAGTTATTTTATTCCAAAACTGTATTTTTATTCCAAAACTATATATTTCTATTTCATTGGCATCAAGGCACCAACTAACGCGAGACAAACGTTTAACACTAAAAATAAGTATGTTAAAAGGAAAACAAAATCTAGTTGAATTCGCGAGCCTTGCACATAATCTCGATTTTTTTCGGTTAATTTTAACGTGGGATTTTGGCAATACGATGGAAAAATAGTATTCAATTAGCAATAGTATAAATCATATTCGGTTGTGGTTTAAATTCGAGTAGTGTCCTAACTCATGAGTTTCGTGGCAACAGCGGACAGAGCGATATTTAGCCTTACACCATGTTACTTGCACGGGCCGTTGTCTACAAACTTTCAGTTTTTATTATGAAGGCCAAATTTACATTTTCCGAATCATTCAATATGTTTAATTTCTACCTCTTGCCCCCCACCCCACCCCCACCCACACACACACACACAAGTTGTTCGAGAAGTTTGCCGAATCTGGCCGAATTCATATACGATTATTCCTTCAATCAGAAACACACTGCAATCCGTGAAGCACAGATAAATATACAAGAAATGCGATCGTTTCACCATAAAACACACCCTCCTGGAAATTTGGATGTGAAACAGCTGACTGTTGAAATCCGTCCAACTTATTCCACTTCATTCTGTACACAAACTGCATAATGGACTAAACATTTCCCAAAGTCATTCCCCTGCCCCCGTTTAAAAGCCAACCCATCCATTGTTTACACTTAGAAACTGCTTGTTTGTCTTATTCGATGTATTAATCAACACTGCCAGCTGAAAAGTGGTTTGAGCTCTTCGATTCTCCAAACAGTGTACTCACATTGATATTGTGATAATCCGATGAGTAATGATGCCCCCGAAACAGTTGGGACATAGATCTAAGAGCAAACACCAATGGATCTGTCGCAACGCGTCCGGCCTTCCAATGTGCCTGCGCTCAATTAGCAAGTACGTTTCTTATTAGGCCGACACCGATGGCGAAATTACATCGGACTCATAAACCAGGCAGCAGCTCGACAGAATATTAGTTAAAGCGGAATGGGTGGGAAAACTGTGAAAGGAGAGATATTCCAGACTGATGCACCCTTTCAACTTTATGAACTTATTTTGCAGGGTAAATTTATCTTGGCAGAATGAAGGTTTTTTTTTTTTTCGAAAGAGCGTCTGTGTGCAATAGTTCCCATGTTCCCAAATACTCAGCAACTAACCTTCACTGTTCCTATATTTTTAAAAATAATCTGGTGTTCTGTTGTGATGGGGCGGGGGAGTAGGAGATGACGACTTGTTTAAATTAATGGGAACCTGCACCCATTTATCGATGATGAGTGAAAGACATCCCTCGTCAGCAGATACTGACCAAACGGCCACTCTCCCCACTCTACTTTGCGTTCAGTCGGATGGGCTGCGACCGGTGGCGTCCATTCCCATTGCAAACCATGACATTACAATTGGCCGCTTTAAATTGGGTGGAGGAATGTTCTCGGGCATGAAGCTGACAGGTTGGCAGTGGAAGGGACACACTTTAAGCAGCCTGCCTTGTATCTGCCTTTTTATTACCTCTCCTATATTGACGCTTAATCGTAATAAACCCCCCGAATACCATTCACTCCTATAAATCACCTTTTGGTTAAGGCACTGCCAAACAGCCTCCGAAACGCTACGGCCGCCAATGGATTTTTTTCCTTGTTTGATTATTCTGTGTGCGCGGAAATACAATGTAAGCACAGGGGATTAAATGTACCCGGGCCATATTCAACATTGCACAATATGATAGGGCTGAAATTAAAACAATGAAATCAGTCAATAATTAAATAAATTGATACATTTGTTTATATCATTTAATTATAGCCGTGATCACGGTGGCGAGAACGCAGCTCAGTATCTTTAGCAACCAAAATGTGGTATAGCAAGTGTCGAACTAAATCGTCCTTTTTCGGTTTCTTCGGTCTTTTTCTCGGGGGGTTGCCCTATCTCTCGGCTTGGTGCCTTTATTTTCGAGTGCCCAGTAAACACCCACTTAAACCCACTCAGTCACATTGATTCCGCGGAGATGTTCTCTCGTCAGCTCTAAGTTGTTGTTGATCAGCTGTAGTGGATATTTGAAACACTTTTTTTCTGCTTAATATTTTACGTGCCACATAAGTGTCATGTTAGGAGACAAGTGTAGACGTTTTATCCAGTTGAGCGGTTGTCGAATATTTACTTAAAACTCCTAGACCTTGGCCAGAAGATTAGAAATCCCACCGCTGCGCGGGTATTCGGTCTAATTTCGCATACTCCACATACAGCGTGCGGATGATTCAAATCGCTATCCAGCTACAGGCGCGATGCACCTGTTGCGTGCAACAATTTGCAAGTCTCTGGAAGCACGTTGTTTCAGAGCTCAGTTTTACAAAGATAAAAGCAAAACTTTGCAGTGGTTGTTTTAAGAAAATGACAATCCTCAGAGGTCTTGAACTGAACTCTGCATTGATATCTGGACGTGGTATAATCCGACCAATAATCGTGATTGTATCTGGCCAGAAATCCTCTTTTTTGTTTGTAATTTGTCTATTCCAAGTGATTTAACCGTTTGTCTCTCTTGGAAAAGTGCCATTATCAGATCTCGTTGGTCAGGTTGGCCCTGCTATATCAAGGCATTTTCTCAGCGGCGCTGGAATATGCATGCTCATCGCCCATGCTCGCTTGCTCGTTCAAACCCCCCTGGCTTTGTCTAATGGAGTCCACTTTGGCACACAATCCACGTTTTATTCTAGTTCTCCGCGGTCTCCGTGACAAACAGTGCTCTCAGCAAGAAGGGTAATAAAAATACAATATAAAAGTTCACTTTACACGAAGGTAAATATATTCTGAAACCATATATGTGGTTTCAGTGGGACTTACACTTCCGAATGTATTTGTTGTCGCGGGAGATATGAGATAATACTCTCTATATTGGCCCCCCGAGACCGTACACAAACTCTATTAAAAGCCAATACACAATGTTCCCCGCTGCCTGCGATGCCAGTTGACTTTAAGAGGAGATCAGTCGGACACGTTTCAGTTGTTTCGTAAAGACCTTTGCACTAAACTGTAAAATTCAGTTTGGACATTTTCCAAAACATAATTGGGACACAAGAGATTGGACTGCTTCACGGTAAGGGAACGATTCTTCTCTCTGCACAGCGCATTTTCAAAAAGAAAACGACGGTATCGTGGATAATGTCACAAGGCACAGAGATTGTGGACTTGTATCCCAGGCCCCATCAATATCAGAGCAGATCGCGAACAGATATGCTCGTTGTTCTCGTTGAGACGCTGTAACAAAAACCAAATTAAGACATTTAAATAAAAGATTGGTGTGAAAATAATTAGGCATTTTCCATTTATTGATGCTAAAGATAGAGAGGTTGGAAGGCACTTCCTCGGGTTTAATTTTGTTTAAATATCATTGAAACAACTGCATGGGGGCATTCCTCAAAGTTTAATGTACTTGACGTGCTCCAAATATTTTACAATCCCGTTGATACAAGCACATAACTGATCGATGTGCTGGAATACCGTTTGCCTTCACACCGTTGACACTTATGCGGTAATTATTAACGGGGCACGTCCCCTCGTTTTCCGACCAGTTAAGTGAGTAAAATCGCCCATTTAGTTTCAATGAGTGAAAGGCGACATCGGGCTGTTGGCGGCACTAAAGTACAAGTCAACATAATAGACCCTAATCAGCCGCTAGGATAATTACGGACACATAACCCCGGATTGGAACTTCTTTCATTGAGCGCACGTTGATAAATTACCCGTGACTAGTTTCACTGAGCGTTATCTGCCATGACTGTTGTGAGTTAAAGGAGAATTCTGGTGTGACTTTTCTTACCAACAATAATGGAAAGTCTCACCAATTAGCAAAGCCAATCTTTGCAAAATGTCACTGTATTTTATTCTGGGTCATTGCAGAGGAATTCCGCATGATGTCAGTTCGCTTGGTTTGCCAATTCCTTACAAATAATTTAGACCGATTACCGTTCTCATTCACTCACGGTGTTTTATTATCGTTCGGTAAAATACATCTAACGTGGTGTTTACTTGCTAGAACGATGCGTTATGATTATTTCGGCATTTTCCTTGTATTTTATTGAAGTAAATGTTCAGTACTGTCTTGCGCAAGAAACGTTGGAATAACTGATGGGATCTTTCTAATGATCCGAAGAAGGAGTCAATTACTTCTGCGCCATGACCATAAACCACTAAATCCCTGGTGATCTGAAGACCCGAAAATGCTAATTAGTCGCATCTCACCTTATTTTCCCAAATGCAATAACGAGCGATTCTCACCGATTCAACCGTGACAAGAGTTTTGTTACCATCTTAAAAAAAGAGCAAGAACAACGAATGATCATTGGAGACACCCCAACGATGCTGAATCCCATCGGATCCGGTGGGCTCCCTAGTTTGAAGAAGGGTCTCGACCCGAAACGTCATCCGTTCCTTCTATCCAGAGATGCTGCCTGTCCCGCTGAGTTATTCCGGTATTTTGTGTCTATCTTCGGGCTCCCTAATCCTTTGCACCCGAAAACCAAAGTTATCCGTTTAGATTTTTATTTTCAGACATTATTTAAGAACATAGGTGTAAGGATCAGATTTAATAATCAGAGGGGGAGGAACCATTTTGCCTGGTGTTTGCCTTTAAAAGAGCAACGTGAATTAGGCATTGTTATAATCTATTGATCAAATAGCAACACAGCCCGAATGTGCGTCCTTGCAAATATGTCCCTTTGATGCATCGGTGCGGTGAAAGGTTAGGACAAATAGCCGACCCGACCTGCAGCTTTTCCTTTCACACTATCGCTGCACCGTTGGGATCAGCGTCCGGTTCCTGGAATGAAAAATAATGATTAATAACAGTTTTTCAATTACTGTTTTACCACGATTTTTCATCGGGCAGCACCAATTCTCTTCTTGATTCAGGGAAAAGGACGTGTTACCTTTTTTTTCACACTGTGGATCACGGTGGCGTTAGGAGTGACTGGGTCAATTTCTGCATCCTGGCGCGCTTGCATGCAGCCTTCTACCTGTCGTGCTTATTATTGATGGCTCTTGTTAGGCTACAGGCCGAAAATGTTTTCATTTTACCTCAGTTTAAGGCCGCAGCGGGGCACTTACTGCCCTTCTAACGTCCCCCAGCGAGGGATATAAATAAACAGTCTTGCGGGTGGCGGTGGCTGGCTGGCATGGCCATACTTAACTGGTCTGGCTGTTTACTCTGTGAGACTCAGCAAACATAGTCTGCTCTCAAATAAAACGTCAGACTGTGTTGGGTGAATGTGTTTACACTCTGTTAGTAAGACATGCGGATTTTACTGTTATATTGCTTGTTCTCCATATTGGTTTACCTTGAGGCAGTACTTTAGGGGTGTGTGTTAAAGTAGAGTGAATGTCTTGTTTGATTACTCGTTAAACTTTTAATAAGAATGGAAATAAATCACGTCGACGCTCACTCTGTTTTACTTCCCCCCCCCCCCCTCCCCCCTCACATCAAGGTTTCAGCAAGTTGGCACGGTTTCCTGCAACCAGCGCTCTATCTGCGGGCACCATGGGCAGTAAGACTATTCCGGCTCCCGTGCCCATTCACCCATCTCTACAACTGGCGAACTACGCCTTTCTCCAAGCTTCCAACGGCATCCCCACGCCATCAGAGCAGTTGCACAACCTCTACGGCTTCAGCACCCTGCACACCGTCCATCTCCACCAGTGGACCCTGGGCTACCCTCCGATGCCTTTGCCCCGGTCGTCCTTCTCCAAAGTACCAGCTGTCTCGGCTCTGGTAGACACTCGGTTCCAGTTGCCCACCATCCCGATCTTTCCCCACGTCTTCCAACCCAAGCAAGAATCAAGCACTATGCCGAATAAGACAAGGCCCAGGTTCGACTTCGCCAATTTGGCCATCGCAGCAACCCAGGAGGATCACCCTAAGCTCGGACAACTAGATGAACAATGTTCTCCTTCGGCCATTGGGTCCCTGCTGGATGTCACCAAGCTATCGCCGGAGAGGAAGCCCACCAGGGGCAGATTGCCGTCCAAAACCAAAAAAGAATTTGTCTGCAAATTTTGTGGCAGGCATTTTACAAAATCTTACAATCTCTTGATTCACGAAAGGACCCACACCGACGAACGGCCCTACACGTGTGACATTTGTCACAAGGCGTTCAGGAGACAGGATCACCTCCGCGACCACAGGTAAGGCATCCGGGTTTCACCTTGAAGGGGGGAGGGTAAAGGGCGAGCGCCGGAATGAACTCCGCTTAGTTGAGGTTCTGTTGTCGAAGTGTCAGGAGTCCCGCTGCAGAACCGCTTGTAAACAGTAGAGGACCAGAAACATTGATCGGATTTCGAGGCGTTGGCAACACAAATTTTGGTAGTAACGTCAACAGCTTAATTCCTCTCCCCAGAATCGCATGGGAATTCTCGTTGAATCGAAAATAGGGTAGATACGATAGTGGCGTATGAGAGGCGATTATATAGGCACATGGGTATGCAGGGAATGGGAGATATGGATCACGAGGAGACAGAGGAGATTAGTTTGACCTGACATTACGTTAGGGGCGACCATTGTAGAATGAAGGGCATGTTCCCGTGCGACACCTTTCTAAATCCCAAGTTCTATGGTGTTTAAATGACTGACTGGCAACAATATTTATGAAAACGTGGATAAATATCTTGTCAAGCGAATTTGTAATGTGGGTGATACAGTATGGCAGCAGCTCACTGCAACTGCAACTGCAATAATTCCGTTCATTTTACAGACGTATGATTTTTTTTTTGTTGCTTTGATGTAGGTACATTCATTCCAAGGAAAAACCCTTCAAATGTCAAGAATGCGGCAAAGGATTTTGCCAGTCCAGAACATTAGCCGTTCACAAAACACTGCATGTGCAGGTAAAAGAGCTCAAAACCTCAAAAATAAAGTGCTGAGCACAAGCCTGCAAACAGGACTTACTGAGTGGAACTTTGATGAACGCCTATAATGTGGACATATCTGTCAAATTTAGAAGCAGCATAGACTATATCCATTCTACCGCCGTTCTTTTCTGTTATTTTAATTCCATTTGGACCAGGTTATCTGTATCTGTGGGATTCCATTCTCAGACGATCCGTGTCTTTTTCGAAGGGAGAGCAAAAACCTTTTTGCTTCCCTCCTGCAACACAAGGGCTGTTGACGACCTCCATCGTGAACTTGGAGTCTGGAAGTTGCTGCCTTGCCTTCTGTGTTTAACATGAATGAATCTCCGCGCATCCGCCCTACCTGTGGCGAATGTGTGACCAAAGAAGCAATCTGAAAACCATCTCCTTATCCACACTGACCTAAAACCCTGCAAACTCAAAGGTTTTCCGGAGAAACGTTGACCCGAGGCACCATCACCTCACGCACATCCCCAGAGACAAGCCAGAAATCCCGGAGTGTGGGCAGAGCCGTTGTCCTTGAGTTCAATCCGCCGAAATTTAGGGCAAAGAATGGAATAAATGTTCAGATTTCGGCTAGAGGCCAAATAGAAAACAAAGCAGCGAACGGGTAAAAATGTGGAGACTCGGTGCTGTTTGAATGTATGAGGAGCATCTGACAATGGGCTGGGTAAGGCAGAGATACCCGTGTAACGCAGTAAGGAGAGCCGAGCTCCATGTCTATCACCGCAAACAACAACAAAAAACAATGCATCGATTAACCGCGAAGGGGTCGAAATGTGTATCGCGGGGTTAGCTCGTCATCTGCGTTGCTTGAATCGGAACAGCGGAACACTGAGCTGTGTAGCGGCAGTGCGGGTGTTGGAAACAAGGCAGATGGTTGATAAAAACAACAGGGGGGGAAACGAAGCGAAAGAACATAAAATCTCCCGAGTTAAGAACATTCTAACTACATTCCATTCTCCGTGTTTTTTCTAAACACAAATGGTTCTTTGTAAATGTTTTTGGCACTTTACGCTGTTTTTTTTTACTATTTTCATGTATCACTGGATTTCTAATCTTTTTAAACGAATAAATTGCCATTTCCTAGGCAGCATTTAGTGTGCTGGCCGTTTCTTTACCAAAGGAGATTTATGTTACATACAACGAGGCCGTGTTCCATTTTCACCGCCTCCAGGCGGGGAACGAATTGGACAAGCCACAGTCTAGCTATTCACTGACCCAAACCTACACTCCGCCGAAGAGACGGAACAGCGCCCCCGCCTACTTTCCTCCGCTTGCTCCGCATCTATCGCTGTTCCCTTGCAGCAGGGGAGATAGAATTGACGTTTTCAATCCGCCTTTTATTTTTGCGAGCAGCTGCCGATGCGAGTGGCCATTGTGAGCGAGGTCGCTTACCTGCTGATTTGGGGGAATGGTAGCGTTGAGATTTAAGGCAGAAACTTCCCTGCTTCTCACCGACAGTTTTTAGGTACCGCAGGTGGACCGACTGCATGCAGTGAGATAGGAACTCTATGTAGAAGGGGCACGAACAATCTTCATTTCTAAGAGTCTATGAAGTGTGTATTCTCTACTGTAAACCCACTCAAGATTTGAACGTGTCCATGGAGAGGCTGGTATAAAAATACGCCTCAGAATCCAGCTGGACAATTAAAAAAAAACAACATTTCCACTTTCCTATTACGTTTATGTTTTGTTTTTCATCTTACGTTAAAAATAAAACGGTCGACTCTCCCACAACCTCTTCCTATTCCAATAATACTTCTCCCGCCCATGTTGTGGTGTCTGTTCAAACAGTCGTAGTTATTTTCAGTCTTTTTTCTATATTCCAATCTAACGATTAGAAATCAGGATTGAGCACACCGTCATAAAGCACGGGGTTACAGTACCACAGTTAAGAAATTCCAGCCTATTCTCCTCTGACGAGGATCTATCCTTGCCGACAAAATGCAGTGAACATGATTTTGCACACTTAACTGGCTAATAACCAAGGCTGAAGCCTTCATCAGGTTCACTTGAAACCCGTATTCTGTGGCGTGAACGGGCACCTTACACAGCAGGATGGTAGAACAGGGCAAGATTATTTGAACACACAAAATGCTCGAGTAAATCAGCGGGTCGCGCAGCATTTCAAGAGAACACGGATAGGTAAAGTTTCATGTTGGGACCCATCCATGTTCTCCAGGGATATTGCCCCGCTCGCTGAGTTACTCCAACATTTTGTGTCTTTTTTTGCAATCCAGTACCTACAGTTCCTTGTCTCTACAATATTATTTAAAAGGTTTACAGCCGAAATGTTGACTTTTTGTCAATTTTTTTCTAGAGATTTTCAGCAACTACAGTTGCCAACTGAAATTAAACTGTCTGTTCACTGTGTGTCATTGGAACCCAACTTAGACTGTTGAGAGACATCACACATTGACTAATAGTCGAACCTTTGGAAGGGTGACATAGTTACATCGCCTGCAGGTAGATTTCACAATTTTAGGAAGTGCAAGGGACATCCAACTGTTTTCAGGCATTTAATAATACTGTTGCTGGGGTCTGGAACAGACGCCACTCGGTTATCGTGAATATAATAAAAAATAGTCCTACTCGGAGTAGGAGGTCAATTTGGGGGAATGAAAATGTGAATCCATTTGGTAAAACGGAGTACTAACGAGTCCAGATTTATTTTATTTTCAAAAAACATGCCCGTTAAAATAAAACAAATGTTGGAAATGTGAAATGAGAACGAAAATGTCCAGAAACACAAAGGATATGATAAGATTAAAAAAGGATGTTCACATTTTTGTGTTCTCCCAGAACCGAACTATGAACTTTTTTTTAGTTACTGATTGAACTCATGTGTACCTAGGACCAGGGGGGTCGCAGAGTCAAGATAAGAGAATGACCATTCAGGATTCAGATAAGGACCCTTTTTCACCCGGAGGGCAAGAGGTTTGTGGAGGATTAGTCGTTTAGCTGCCTCAAAACGGGGATTGGTAGACTTTTTAAGACATTAAAGGAGTCAAGGGATATGAAGCTGGCACAAAAAAAGTGGTGAGCTAAAAGATTTGCTTTATTGAATGTAGAAGGCACGAAGGACCGAATGATTTACTCCTGATTTTATTTCTCACATTCGCACGTACTTTCTACATTTTCTGTTACCATTTATTTTAACTTGTAGATGAATCGGAGAAAATATTGCAGCTACTCTTAAAATAATCTCCATGCCCCTTGAGTTTACGAAGGTGAAATATAACAGCTGTAAGCGATGGGCTTTGGAGATTTGGCACTCAAACTTAGCATTAAACATTCGCAGGTCAATATTGCGTTTATAATGTAAAACAAATGATTAATGTTAACATCCAGTGTCGGGATGGATGGCCAGATGTTTGATGTCTCTCTGAGCGATATACTGAAACCCTGGTATTGGAAGAATACCGCTTGCTGTACCTATACCTTTCCTTTCCTTTACCAATAATACTCATGACAGCTATAAGGAAGATTATTAATTAACCAGAACATTTCTCCAAACGCTAAATATAATCAAACTGGATCTATTTGTGGAGAGACAAAGAACTGCTGTAAATCTTGAGCAAAACAACGTGTTAGAGGAAGTCGTGTAGGAAGAAACTGTAGATGCCGGTTTAAACCGAAGATAGACACAAAAAGCTGGAGTAACTCAGCCGGACAGGCAGCATCTTTGGAGAGAAGGAATGGGTGACCAAGGGTCTCGCTGAGTTACTCCAGCTTTTTGTGGCTATCTTCGTGTGAGAGGAACTCAGCGGATCAGGCAGCATCTGTAGAGGGGATGGACAGAATAGTCCTGACGCGAAGCGTCGTCTGTCCATTCCTTCTAGAGATGCTTCCTGACCCGCTGACTTCCTCCAGCACTTCGTGTTTAGCTCAAGATCCATTTGTGTGCACATAGCAATTCGTGCGCGCACAAGCCCGATGCTAAATTCGCTATAATAATATGTTAAATTCTCAATCATATTGTTTCACGAAACCATGTTGAGCAGAATTAATTTACAACTGCACAAATTAGTTCTAAGTGAGCATTTGCAGCTAGCAAAGAAAGCTTTCTTCACAACACTGTGGATTTGAACTTAAGTGCAGGCTCCCGACATACAAGTATAGCATTTTAATAGATTGGGCCACTCAACTCCAATTTCCCCCAGCTGCCCACTTTTAAACGTATTTGAAAGTTGGAAGCTATATCAGCGCGTCAGGGAGGAAAAACAAAACAAAAACACGACCAACAGGCTAAGAAGAAACCTCCAGGGTAAAGCCAATTCACTGCTGGATGCGTTAGACGATCTTACAAATGAAATTGTAAGTGAATTGGAGACTAGTACAGAGACAATAAACTGCAGATGCTGGAATCTTGAGCAAAACATCTTATAGAAACTTACAAAATTCTTAAGTGGTTGGACAGGCTAGATGCAGGAAGATTGTTCCCGATGTTGGGGAAGTCCAGAACAAGGGGTCACAGTTTAAGGATAAGGGGGAAGTCTTTTAGGACCGAGATGAGAACTTTTTTTTCACACAGAGAGTGGTGAATCTGTGGAATTCTCTGCCACAGAAGGTAGTTGAGGCCAGTTCATTGGCTATATTTAAGAGGGAGTTAGATGTGGCCCTTGTGGCTAAAGGGATCAGGGGGTATGGAGAGAAGGCAGGTACAGGATACTGAGTTGGATGTTCAGCCATGATCATATTGAATGGCGGTGCAGGCTCGAAGGGCCGAAGGGCCTACTCCTGCACCTATTTTCTATGTTTCTATGTTTCTATAAAAGTGCTGAAGGAACTCAACGGGTCAGGCAGTATCTATGGGGGAAATGGACAGACGATGTTTCGGGTCGGGACCAATCTTCAGACTCTAGAGACAATCGGTAGATTTGGAGTCAATAGTAAATGTGTCCTGGTGTTATATGCCCTATGTTGTAGTTGGCTTAAAGCACCGATTGTGCTATTTGTTGTGCACTGTTTGAAACGTATTTGTGTGGTTTGTGCCTCTAACCATCTTTTCTTTGTTTAATTTGATCTGTTTATTGTTTCTGTGTTCCACTTCGCATGTCTTCCATGTTATCTTCTGCTGCATGTTTTTCTTTTGCGTTTTATGACATGAGTTATGTGCCAGATTGGCTCAATCTCCTATGTCTGCGAGATAGAGGGACTGCAATCTCCATTAAACAACTTAATTACCTAACATAGACGGACACAGTCAAAGCGCCGCATTGCTTGGATTAAAACTCTTTAAAAAGTTTCTAAGATTAATTTTGATGGAACAAGCAAAAATCTTCCTTCTGTCTAGCGATAGTTGTTCCTTAATCAGATGATTAGCAAGCTAACGAACTAACCGTTTGTCCCATCTGTTGCTTGGGTAACTTGACTGCATGCAAATTATTTGCCGTACCTGAAAAGCGTTGTTAAAAAATAATACACGGAAGAGAGGAAAGATGCAAAGTGAATACAGATTTACTTTTTCCATTCTACCGGTTGATGGTCGCTGCTGGTGCGCTGCCTGCTGACAGTTTATGTTCCCTGTATATTGCTTGCTGGGCACCGTATCATCGGATCGCAGACTATTTACGAAACAAAATAATTAATTTCGCATTCCCTGTCAAAGATTTTGAAACCAATAGGAGGATCGTCATGGGCATTCAGCCCACCTGTGAGCAGAGCCGAAGTGGAGTGGTATAGCGGTAGAGACCCGAGTCCGATTCAGACTTCGGGTGCTGTGTGTCCGGAGTGTATACGTTCTCCATGTGACCGCGTGGGTTCTCTCCGGGTGCTCCGGTTTCCTCCCACACTCCAAAGATGTACTGGTTTGTTGGTTAATTGGCTTCTGTAGATTGCCCCCAGTGTGCAGGATGGAACTAGTGTATTGGTCGGCGCGGACTCAGTGGGCCGAATGGCCTGCTTCCACGCTGAATATTGAAACCAAACTAAAGTAAGAGCTGTCCGGCCCAATCCCGTCTTCCAGCCTTGCTCCCGAGCTCCACGAACCCCGGGCCGTTTTATTTCGAAAATATTGAAAATTATTTTCTAATAGTTTTTCAAATTTTGCTTTAGGGTAAAGATATTGAGATATATTATTAAGCGCCTCATAGTATTCATAGCTGGTAAATCTGTATGTGTTGGGCCAAATATTGATGGCACTAGTCCATTGACCGGATCTCTTTGGTTGTCAGAGTATAGGGGCTCGATTCGGGGATTGGTGCATCATTGGAGAGAGACTCTGCCACTGGTCAGGCCGATCCATTGGAGGTCGGAGCTGGCTGTGGGTTAGTTAGTGTGGCGGGATCTCGGCATCTACACCAGGCATGTTCAGGTCCTGTGTGACCTCCGCCAGTGATTTGCGGCCAGCAGGCTCATGCCAACAAGACCTGGCCCAACACCGGCACAGTGCCAGATTAACATAGTAGCAAAAGTAGCATTTGCTACAGGCCCTGCACTTTCGAGGGCCCGCACTAAATGCCTGTAAGCGAAATGCTTGAAATCATCATCCCACTGATCGTGGTTGGCGAGGACCAACGGGCAGCTGGTACGACATTGCCCAACCACCCAGTCTCTGGCCCTCTTACTCCACACCCCCCCCCCCCCCCCTCACCCAAACACCTCACTCCTCCGGACCTCTGCTCGAATATTAGCCTTGTCTCCCCACACAACCCGGCCCTCTCACTCCTCGCTCATCGGCTCTTTTCTCTCAAGTCCCTGGGCCACTTTCACCACCTCATCACCCCCACCCCCCCCCCCCCCCCCCCCATCTCTCCCACTCCTCCAGCCCTCCTTGTCCCTACTCCTCCGGCGCTCTCTCCCCGCTCCTCTGGCACTTGTTCCTCCGAATCCTCCGCTGCTCACTCTTCCGCCTGTTCTTTCCCTAACACCCCCCCCTCCCTCTCCTTGCTAGGGCCTTCTCTCTCTTCACTCCTGTGGTCTTCTCTCTCTCCCCACACCACCGGCTCTCTCCTCCCCACTCCACTCGGCATCTCTCCCCAATCCCCCCATTCCCTCTCGCCTCCCAGACTTTCGTCCCTCCTAAAAGCTACTGTTCCAGTCCTCTCTTCTGCCAATGTACCTCCCCCCATTATTCCAATTCTTCTGTCCCACTCCCCCTCCTCTTCTCCGCCCCACTCTCCTCCTCTTCTCCGTCCTAACTCTCCCTCCTCTTCTCCATCTCACTCCCCCCCCCTGTGCTCGCCCTGTTTCCTCCGAACCTCTTTCCCCCACACCTTCCTCCATGCCCCCCCCCCCCCCCCTCCTCCGGCCTTTACTTTCCATTTCTATAGGCACTTTCCCTCACACTTTCGGCCTTTTCTCAGCCCCTACCCATCTGCACCTCTCTCTCTCTCTCTCTGTCTATTCTTCTGGCCCATACTCCCAAAATCCTGCGACTCCCTCTTACCCATCCCAAAAGCTCAGGCCCTCTTTCTCATCAATCCACCGGCCTTCTCTCCTCACTTCCCGGGCCCTGTCTCCCCCTCCACTCTTCTACCACCTCCTCTACCCACACCTTGCATGCCTCTCAGCATCCACTGCTCCAGCACTCCCTACCCCTACTCCGCCCCTCTCACCCCTATACCTCCAGTCCCGCCTCTATTCACTCCTCTGGCCCTACCTTTTCCACATTCCTCCGCCCCTCCCTGTCTCTACTTCTCTGGCCCCCTCGGCTCCTACTCCTCCGGCCCTCGTCTCGCAATCCTCCATCATTCCCCCACGGTGGCGCAGCGATAGAGTTGCTGCCTTACAGCGCTTGCAGCACCGGAGACCCGGGTACCACCCCAACCATGGCACGGGCGCTGTCTGTATGGAGTTTGTACGTTCTCCCCGTGACTGCGTGAGTTTTCTCCAAGATCTTCGGTTTCCTCCCACACTCCAAGGACGTACAGATTTGTAGGTTAATTGGCTTGGTGTATGTGTAAAATTGTCCCTGGTGTATGCGGGGATTGCTGGTTGGTACGAACGGTGGGCCGAAGGGCTTGTTTTCATGCTGTATCTCTAAACTAAACCCCTCCATCATACACTCTCTGAGAGTCCTAAATTAGGCCCGTGGGCCGCTGTAGACCCTGACACTGTAGGCCCAGACAGTGTAGGCTAATGGAGCTCGTTAACGTTAATGGAGTTCGGGGAGCGGGGCCGAGTGTGTTCGGGGAGCGGAGCCGAGTATGTTCGCTGAACGGAGGTGGCAACCCGCCTCCCGGCCCGGGTGGCCATCATTGGTGGAGCAGGAGCACATGGCCGCTGGCTGGGTGAGGTCACGTGGGGCACGAGCGGTGACATCACCTAGTCCCGTATTTAAGGCCCCTTTATAACATATGGTACGGGCCCCGCACTAGCTTAATGCGGCTCTGCACCGACGCTGTAGACCTGCTGCCCCACGGCCCCAGAGACCCAGACTAAATCCTGACCTTGGCTGCTCGCTGTGTGGAGTCCACACATTCCACCCATGTCTCAAGGGTTTTTTTCCAGGGTGCTCCAGATTACTCCCATATCCCAAAGACGTGCGGGTTGTAGGTTTCATTAGTTACAGTAAATTGCCTCGCAGTGTAGATATAATAGGATGTGTGGAGTTTGTGGAAATGTGGGTTGAATAAAATGAATGGGATTAATTTAGGATTAGTGTAAATGAGTTATTGATGGTAGGTACCGATTCAGTGGGCCGAATGGTCTGTTTCCATGCTCTATCTATAAATCTATGTCAATTGCCTTAGAGAAATCAAGTTTGAAACATTATGAAGTGTGATCTGCTAAATCTTTGATCGCTTTCCCAAGGCAGGTAAAGTAAGAAAGTCTGAAGAAGGGTTTCGACCCTAAACATCACCCATTTCTTCTCTCCAAAGATGCTGCCTGACCCGCTGAGTTACTCCAGCATTTTGTGTCTCCCTTCAAAGTAAGGAAGGCATTGAGTAAAGGCAGTTCTTTCGATATTGGATATATCAGCCCATGACGATCCTCCGATTGGTTTCAAAATCTTTGACAGGGAATGTGAAATTAACTGGCAAGAAACTATCAGTTGATCCATTTTTGCAGTCATATTACAAATAACCAATTGGCTGCTCACTGTTGCCCACCCATGTGAAGCCCACTGCTTTCTGAGGAGATAAAAACACAGATCAAAAACCAAGCAAAAAATGGGAACAAAAAATGCTGGAAGAATTCTCTCCATCTTCCTAATGCAACCAGAAGTGAATTCCGACCCTGGCAGTGGTTGTAGTGGTGGAGACAGATCCTCTGGTAGAATTTAAGAGGCTTGTAGACAGACACGTGATTATGCAGGGAATGGAGGTATTTGTTTCACATGCAGGCAGAAGAGTTTAGTTTGACTTAGCATCATATTCAACAAACATTGTTAGCTGAAGCCTGTGCTGTTCCATGTAATGTTCATGCAGATTCCCTCCATCCTCTGTCTGTAGCAATGTAAACCTCCTCCAGGAACTTGGCCAGCTCCCTTTGAATGTTTGAAGTGAATCTGCACTCATGGTGTGAGCTGCCAAGGTATGCCAAAGGTCAATGACCCTCTGGGAAAAGAGAAAAAGCTTCTGATGTTTAACTTACTTCTATGAATTAAAGAGAACTGAGGTGCAAAACCTTATTAATTGAATTGCCGTCCCACTGTTGATTTGTTATGGATTTTGTTTAATTTTGCATTTCCATTTATGTAGATATTTATGTAATATGGGATCTCGTGTAATTTAGTAGCTTTGGATTTGTGCACTCACTTTAAATTATTTTGGTATCCAAACACCATAACTCCTTGTTAATGATCTCTATTTAAAATTGAATAAGTTAATGTTCCAGTTATTGAATGATTTTTCCTCTCACTATTTATTTATCATCTTACATTTCTTTTTATTTTGTTTTAATTAACATAATTTTACATGATTTGCTCAAACAGTCTGTGCTCTCTTTGCAGCTGTCATCTGCAAATGTTAATATTGAGTACAGTTATTTGAGTATAGTTTAGTTATATATTTACAAAGGCAGCTAATCCACAGGGGTTTTCCACTATTTATCATAATTCTATCCCAAAATTATTCATTAGCCTTCAGCTAATTTCTCATTGATTCTGTCCTAGCCTTAGGAATTGGCAATGGCCTGTTTGGGGTTGTGACCAGAAGTCTGTCAACGGTGTGCATCCTATCAGAGGGTTGTGGGGAGGTAAACTCTGGTTGAGCTGAAAATGAATGTTGCATCTAGGGCGGCACGGTAGCGCAGCGGTAGAGTTGCTGCTTTACAGCGAATGCAGCGCCGGAGACTCAGGTTCGATCCTGACTACGGGTGCTGCACTGTAAGGAGTTTGTACTTTCTCCCCGTGACCTGCGTGGGTTTTCTCCGAGATCTTCGGTTTCCTCCCACACTCCAAAGACGTACAGGTATGTAGGTTAATTGGCTGAGTAAATGTAAAAATTGTCCCTAGTGGGTGTAGGATAGTGTTAATGTACGGGGATCGCTGGGCAGCACGGACTTGGAGGGCCGAAAAGGCCTGTTTCCGGCTGTATATATATGATATGATATGATATCTTATAAGCCAGTAATATGAATGCCAGACATCTGATTGCAAGTCCCAGAGAAGGTAGAACAGCAACTCTCCAGGTGGAAGGCAATTATAGTATTTTAAGACAGGTGGAACACCTAACCTCCGAGGAACTTTGACTTCCAAAGCATTTGTTCAGTGTTTGGCGCCAGTTAGTTAAGCTGTGGCAGCCTCAAATACATGAGATATGTTGCCCTCCTGTCTCATGCTCAATTCTCCATGTTCCAACGTCAAAGACAACTCTAAACAATGCCATCCCCTTCACTTTTTATTCGGAAGAACTTACTGCTGCCTTTTGTTGGCATCTAGGAGTGCCAAAAAGAAGCTTGATCCAATATTGGATCTTAGAATTATAGAAAATTACCAATTCCGAAGGAGCAATTCAGCCCATTGTTTCCATGGCAGGATGGTAGGTTCTATATATCTGGACCAGGTAAGTTCATATTTGCAATAACCATGGACAGTGAATTTAAGGAGTGAGAGCAAGAACTGGTCCGATATCCCAGGGGGAATCAAAATAGAAAAGCAAATTATTGATTCTATGGAGAAATCACATTGAATGCAGATCCAATCAAAGGGACTTTCCAACAGGGTCTTCAGGTAACAAAAGACTAAAAGTGCTGGAGTATCTCAATGGGTCAGACAGCATCTCTGCCTGAGTTGGGTAACGTTTCAGGTCAGAATACCTCTTTAGATGTCTGAAGAAGGGTCTCAACCCAAAATGTTGCCTATCCATGTTCTCCAGAGATGCTGTCTGACCTGCTGAGTTGCTCCAGCATGTGGTGTCTTTTTTTGTAAACTATCATCCGCAGTTCCTTGTGTTCAAGTATTTAAGATACTTGTCATGAATACAATTGGGATATTGCACATTCTATCCTGTGTGTTTTCATCTATTGATTTTAATGATCATTAAATCCTTGAGTGGTGCAAGAGAAATCTGCTAATCTGTGTTGCTAGCAGGTAGTAAAAGCATTCACACGCTCTCACAAACACCAGTTGATCCATTTCATCCAGGTGTGTTGTAAGTAACCATTTCAACATCCTCACCAATGTACAGCCTGCTATTTCCTGGAAGAAGCAAAAATTTGGCCAATGTAGAAATTGAAGATTCTAGAAAATTCCTTATACAGAAAATTAATGGTGGGTGTGTTGGTTCCTAAAACTGACCTTACTTGTGTCCATTTTATCTCATCAAAATAGGTGCAATAAATTCTAGTTTCTTGGACATATATTTTTTCATGCCACAGTTGCATGATGAGCTTCAATGCAGTTTATCATCAAACATCTGCTATGTAAATCCACATAAATGGAATATCCAGGATTTATTTTTATTGATGCACTCCCTTATTTCTACAAGGAGTGACTTTAGTTAAAAATAAAACTTTTGTAAAATTTGCTTTCGATCAAGCAAATGGTTCGATCATTCCTGAGAAATATCAATATTTCCCCATGGAATTGTCATTAGTGCTGGGTTTCTATGTGAATGCAGATTCAAAACATCATTGTGGTTTACTGGAGTTTTGCAAAACCTTTTTCATCTTCTTATGGAATTAGTCTTATTATGGAACCCCCTGCAATTAATAGAGAGGAATGGAAAGGACCTTGGTGGGGATACAGTGCGGAAACAGTTCCTTTGGCCCACCGAGTCCGTGCCGACCAACGATCACCCCGTACACCAACACTATCCTGCATACTAGGGGACAATTTACAATTTTACCAATCCAATTTAACCTACAAACCTGCACGTCTTTGGAGTGTGGGAGGACACTGGAGCACCCGGAGAAAACCTACGCAGCCACAGGGGGAACGTACAAACTCCATAGAAACAGCCCCCCTAGTCAGGATCGAACCCAGGTCTCTGGTGCTGTAAGGCTGCAGATCTACTGCCATGCCACCGTGCCGCCCATAGCCTGTGCATGTTTTCATTGATTTTTATTTTTCTGAGTTAACTGTTCTTAATTGTTTTTAAATGCTTTTGATGTTTTGAGCATTATTTCTTAAAATTTGAGAATAGCTATACTTTAAAATTGATTCATTAAGTCATTATAGCTTTTGAATGTGATTGACTTGAGAAACATTCTATCACTTTAATAAGTTTGGCAGCTAGCAAAGCCTACTAGACTGAGTTAGCTGCCAAAGTTTTCTTGGGTTATCGTGCGCTTAGCTTGTTGGCCTCCATTGTGACAATATTCCGTTCACTGCCTGAGACCATCCATAAGACATGTCAAGAGTATGATAGATTACTTTTCACTTGCCATGATGAGTACAGCTCCCACAGTATTCAAGAAGCTCTTCACCTGCTTGATTGAGAGCCCATCCACCACCTGAAACATTAATTCTCTACATCATTGTTGCATATTGACTGCAGTGCACACCTTATATACAAAGCTGCAGTCATTTCCCAAGGTTACCCCTGCAGAAACTCCCAAACTCGTGACACCTTGCACCAAGAAGGATGAAGAAATTGGGTTTGTGAGAACACTTCATCTTCATGTTTCCTCCATCCTCAAAACGCCAGAGACCTGGGTTCAGTCCTGACTGTGGATGCTGTCTGTACGGAGTTTGTATGCTCTCCCTGTGACTGCATGGGTTTTCTCCCGGTGATCTGGTTTCCTCCCACACTGCAAAGACCTGCAAATTTGTAGCTTAATTCACTTCTGTAAATTGCTCCTAGTGTGTAGGATACGAAAGTGAGATAACACAGAGGTAGTGTATGGGTAATCGATGGGTCGGTGTGGACTTGGTTGGTTGAAGGACCTGTTTGTACACTGTATCTCAAAACTAAATTAAACTAAATCCTATCTTGGAAAAATGTCACTGTTCCTTCATTGATTCTTGTAACTCCTTTTCCAACAGTATTATGCATGTTCATAAGTCATAGCAGTAGAAATCGGCCATTCAGCCGCTTGAGTCTACTCTGCCATTCAATCATGGCTGATCTATCCTAGATAGATACGGGGCAAAAAACTGCTCACAATATGCCAAATGTGGTCTGACCAGTGCCTTATAAAGCTACAGCATTACATCCCTATTTTTATATTCTAGTCCTCTCGAAATGAAGGTTAACATTGCATTTGCCTTCCTTATTATCGATTCAACTTGCAAGTAACCTTTTGTGAATCCTGCACCAGCACTCCCAAATCCCTTTGACCTCCGATATCTGAATCCTCTCCCCATTTAGAAAATGCCGACACCTTTATTCCTACTACCAAATGATTACACACTGCATTCGATCTGCCTCATCTTTGCCCACTCTCCCAACTTGTCCAAATCCTTCTGCAGTCCCTTCTTTCTCTACACTACCTGCCCCTCCACCTACCTTTGTATCATCCACAAACTTGGCCACACAGCAAATTCCCACATCCAAATCATCTATATACAACATGAAGAGTAGTGGCCCAGGCACCAACACTTGTGGAACATCATTAGTCACTGGCAGCCAAGCAGAGAAAGCCTCCTTTATTCCCACTCCTTGCCTTCTGCCATTCAGCCAACCTTCTATCCATGCTAGTATCTTTCCTCTAATACCATGGGCTCTCATCTTTAGCAGCCTCATGTGTGGCATCAAAGGGCTTCTGAAAATCCAGGTAAACAACATCCACTGATTCTCTGTCTATCCTGCCAATTACTTCCTCAAATAATTCCTACAGATTTGGCAGGCAAGATCTTCCCTTCACAAAATAGGACTTCAGCCTATTTTATCGTGTGCTTCTAAGTACTCAGAAATCTCATCTTTTATAATGGATTCTTAAATCTTATTAGCCACTGAAGTCAAACTAACCGGTCTGCAGATTTCCCCTCTTTTGCTTTGCTTCCTGCATGAACAGCAGAGTAACATTTACAATTTTGCAGTCCTCTAGACCACTTCTGACTAATGTGATTCTTGAAAGATCATCACTAATGTCTCCACAATCTCTAAAGATTCCCCTTTCAGGTCTCTGGGGTTTAGTCCTTCTGGTCCAGGTGACATCCACTTTCAGCATTTTCAGCATGCACCTTCTCCTTAGTAACAGCAACTCCACTAACCTCTGCCCCCTGACTCTCTTGAATTTCAGACACCTTGCTGGTGTCTTCCACTGTGAAGACTGGATCTAGACACTCTCATAATGTTGACTTCAATATCTGGGAGTGGATGGCTTTTACAAAAAAATCGTTAATGAAGGATAGAGAAAAGCTAAGCTTGCATTTTTGCATCATTTCCTGTCTCAAAGATTTCTTGATTGATTTATAGTAAATGTCACATTGGAAATACTGGATGAAGAATTATGTTTTTGGCACCCAAACCTAAACACGTGCAAGAATGTTAGTGCTACATAACATTTGTGCTCCAAAAGTGCAAGACTACCTGAAGGTCTCCTTCAATCATTTACCAACTTAACCTGGAAATATATTGCAGATACAAAGAACTCTAGTTGCTGGAATCTTGAGCAAAACAACCGAGTGCTGGAGGAACTCTTCCGGTCAGGCAGCATCTGTTTACTGTAGATGTTGGAATTCCTTCCACAGTTGCTGCCTGACCTGCTGAGTTCCACCAGCACTTTGCGTTTTGCTGGAAAATAGTTTGCTGCTCTTTCATTGTCACTGAGTTTATGTCTTGGAGTTCCTTACCCAACAGCGCTGAATGGAATATCTTTCTGGAAGAGCTACAATGCTTCAAAATGGCAACTCACCCACATGTAGAAACAAGCAGTATTTGCTAGCCTAGCCAATACTATACAGATCCTGAAAATGATTTTTAAAAATAAATAGTACTCCCCTCCACAGATTAGATCAAATATGTAGAGGTGAATTTAATAGATGACTGATGTTCTTGTATGTGTTTTGTGCTGCCAACCACAGTTGAATTTCCCAATGCACTTTGCCAAATATATTAAAAGTTTATCCAGCTGCATCAAGTCAATCTTGCAATATTATGTTTCGCTCTAATTCTAGCACCTGGTTTTTAAGTTAATTAATTGGCATAGCTGCTGAATGGACACCACTGGAATGAATGACTTTCTCTCAGTGTGAAATAAAATCATTTTTTTGTGGGTCGCTTTATTAGGTCACCACCTCTTATACATACAAACATACCATTCAACATGCCAACACAGAAACCAAAATATAGCCCAGAAGCAGAAGTAGGCTACTCAGCCCCTTGAGTCTGCTTGATCTGACTGTAACCACAACTCTGCATTCCTATCTATCCAGGGGGAAGCTCTCATCTCTTCCTTATCAATAATCTATCTACCTCTGCCTTAGAAATATGCAAATATTTAATCGGCCTTTGAGGCAGAGAAGTCCAAGGGCTCATGGCCATCAAGGCGAAAAAAACGTTAATCTCTGTCTTAATTGAGCAGTCCCTGACATTTTAATTAAGTCTTCTCTTATTCCTCTAAACTCCAGTGAATACAAGCTCGGCTTATACAGCTTATCAGTCTGAAGAAGGGTCTCGACCCGAAACATCACCTATTCCTTCTCTCCAGAGATGTTGCCTGTCCCACTGAGTTACTCCAGTATTTTGCGTCTCTCTTAGCTTATACACTCTTTGCTTGTAAGCCAATCTTCCCTTTCCAAGTATTAGTCCAGTCTATGACCTATAGTTTTCTGCTGAAAAAAAAGGCATTTAAAAACCTCCTACTGTTTTTTGATTTCATTGACCTGCTCAGAAATGCCAGAGAGCTGTACTTTGATTATTGAATGACTTCATCTGACAAGTTATGAGTTATTTATCGAGACTTGTAGCTTATGGTCTGATTTACCAAAGTGCAATACTGCTATTATAATTATTATTTCCTCTCACCAGGTTTAATTCTGAAGGCCAGAGGATCTCAAAGCTGTTTCTCCTAAACAATACCACCCTAAACCTACTTGTCTTCTTCATTAGTCCCTTTTACTTTCTATCTCTCAACCTCTCCTCCCTCACTACTCCACCCTCCTGGTGTCGGTTCATCCCAGATTACTCCTGGTCTCCTCTCAAGAATAAGTTGCTAACCACGTGTTATTTATTTCCTCAGGTGAGGTTATTCTCTGGCTCTGGTTGTCCCAGCCAACCTTGTGAATGGGTGGTGGATGGCAATAAAAGTATTTTAGTGCAGTCCTGATATGGTGTCCGAGTGATGCAACCAACATCCAAACCCCAGTCTGCCAGCAGGGTGTTTGTAAGCTGTGCTGCCTGACCCAAAGTGGGATAATGTGTGGCCAATGGGGACACAAGGGAGCAGCGGCTGCGGGAGGTGAGGGACAGCATTCTGTAGGTCAATGTGTCCATGGAGTGGGCCGCTGGAGGCTCTGCAGAAGCAGGGGGATTGTGTGGATCAGGTGCTGCTGGAGGCCACACTGTAGTCCGACCAGCGCACATATCGGACACAGGCTGCAACAGCACAGAGAGGTGGAGACTGGACAATGGGTCTATAAGGCAAAGATAAGACTCTACATTTAAGAATTTTGGATCTTGAAGGATACAAGATGGCACTGGAAACATGATGACTCTTGTGTTTTGCTTCAGTGTAATTTATTACTCTCACATTCTCACACTTAGGCATGGTTGTGCTTTACTTAATTGTATACAAAAAAAATAACTTCACAGTACAATAATACAATTGTATTAATATAATAATTACACTGTACAATAACAATTGTACACTGTACAATGTGACAATAAAGTCCCATTGAACCATGGAACCAACATTAATTCAAACCATATTGGTTGGTGAAGAGGTTTCTGATCAGCAGTACAAATATAATGTGAAGTGGTCTAGGTTTGCAAATACCTGACCTGAGCTGGGAAATATGGCCTTGCACACCAGAGACCAGCAATTTTTGCAATGGTGCAAAACCTATAAGAAAAGCATTTAAAGTGTCAGAGCATGGCTAATGTAGAACACAGCTGGTTGACTGAAGGTAAAATAGGAATGTACATGCATGTGTTTTCATGAAGACTGGATGGTGTAAAATGTTTAGGTTTAGGTTTATTATTGTCACATGTAGCGAGGTACAGTGAAAAGCTTTAGTTTTTCATGCCATCCAGTTAAATCCTATAATCTTTTCATAAATGCAATCAAGGCAGAAACAAGTACAATTGGTACTGCAAGGGGAAAGAGATAGAGTGCAGAATGTAGTTTTCAACATTGTAGCACAGCAGTTTCAGAGACAAAGTAGTTGTGAGGGAAAAACTGTGAATGCAGCAACAGAACTGCACGCATTTTGAAATGGAAAATATTTATCTGTGGATTTTTAGTGACCAAAAATTAGATTGCTTATTGCTTATGGTAATGTATGTGCAGATATTGAAAACGTACAACCAAATTATGAGGGGCCAGCTCCCCAATGTGTGCTCCTGGTATATGAGACAGAGAAAAGCTTACATGTAGCATTGTAATTTACACTATTGTCACATTTACTCTCCTAGCAGAAATATTATTCACATAGTTTATTGGATTATGTTTGAAAATAATATGACTGAAAACATGCACACAAACATTAATGGTATGATTGACGGCAGCAATAAGAGAAAAGTCAGATTAATTGTTGTGGTGTTGCACAGAACTGATTGTGCCAATAATGGGAATAGTGCCTTTAGATACTTGGGCATGATGTGAATCAATTTCCCATTACCTCTAGGCTCTGATAAGGTTAAAGTGAACCTGATGAGATAGATGATCTGCATCGCACTAATACCAAATTCATAGAAGGATGGTGACAGAATTTCATACTCATACAGAAAAAAAGTTGTGCTTTTGGCAGGCCCATGGGTAGAACTGGGAAAATCATGCACACTCTGTAAATGACTTTCTGAAGTGTTTCACCACTGGAAACAAAATGTTGAACATGCAACTTATGTTCACAGTTTCAAGAAAATCCGCACTTCATTTGTCAATAGAAACATAGAAAATAGGTGCAGGAGGAGGCTATTCGACCCTTCGAGCCAGCACCGCCATTCATTGTGATCATGGCTGATCATCCACAATCAGTGACCCGTGCCTGCCTCCCCTTGATTCCGCTAGTCCCAAGAGCTCTATCTTGTTCTGTAAAATGTTACCTTAAATAAAGCTTTCTTCTAAAAAAGCAACAGTTCATTTTGGGATATTGATCACAGTTATGAGTTGCCTTAAGGAATCCAATGAGCAATTAATCTAAATTGTTGGAACACAATTCAACATTAACACCATTGGGCTTATCCTTGGTCTCATTTTAATTTGTACATTTTTATTCAGAGATCATGAGTGTACAATTTAGTGTGTGAAACCTGGAGGATTGATCTTTTTGCAGGCTAATGGCACTGAACCCAAATATAGGATTAGATTTTAGATTTAGAGATACAGCGCGGAAGCAGGCCCTTCGGCCCACCGAGTCCGCGCCGCCCAGCGGTCCCCGCACATTAACACTATCCTACACACACTAGGGACAATGCTTCCAGGCATCAGTGAAGCAGAGCCATGGAAATAAACCCCTGGACATTCCTTGTTTTAAGATTCTTTTGAGTACCACATTTACCTCGTGAGCTAGTTTTGTTATATTCTCAATAGGTTACGTGACATAATAACGTGGATAATTTAAAAAGAACACTTAAAATTTAACAACATGGTTTTTATTTGTTCCGTGGGCTGAGGCTTTCAATGGAGATTGTTGAATTTTGCCTGTTTTTTGCAAATGCAGCATGTAATGATCCAAAGTGAAAGGACAATGTTACTTGAATTCTTTGTCTCTAGAATAATGAATGGTTTGCCAAGATGGTGAGATCTATGTAGGCACATTTACAATTATACCCAATAAACATGCCTTGACAGACAGAGATAATACGTAGATTTCCTTTTGTGTTGCACATTGGAGGTGAATTTTTTTGTGACAGCACATTTTACCTCTCCCCCTAGTATTATTTTCATTTTTATTTGTACAGATACGGAAGCTGGTTAAGCTCAGGTACACTGTGCTTTGTCACTGTAGCTGGGAGGCTGTCTGGGCTTTTACTGTATCCAATGTACTCAGGTCTTTCTAGTGTCTCATGGCTAGAGCATTCGTAATGTTTTCTTTCAGAAGAGCATCAGTAAAATTAGACGATTAACACGATGTATTAAAAATGATGAACCAATACTTTGGAAATTTCCAATCTATATCTAGTACGGTCAATTCACTAACCATTGTACTGAAAAGCAAGAATTCACAAAATTAGCAAGTGATAAATGGTTTTGAATACAAATCACTGAATGGCATGGTTATTGGGTTTGTGTATTAGCTGCTTTATGAACTTCAGTTGAATGTTAAATCTTATTACATTTATCCATCTATAGTTTTATTGATATCATTATTGATATCATATCATATTGATATCATATGTTGATTACCACAAAACATTTTCCTTGACATTGAAAATTAGCTATTACAAGGAAGGCACCTCATTCATTCAACTTTTGATTCCTGTTTGAGGCAACCTTTCTGAGGGTTGACTTTTAATTTCTGCTTTTCATATCACTTCTACCTGACCAAAATATTATGTCCTTCTTTTGATGCCCCATTCAGTCCTATTTGATACTGAAATCATTCACTTCTGCTTACACTTCATTCTCAAACTTTGCATTGTTAATTTCACAATCTTTCAGATTAATGAGGAAAGCAATTGTTGACCAAACTCACTGAAAAAGGAAAGCAATTACACCGACAGGACACTGTTTAAATTCCCTCCTACACCAAATTTAAGCCCAATAGTTTAAATTCCATCTCGTTTTTCACTGGAAACAATCGAGTCAAATGGCCATTGGTCATGGTGTGAAGTCTAAAAAGCTAATTTACTGATGTGTAAGTCTGATGAGATAGTTTTGTCAGATCCACTCCTTTCATCAAATCTGTAATAAAAATAACTTTCTTTATTACTGTGGAAAACTGTAGGTAAATTGAATAGTAGATCTAATGACGTTAAGTGCTAGATATTGCAGGGTACACCTATGTAAAATTAAGATCAGAGAAGTGTACATTTTCAGGTTCTTTATATCTATTCCACCCTATCTGGAATTTGTTTTTGCATTGGTATTTTTTACCTTAGCTAATATTTTCTGTTATTGCTACTTGATTAGAAATAAAAATAGTGGTATGCAATAATGGGCTTCAATGATATCACAACATTCAGACTCTTCTGTGAACTACAGCTTAATGCAAAGCAGTTTCATGTTCCCACTTTTCCAGTCCAAGAAAGTTCTAACATTCAACTTACAAAAGCCAGAGAATTATCGAACCACTGATCCTGACAAAATATTATAAGTTAATTAGCCAATTAAAAAACACTGAAGCCTGGACGAGAAAAAAACTTATGGATTCCAAGGAGATGCTTGCTGAATGTAATGGATGAGGAATAGATGCACATATCAACGGATACTATTAAAAGATGAATTGGGCATTGATCGAAGCTAAATGATTTTGGATTGGGTTTCACTTTAAAAGCTCTGTGGAACTTGATTCTACACAATAAAGCTTGGCTTTGCTCCATGCGAAATGGCAATGTAAAGAGAAGCAGCTTGAAAAAGTTGATAGTGTTTGTTCTTCACTCCATGCAACTGTTGCCAGTCGGATCAAGCCAAATTGAATCACGTTTTCTCTGAATCAATGATATGCTAAGTGTTTACTTGGATGCAGAGTGAAATCAATTGAGAAAAGTGTAGCCCTGGGAGTCTCATTAGACTGAGGAGTGGTGCCATAACCAAGTTCAGCGTTCTGAAATTGCAATACTTGTTTCATAACTTTCACTTTCATACAGCAGAGAATCAGGTGAGCAAAATTAAAAGCACAGTTCAGTTCAGTTTTAGTTTATTGTCACGTGTATCGAGGTACAGTGAAAAGCTTTTGTTGTGTGCTAACCAGTCACACTGTCACATCAGTCACAGTCACACTGTAACACCAGTCAACCAGTCATATATACACACTGTGTATCATTATGGTCCTGCAGTGGAAAATTGGGGGAAGGGAAATTGGCATTAGTAGAGATATTAAAAATGGCAGTTTTATTCAAAGCCAATATTATTTGAGCTGATCCCTGCTGATACAACCAAGCATTTATGTATCTGTGTCCTGTGGATAATTGTGGTCTAGATTACGCCGAGCAGATATGATTTACATTAAACAAGATAGGCACCCATCTTAACAGGATTTTCGCAACTTGCAAGAATGTTTTCATACTGCTTATAATTATCTGTCTGTTGACATTGTATATATATATGATGTTATGTTACAGTTGTACAAGGCATTGGTGAGGCCACACTTGGAGCACTGTGTTCAGTTTTGGTCACTGTGCTATAGGAAGGATGCCATTAAGCTGGAAAGAGTGCAGAGAAGATTTATGAGCATGTTGCCAGAAGTTGAGGGGCTAAACTATATTGAAAGGTTGGGCAAGTGAGGACCTTATTGCTTGGAGTGCGGGAAGCTGAGGGGTGTTCTTATAGAGGTGTTTAAAATCAAGAGGGAAAAAGAAAGGGTGAATGCACAGAGTTTACCCAGGGAAGGGGAATAAAAAACAAGAGGACATATGTTTAAGGTCAGAGGGGTAAGATTTAATATGAACTTGAGGGGCAACTTTTCTACTCAGTGTTTGGTGGGTATATGGAACGAGCTGCCAGAAGAAGAAGTGAATCAGATATTATAACCGCATTTAAAAACACTTGGACGGGTAAATGAATGGAAAAGGTTTAGAGGGATATGGGCCAAACACAGGCAAATTGAACTAGTTTAGAAGTATCTTGGTCAGATTGGACGAATTGGGCTGAAGAGCCTATTTCCATGTTGTATAAATCTATGACTATATGACTCAATGACAAAAATAAAGCACTAACCAGTAATACGTTTACATCCCATTCATACCTAAATATTAGAAAACAAATAAAGAATACCCAAGTTGCATTTACATGGTACCTTTCATAATATCCAAACATCATAAAGTACTTTACAGCAGAAGTAATTTTGTTGTATTTATTATAATGTACAAAGCACAACAGTCAAACATTGTACAGCAAAATTTAAGAAACACCATTCTTCTGGATCACAATAATTGGAATATGATTTGTTTCCATTATCAAATTAAGATGAATTAGAAATCAGAGTAACTGCATACAAATATTTTACAAAATTACAAGTGAGTCGATGGAATAATTGGGGTCTACATATGAAATTCTGGATTGGAACTGCCCCGCTGCAATCAAGCTTTTTATTTAAACCATGTGATCAAAACTGTAATGATTCATTACATAGAATCCATGTTATTTGACAAATCACTGATGACATCAATACTAATGATATTAGAATGCATTCATTGTATGTTCTGTTATTGGGAATGAAACAGGATGGTCCTATCTAATTAACCTATCTTGGGTCAATCTTATACAGGCAACATACCACCATACGTCTCACTATAGACCAAGTGGGGAGTCGTGTAAGCCATGCTAATGTTTTTAATCAGCTCAGTATAGCCACCATGGGTTCAAACGAGCATTTGTTACTTCAAGTCCTCCTGCGGCTGTCAAAGGGAAGATGCATTTTCACTCCAACGTGCATGGAAATGATTGCAACTCACCAAAGGTCTTCTGCCATAACACAGGAGAGAACAATTTTCCAACCGTGCACTGAAGGGCTGAATGGAGATGGACAAGAAGTGTTCTCCATCAACAGAAGTCAGGGGATGCTCCAGGGCACAATGTCAGAAGACCATGAGTAAAGAAAATTGTGTAGATCATGGGTGAAAGTCTAGCCCCAGATCCTGGATTCACTGCCACAGTAGTTTAATGCGGCATATAGAGTCAGGGTCATTGAACATTTCTTGAAATAACATATCCCATGCCTGCATCACAAATCCCACACTCTTCTTGGTCTTCCATCACCCACTGACCAACAATCTCTATAGGGCTCGACGTAGACCTAATGGCACAGAATTTCATAGTTGTACCAGTGAAGGCCACTTATGTATTGTCAACCACTGAACAAAGTACAGAATCATCTTCACAGGGAAAGTTAGGGTTCAAAGCGACCCTGCCCTCTGTGGTCAGGTCTGGCAAGTTGACAAGGCGATTCTTGATGTAATAGTATTGTGTGGGGAGGCTCAGAAACTCCCCTCCCATGAAAGAAGGTGTAAACATCTTTGACAATTGTTTAAACATTTCATTTGCTTAACCAGCTGCCAAAATGCCAAGTACACTGACTTCCAAAAACATTCACTCACATTCAAAATCATTTAAAAAAAATCTGAAGAATCTTTAAAAGGCTTACAAAAAAATAAATCCTAAAACACCGAAAAATACTCGTAACTGTTAAAACTGACAAATTATTTAAACATTTTTTATTATATAATTTATACTGAGGTTATACTGAGGTTCTCAAATGTAGAGACCAGACTGTAGACTGTAAAAACATAGAAAAAACACAGAAACATAGAAAAATAGGTGCAGAAGTAGGCCATTCAGCCCTTTGAGCCAGCGGCGCCATTCAATATGATCATGGCTGATCATCTAAAATCAATACCCCATTCCTTCTTTTTCTCCATATCTCTTGATTCCTTTAGCCCTAAGTGCTAATTCTAACTCTAGAGCACCTAGGTTATTGCTATCTTGTTTAGGGATAGAGAGTGCGTTTTCTCCACATTTGACAAAGTTGTGCCATAATTTTTTTAACTTTAGTTTAGTTTAGAGATACAGTGCGGAAACGGACCCTTCGGCTATTCGAGTCCGCACCAACCAATGATCACCTACACTGGTGCTATCCTAAACACTGGGGACAATTTTACAATATTACTGAAGCCGATTAACCTACAAACATATATACTGTGCCACCCTAATGTGAATGGCACATGGGGCAGCTACATTCTGTTAAGGATGGGTAGGAGGAAATCCTTATGGGTATGGATTGGGCTGGTTACCACACGGACTGCTTTACCCTGATTCAATTCAAAGTATTTTTGAGGCTCACCCCTATAGGATAAGAGCGAGCTTTGTTCAGCGTGGTGGTTGCAGCAGGTGGTGCTGCTGCCTCACATCTCTGGGAAAAATCAAGCTTCTGGAGAAACCCAATGGGTCAGGCAGCACCTGTGGAAGGACAGCCAGATTACTTTTCAAGTCGGGATCATTCTTCAGACTGATAAAGGGGGAGATGGCTGGGCGAAACAGGTGAGGTAAAGGGGTAGGACAACTATTAGCATGTGATAGCTGAGTATAGATGAGGAGAGCTTAATTCGTAGATTAGCCATGTGCAGGAGAGAAGAATCGAGATAGTAACCAAGGCTGGAGGTGGAGAAGACAGAGGGGTGAAAATAGTGTTAAGGGAGTGAAATGTAGAACCAGAGGGAGGGATGGTTGGTAAAAGGGAATGGAGAGGGGGGAGGTTAGTGGAAGATGAGTGGAGGGAATGGGTGGAGTAGGGGAAATGTCTGAGCAACGGGGGAGGGCAAGTGGAAAGAAAGGTCTGTGTGGGCAAGGTGCAGGGGGGAGGGGGGAGGACTGGGTGAATGAGAAGTAGAGGGGAGTGGGGGTTATCTGAAGTTGGAGAATCCAATATTCATGCCATTGGGTTATGGGCTACTTAATTGGAATATGAGATGGTGTTCTTCCAACGTACATGGGGCCTTACTTTGGTACTGGAGGAGGCCGAGACCAAACAGTCCTCAGTAAGGGATTGGATGGGGAATAGAGTTGCTTGCAATTGGGAGCTCCATTTGCCCCAGGCAAACAGAGCATAAGTAGTCGGCAAAGTGGTCCGAGTCTACTCATGTGTCTCACATCTCCAGAAACATGGGCTCAACCTAGCCTTTGTAGCTGTATGTGAGGAGTACATGTATTCTCCCTGGTAATTTATGAGCTCCCCTTCACTAATGATTTTCTTCCACAGACCAAAAACGCTGGTTGGTAGGTTAATTGGCAAACAGTGCTCCATGAAGGTTCTCCACAAGAATCATAATGATAGAGGTAAATGCACTACAGAACATATGTACAATTTGCTCATGATATTTAAATTGATTAAATGCAAGAATTACAGCAGAGAAAGAGACCGTTTAACTCATTGCATTTAGGATGGGCCTTTATTCAAAATATAATTCTCACTGTCACTATGCAGAATTGCTCATTTACCCTCTGTTATGATGTATTCCTCCGTTGAAAGGTGGGATGGTTTAATTCAGCTACAAACTCTAACATAGATTCCTTGTCCCAAACTGCATCACATAAAGTTATTTCTCAGCACCTTTCTCCTCCATTATTAGTATTCAAAGACTTCCTATTTTAAAATGCATTGAAAGTATTTTGCCATAATAACTCAGTAGGAAATCTGCTTTTTGTTTTTACCTGCAGTGAGAGTTATGCCTGTAGGTGGCACTGCGATATATTTGTTTCAATACACCAGTTGGTCCCAGGCTTTTTCACCCATGGCTGAAAGTTGATCAAACATTTGGATTTACAACCCGTATTTTGAAACAGCATGATAAATGAATTGATAATTCTGTCAAAATGATTTGAGATTTCAAAACATTTTATTTTGGCTTTGTAGTTTATTGATCACAAAATTGAAGCATTAAATATTAATCAAATTAAATAATTGGAAACAAAATTAAAGCATGAAATAAAAAGTATTTTGGACCTCCTTCACAGTTTGGTTTCAAACCTTTGCAGCCCAATTTTGGGTAGTGGCCAGAGGTTGGGGACTAGCACAATATACAAAATTACACAAGTGTTGCACATACTGTGATAGCAGGCAGATAAAATCAGTACCATTTTGTAATTTGAATATAATTACAGGCCTAATGATATTCTGGTGCATTGTTCTTAGTAAGCTTTATGTGCATACTAAATAAACCAGGAAGATTGAGTTTTTCACTCCCGTTCACATTTCCTTCTCTCCTTTTCCTCACTGTCCTTCATCTGTATCTTCTCTCTCCCTTCTGCCTTCTTATGTTTCTTCCTCCATTTATTTTGCATTGCCATCTCTTTCTTCCTCTTTGCAGGTTCTCTAATCCGGTCATCATCCTGATTACCGCATTTAATTTGAACGAATCAAATCAACCAATTGATGTTTCTTTACTTTTTAAACTACAAAAAAATTACCATTGAGGTTGCAGGCTTAGATGCTAACTCTAAATTACAATTTTCAAATTCACAAATGGTACAGAAATGAGGGAAACTACATTTTATACCAGGTGCATGTTTTTAAGGTCTCGTCCTTTCTGGCATATAAATATCAGTTTTTGGACTAGGTACTTGCATTAAATGTTGTTATGGAAAGGATCCGTAGAAAATAATTGGTTTCTTGTTCCACAGATGCTGCCTGACTTGCATATTTCCAGCATTTTCTGTTTTTATTTTAGATTCCTAGCATCTGTAATTTTTTACTTTCCAATCTAAATAAATTTGATGGTTCGGAAAGAGTAAGCACATACTGTGGCCGCCGATGTACAGTATACTGTGGCCTTCAAATGTCAATATTGGACCCTGATAATTAAGACACCATTGCAAGTGAACAAACCACTTTTTGTGTTCATTTCCTGACATTTCCTGATGTTAATGTATCAACACATATTTTCAGATAAGAAATTAAACAAAGACCCCATCTGCATGCAGTTTCGATCTCACGATTCTCTTGTGAAGAACAGAATGATATTCCTTGTAAACCAGTCAATATTTATCCCCCACTCAACTTTAGCACAACAGGTGATCTGAACATTACTACATTACAGTCTTTTGTTTTGTGCAATTTTTAGGAGTCTGTGTTGCGATACCTTATTATTTAATGTCACAAACAATACAGAGAATGTTTGCATGAGTTCAAAATCCCTACCAGAGGTTTGTGGAGCCAAGATTTAAGACTACATTTTCCAGCTGAAAGCATTTTACATTTTGCACCTCTGCTACCTATCTCCTTTCATCAGATTAACATGATGAGAATATGCTGTGTCTGTATATCATTTTTTAATGTTAATATACAGTCAAAAACAAAATGGTTTGATCTTTCAATGTGAAAGAAAAAACCCCCGGAATGAATGGCTGGTAATTCCGTAAATATTATAAGGATCTAATAACAGTAACATTTGCTTTATATTATTTAAGCTGTATTTTAAAATAATACATCAAACAACATTTCAAATTCTTACAATAAATTTTGCAAGCCACTCCATATGATTGAAAAATGTCTTGCATGTGCTCAACCTTCCGCTGTTTGAAATAATTGGTGCCTGATAAGTCTGGCAAATATAACACAAATGTGTTGGACACTGACACAGAAGACCTGCAGACCCACACCTAGATTTTCAATCTCTGTCCTGACCAATCCATGAATTTCTGTCTGCTGCAGTGACGAATGCAGAACATTGCTGGCAATCGTAGAAGTGATAAATCCGGACTGCACTCCTTTGCAACTAAATTTTCTATCCAGATGTTCTTTAGTTTTGCTTATGTTAGTTGGGACATCAGTGTAGGGGAGTGAAAGCTGGTCGGAACTCCTTAAGCTCACTGCTGGTGTCCATACCCTGGCTGACTCAGAAAAGCGCAGCATTCAATCCATTAATGAGAGAGTGAGTAATTGGGTGAAAACCTGCAAATGGGGTTTAATTTGGCGAAGTGTGAGATCATACTCTTAAGAAAGAGGAATCAAAAGGCTGATTATAATGGATAGAGAGACTGCAAATGAGTGAAGTTTAGAGGGATCTGGGTGTTCTAGTGCATGAATCGCAAAAACAGTCAGCAGGCAGGTTCAACAAGCAGTTAAGGCAAATAGCATTTTGGTCTTTATTGCAAAGTGGTTGTAGTTTAAGAATACAGACGCTTATTACCATTATACAAGGTGTTGGTGAGACCACAACTGGAAAACTGCACAATTCTGGTTCCCTTACCTAAAAAAGGATACGCTAGCATTGCAGATTATCTAAATGAGTTACCAGGCTAATTCTTCGGATGAAAATATTATCCTATCCAAAAATGCTAAACAGTGGTCGAGTTGCTGCCTTACAGTGCCAGAGACCCAGGTTCATCCCTGACTACGGGTACTGTCTATATGGAGTTTATACGTTTTCTCTGTGACCGCATGGTTTACTCCAGGTGTTCCGGTTTCCTCCCACACTCCAAAAACGTATATGCTTTTAGGTTGATTGGCTTTGGTAAGTTGTAAAATTGTCCCTAGTGTGTAGGATAGTGTTAGTGAATGGGCTGATCGCTGGTTGGCGTGGACTCAGTGGGCCAAAGGGCCTGTTTCCGCACTGTAGTTCCAAAGTCTAAAGTCTAAAGTTTGGGTCTGTATTCCTTGGAATTTAGAAGAATGAAGGGTGACCTTATTCAAACATTTAAGATCTATCGGTAGATGTTGAGATGTTTTCATTTGTGGGAGAATCACATACAAAATGACATAGTTACAAAATAAGGAGCCAGTCATTTAAACCCAAGCTGTGTAGTAAACTTGGCAGCTTGAATTTGTGGAATTCTCTGTCCCTGAGGGTGGAGCGCAGATCACTAGATGTATTTTGAAGTAACACAAGATAAATATTTGAAAGATGAAGAAATTTAGGGTTATGTGGAACTGGCACAGAAAAAGGAGTTGATACTAGGATACATCAGTCATGACCAAATTAAATGGTGGGGCAGAGTTGGGGGCTCCAGTTGAAATCTCCTGCTCCTGTTTTCCTTGTGTTTTTAAGTTCTTGTGTCTGTACAGTTTAAGGGGAAACAAAAAAACTAGCAATGGCTTATTTCTAAACCTTTATGGCAGTCCACCATAAATAGAATTATTACAGAAAAAGTACATCAAGTGATAAAATGACCACAAACTGTAGCATGTAAAGAGATTCTAAATAGTTATTGAGACTGGATCAAGGATTTAATAATAATTCTTAACTCCACTACAAAGCAACCAATCATTGTATTTCTACAGTTTAAATGAGGGGCGTGAGGGCTGGGGCTTTGGGTAATTGACATGAACTTCGATTTTTTAGGGGAAAGTGAATAACTATTTCATAAGGTGGATGTTATTGAGAGGTGAGACATAATGACATAAAATAGCATTACTTTCAAATTATTCCAAAACCAACATCATTGTTCAATATTTCAGCTCACAGTATACACATTTCTGGCCCACAAAGAATGGACCATTTGGACCAAGAATTTCACCAATACCTGTTCGATTCTAATTATTTTTTATAAACAAATGCCATTTTGAAGTGGGTATTGCAAATGTTATAAAGTCAAATTACATTGTTGCCAATATAAATGGATATTGGAAAGTTTTTTGTTTCTGTTGGAAGTCATCTTGAAGCCCACAGTGGTAAAAGGAAGTCATCTTGTAGCCCACAGTGGCAACATGAAGTCATCTTGAAGCCCATAGTGGCAATAGGACTGACATCTGACAGTTTAGTTAATGTACATGCTGGGTGCAGTTTGCCATGCTGACCAATGTCAAAATATTGGCTCAGCCACATTCAGACAGGCACAAATCTATCTTGTACAGCAATGGTAGTTGTTCCTTCCTACATTTATCTTCCAACGTCTCGTTGAAATTCAAGATTTTAACAAGCTTTTATGAAACAGCAATCAAAATTAAAAACAAATAATGAGGAAAATACTCAGCAGGTCAAGAAGCATCAGTTAGAAAAAAAGCTAACATTTCAATGATCTTGCATCATATCTCGGACAATAATGGCACCGAAAACAAAGATGGCACACAAGCCAGGCGATTTATGCTTTTGCTGTAAACTCCTTCTTGCAGGTCACCAAATAACCCTCACCATCTTTGCCCACTGACCTTTTGATGATACTGGTGCCATTAGAGTAGTGAGAGATGCAGGGCACTGTGAGGCATGGGTTGCTGAGGTTTTGCCCTGGTCCTCTTGGTGACCCAGAGCACCAGACAAAGAATGTCTCTGGGATGCTTGTAGTAGGTCACCTACTGAACGAGAGCTTCACCTGGAAGGCCATAATACAGTGCTAGCTCATGCCTGAATGGCAGGTGAAAGCTGATAAAACTAGGTTTGGTACTAGGCACCTGCTTGGGAGAATTTTCCCTTCCTATTTTTTGCACTTGTCTCCTCGACCACATTCTCCAGTATGTATTTATAAGAGCTTCAATGGTCACAGCAGAGATGAAGCCTTTCCTGTTTGCATCTGCTGGTGTGAATTATAAGTAATATTCTCCTGCAAGCAAATTGACCAAGAACGTGTGTTAGGATAAGAAATGTCTAGAAACTGGATCCGTTCTTTTTTATGTACAAACCATATATGTGGGCAATTCGCTTCAGTGCATCAGATTTATTTCCTGCTGTCAGTCAAGCATCTAATAACATCCTAAGTCAAGCACTGGACTTTTCATCTATATACTAAAACTCTCATTTGTTCGCTTGTTCCTAAACTACAACCAAAACGGTACATGATAACGCGGCAATTTTAGGCCCACCTTACACAGCGTCATCCCTTGGTCCTATGGCAGACGTTTCATTTAAATTGGTGTTATATTTAAAAAGTTGTTCACATTTTAAAGTTTAAAAAACCGCGCATGCGTAGTTGGGGCTCCGTTGATCTGTTGCTTAATTAAGATGGCCACCGCATCCGCGCGTGCGCAGAACAAATGCATCTGCACCTGCGCAGTTGGGGAAGGGGAAGGGAGGGAGTGGAGGGGGTGGGGAGGGGGGAGTGGGCGAGGGTGGAATGGGGGAGGAGATGGTGCTGCACCAATGCAGGAGAGGCAAACCTAGGTGGGAGGGAGGGGGGGAGGAGGGAAGGGGGAGGGGAGGGAGGGGGGGAGTTGGGGAGGGAGGAGCCGAGGGAGGGTTGAGCGGGGAGGGGTGGGAGGGAGTGGGGGGAGGGAGGGGGGAGAGGGTGGAGGTGGGGGTGTGTAGGGGAGAGGGGGAGGAGGGGAGGGAGGGGGGGAGGGGGGGAGGAGGGGAGGGAGGGGGGTGGGCAGGGTGAGAAGGGAGGGGAGGGGGAGAGGGGGAATGGGAGGGGAGGGAGGAGAAGGGGAGGGGAGGGGGGTGTGGGGGAAGGAGAGGGTGCTGCACCAATGCAGGAGAGGCAACCCTGGGGGGGGGGGGCAGAGAGGGGGAGGGGGAGGGGGGAGAGTGGAGGGAGGAGGGGAGGGGAGAGAGGGAGGGAGGGGAGAGAGGGAGGGAGGAAGGGAGGGAGGGAGGGAGGAAGGGAGGGAGGGAGGGAGGGAGGGAGGGAGGGAGGGAGGGAGGGAGGGAGGGAGGGAGGGAGGGAGGGAGGGAGGGAGGGAGGGAGGGAGGGAGGGAGGGAGGGAGGGAGGGAGGGAGGGAGGGAGGGAGGGAGGGAGGGAGGGAGGGAGGGAGGGAGGGAGGGAGGGAGGGAGGGAGGGAGGGAGGGAGGGGAGGGAGGGAGGGAGGGAGGGGAGGGGGGAGAGGGGAGGGGGGAGTGGGGGATGAGAGGGTGCTGCATCAATGCAGGAGTGGTTTGGGTCCAACGGGTCCACTTGGTCTAGTTATGCAATAAAAATGAAACGTAGAAGCTGGTTTATACGAAAGATAGACACAAAATGCTGGAGTAACTCAGCGGTTTCGGCAGCATCTCTGCGGGAAAATGGATAAGTGAGGTTTCCGGACCCTTCTTTAGACCTCTTTTCCTTCAAAAATTGGAGCTTTTGGGTTGTAACCTATGACATTCATTGTATAATCACAGCACAACCAGGAGCATGTTTATCTATTGCAGCCAAAGAAAGAGTAGTTTAATTTGGCATGATATTTGGCACAGACATCGTGAGCCTATGGGCCTGTTGCTGTGTTGTAATGTTTTCCATGTTTAATGTTATTCTCCCTTGTGGCATTTGCCTCCCTTTCAAAGGACAATTTGCAGTCATTGGAGACCTGACAATGTTGGTTCAGGACTCACTGAAAGCTGTCCAAGTGCCATCCAGAGTTCACACAGTGCGCTTGAGCAGTTGAGGTACTCATTCTTCGAGTTCCTTCGGGTTGACACTGCTGGCAGATCATCATTAGCTGCCTTTGGGGCATGGGTAGGGCCACAGCAATGCCAGCTTCTACCATACCAGTGCCAAATATTCTCTGCAAAATGAAGCATCTTACTTCTTCCAGATGAAGGTAAGCTTCATTACTGTTAGTATGGTCAGAATCATTTATAACAGAACAATTAAATAACACAAACATCATTTAGGGGCCGCTCGGTGGAACAGCGGTAGAATTGCTGCCTTACAGCGCCAGAGACCTGGGTTCAATCCTGCCTACGGGAGCTTGTTTGTAATGGAGTTTGTACGTTCTCCCTGTGACCTGCGTGGGTTTTCTCTGGGATCTCTGCTTTTCTCACACACTCCAAAGATGTACAGGTTTGTAGGATAATTGGCTTGGTGTAATTGTAAATTGTCCCTAGTGTGTGTAGGATAGTGTTAGTGTGCAGGCATCGCTGGCCGGGGCGGACTCGGTGGGCCAAAGGGCCTGTCTCCATGCTGTATCACTAAACTAAAATAAAGTAAAAAACATTTTTTCGGTAGCACAACCACAAAGGCCCTCATGGGATTTCACCCAGAATATCGTGGTCATCCTGCCTAAGGAAAGATATTCTTGCCATAGAGGAAGTGCAGCCAAGATTCACCAGTTTGATTCCCGCAATGGTGGTTTTGTTGGTTGAGGAGAGATAAAGCAGACTGGTCCTTTACCCTCTAGAGTTCTGAGGAATGACATAAATAGCACAAAATTCATACAGGGATTGGCAGGGTAGAGGCAGGAATGATAGTTTCCCTGGCCTGAGTGTCCAGGGACCAGGGACTCAAAATAATAGATAGACCACAGAGGAGTCAAGAAATGTCCTACCGAGTGAGTAATGAATATTTGGAATTCTCTACCCAAGAGGTCTGTGCACTCTTGGTCACTGAGTATATTCTAAGTAGAGGGTAGTAGATTTTTGGATATTAGGAGACGTGGGGTTAATATTTTTAACAAACAGTCTGAAGTGAAATTTTAGTCACAGTCATATTGAATAGCAGAGTGAGAATGAAAGGCTGAATGGCCTATTCTTCCTTTCACTTCAAATGTTCTCGATGTTCTTGTGCTTTCACCTCTTTCCTTTTCTTAAAATCTTGTATGTGAATTTCTCAGTGTTTCTCCCTCTACCCTTAAGCTCTGTGCCGAACAACTGGCACCGATCTACACAGACATTTTCAACCAGTCCCTGCAAACCTGCACTGTCCCTGCCTGCTTCAAGGTCTCCACTATTGTCCCTGTACCCAAAAAGACAAGGATCACTGGTCTTAATGACTACAGGCCTGTCGCACTGACCTCTGTAGTCATGAAGATCTTTGAAAGACTTGTGCTGGCCCAGCTGAAAAACATCCCAAACCCCCTGCTGGACCCCCTACAGTTTGCATATAGGGCAATAGATCGGTGGACGACGCAGTCAATCTAGGCCTGCACCTCATCCTCCAGCACCTAGACCACAAGGGAACCTATGCCAGGATTCTGTTTGTGGACTTTAGCTCTGCTTTTAACCCCATTGTGCCAGAGCTACTACACTACAAACTCTCCCAGCTGACTGTGCCTGAACCCCTCTGTCAGTGGATCATCAACTTCCTGACGGACAGGAAGCAGCATGCGTGGCTGGGAAAGCACATCTCGGACCCGCAGACCCTCAGCATAGGAGCACCGCAAGACTGCGTACTCTCCCCTCTCCTTTACTCTCTCTACACCAACGACTGCACCTCCACAGACTCCTCTGTCAAGCTCCTCAAGTTTGTGGATGACACTACCCTGATTGGACTGATCCAGGATGGGGAGGAATCTGCCTACAGAGGGGGAAGTGACACAGCTGGCGTCCTGGTGCCATCGCAGCAACCTGGAGCTCAATGCTCTCAAGACATTGGAACTAATTGTAGACTTTCGAAGAGATCCCCCTCCCCTCCCCCCACTCACCATCAACAACACCATAGTCACATCTATGGAGTCCTTTAAGTTCCTTGGAACCATCATCTCCAGGGACCTTAAATGGGGGACACCATCGACTCCACGGTCAAATAGGCCCAACAGAGGATGTACTTCCTGCGGCAACTGAAGAAACACAATCCGCCACAGGCAATGATGGTCCAATTCTATACTGCTATCATTGAGTCCGTCCTCACCTTCTCCATCATGGTCTGGTTTGGCTCAGCCACCAAGCACGACATCCGGAGGCTGCAACGGATCGTTCGCACAGCTGAGAAGGTTGTTGGCTACAACCTTCCCCCCATTGATGAACTGTACACTGCAAGGGCCAGGAAGCGAGCGGGCAAAATCATCACTGACCCCTCTCACCCTGACCACAAACTCTTCGAAGCACTTCCCTCTGGTCGGCGACTCTGGACTGTCAAAGCAGCCACAGCCAGACATATAAACAACTTTTTTTCCCCACGAGTGATAGTTCTACTCAATAACCAGTCTGTAGTCTCTTTTTTGCTCTGGTTTATTTTCACCCACATGTTTAGACCGTAATGTTGTATCCTTATTGTTTTGATGTGGTTATGCTTTATTCTTAATTGTTAACTGTATGTTTGTGTTGTTATTTGTGAGCGGAGCACCAAGGCACATTACTTGTATATGCATACTTGGCCAATAAACATATTCATTCATTCAGTTCCTGCCCTGTCACAGTATCCCTGTGTGCAGCTTCAGTCTGACTGTTACAAGGCTGTTCCCTTTCCCCTTGAGTCTGCACAGATGGTGTTGATGCCCCAGGTGCAGACCCTACATCTGATGGGCTGGCTTCAGGCCACTTGCCTGGGTAAAGTGAAGGAGCTGTCAGGCTTGGCTGGCTGTGGGCTGTGGGTGAGGCTGCTGCTGATTGCTCAGGCGGGAAGGTGAATCAGGGCCCCCGTGAGAGGGCAAGGGTCATGAGCGTCCTGGACTTGAACGTTGGGTGATCTCTCAGAGGACTAGGTGGACAATGTCCCAGCAGCCCGCTGATTCCCAAGCAGTGTTTTAGCTTCCGGATCTGCAGCTGGACCGGTTGGCAGATCCCGACACCCAGTCTTTGTTGTTTCCAGCTTTCTCTATGGAGCCATTTCTCTGTGCATCTGCTCACAGTGAAAAGCACTGGAGGTGGAGGGGGAAGGAGAGGGAGCGAGTTGGTCCATGTACCACCGCTCCTACTGATGGAGGTCACGTTTTTTTATGTATAGGAAGGAACTGCAGATGCTGGTTTAAACTGAAGATAGACACAAAAAGCGGGATGGGCAGCATCTTCAGAGAGAAGGAATTGGTGACGTTTCGGGTCAAGACCTTTCTTCAGACAGAAGGGTCACGTTTTTTAATGTCATTGCTCTGCTTCCGCTACAGGGCAACCTCGTCGCCTGTGGCATCTCACTGTTTGTGCAGGACAGCCATCTATTCGCACGTCACATTTCTGCCCACCAAGGACATCTGAGAGCGAGCACAAGCCCGGCACCCGAACTAACCGTCGAGAACAAGGGACAAGGGACAAAGGACAAGGGCGTCGGTAGCCGACGACAACAAAGACATGTCGGCCGTTGAGAACAAGGGATGCGTCCACGTGCGGCGAAAGCTCGGAGCCCCGAAGAGCGGAGAGTCAAGGAGGGAGCCACTGGTGGCGACGGACCTGAGGAATGGGCTGGTAGGAGAGGGACTGGGGTATTACCTCCAGCGCCTTCAAGGCCGGCTGCAGGCGGCACCCCACCACCGGGACCAGAGGAGGTCGGCAGAGGAGAGGGATGTCGGGTCGGGCTAACTGCGATTTCTGTATCTATATCTTGACGTATAATCTCCATCACTGGTTGTCGCACACCTTAGGAGAGTCATGTGCCAAGTCGCAATTAAATATTAAAGTGGACCTTAAAGATCAACGTCTTAATATCGATTGCTTCCAACTTGGTCTTGAAGGTCTTAATGTCGGGTGCAGTGCGAATGTCGTGATGGAGAAGATTCCATTCGCGAATTGTCTTTGGGTACAGTGAATACCTATAACAGTCTTTACTTGTTGGGATGATGTTGTATTTAATTTATCTGGATCGAGGGCATTCTAGGACTTCAAGCACGTGGACTGGACTTTGCACTTTGGACTGTAAGTGTTTATTTTTTATTTTTTTTAAATGGCACCAAAATTGTAAAGCCTGTGCATTTGTGGTTGTGTGAAAGAATTTCACTGCTCTGTGCATACATGACGATAAAGAACCATTGATCCATTGCTCATTGCTGCAGCCCTTTCCCCTGGAGAACTGCAAGCTGTTCATGGGTGTCTCTACAGAGAGAGGCAAGCATATCATGAATAGCATCTTCCTGCTCAGAGGGAACAGCAACTTGCCCGTGACAGTCCTCTCATTGTGCAGTGAGGACTTTGAGCTGCTCCCCAGTGATACATCACTGCTGCTTCTGAACTTCTAACCACGACCAGGTAGCAGAGACCAAATAAATAGTTGGATGTGGAGGAGGAGAGAGATAATGATAATGATGACTAACATGTTTCACTGAGCCTGATACCCCACAGCACCAACTGAGAGACAGGTACCATGATAAAGTTTGGGATTGCACTGCTTGGAAGCAGCCAGACTTCATGTATCCTCATGTGACTCCACAGCAGCTTTCAACTGTACAATCCTGAGCATAAAACTGTGCATGGACCTCAGAGTTGAGTTCATGATCTCCTGGCTTTGGATATTCTCCAATAAACCTAGGAGTTGGACTCCTCCATGTTTCCTGTCATCTCCTTCATTAAGTCAAGCCTGACAGTTTGCAATCATCTTGGTGCAAATCTTTTGTCATGGTCCCCATGAGTCTGGTGCAGCACATCTGTTCGAGTGCTGCCTCCGTTGCACCATGTACCCTGTGGCTCACTCACTCACTCACTAGTGCTCAGTGTAACGATGTGAGGCTTGCTTCCCTCTAACCTGATCACCGTGTTAGTCCCTGAGGTGAGTGTCAGACACAATGGTCGGTGGCACCTCTGTCCATGAGACATAGTATGGTCTTCCACTTACAAGTTAGACATTAAACTCGGAATGGTCTTCTTTCCGTCTGGGTCGACTCGCTCCTATTTCTCATAATTGTTGCAGAGACGGGAGATCATGAGTGACCTTAACCTTATCCTTGATTAGGAAGCTTAATCTCTGTGTGCATGTGAGTGTGTGCGTGTGCATGTGTGTGTGCATGTGTGTGTGGTGTATGTGAGTGTATGTGACTGTGTGTATGTGAGTGTATGTATGTGAGTGTGTGCTTGTGTGTGTGTGTGTGTGTGTGTGTGCATGTGTGTGTGATCATGTGAGTGTGTGTGTGCATGTGTGTGTGTGCATGATCATGTGTGTGTGTGTGTGTGTGTGTGTGTGTGTGGTGTATGTGAGTGTGTGTGTGCATGTGTGTGTGTATGCATGTGTGTGTGTATGGTGTATGTGAGTTTGTGTGTATGCATTTGGTGTGTGTATCGTGTGTGCATGTGTACCTTCACTCCTCCGGGAGACCTCTTTAGCCACCCAGGCAGGTATTTTCAATGGCACATGTGGTTGGTCTCCTCCCTAAAGCACGGGGTGCCTCTCCTGGTCTCTTTCCCTGTCACCAAATCATTGGTGCTACCCAGTAGACAGTAGACATGGTGGAGCTCCCGATTTCCATTGCAGCTATTCCTTCTTCTCCATGACAGCCATTAATGAGTGGCTACTGTCTGCTGCTGTGTAGTGTTACGCCCTTCCTTGTTTTCTAGGCAGTACCATATGCCCGACTGTACGAAATTCAGTGAGATCCCATCTTGAACTGTGCAGGTCCCATTTAACATGTAGTGTCATAGAGAGATACAACATAGAAACAGGCCCTCAGCCTACCAATCCCATGCATTTTCACTAATCTAACAATAATACTATTTTAGTTCTCCCCACTTTACTAACTCACCCTAGATTCTATCACTCGTGAAGACACGAAGGGGAATATACCACGGCCAATAAACCTACCCACCCACACACCTTTGAGATGTGGGAGGAAGTGGGAGTACTAGTGAAAACCCACTAGTCATTATTCCCAGTCATGTTGCACAGGTGAAACAATATTAAGTCAGGCTAAGTAGGTGGTTCTCTTGAAATTTGTGTGATCCACAACTTGAAGTGAATTCCCGATTCACTGGGATGCATACTGACAAAGCACCTCATGAGCAACATGGATCTTGCTCCTGCCATTGTTACATTTGCAAAAAAAACACCTATTTATTTGAAATTAGCAGCTCTTTAAGAGTTCGTGCTTTGAATAGGCTACCTCGTGCATGGCACGGTAACAGTGTGAACATGAAAACTCCACACATACAGCACCCAAGGTCAGGATTGAACCCAGGTCTCTGGTGATGTAGGGCAGCAGCTTTATTGGCATAGATTTGCACCACGGCACAGCTTCCAATGTATCTTGAGGAGGATCGAATTGGGTTTTAGCAGCCCAAGCAACAAAATATAAGGGCACTGATTAAGAATAACATTCACTAAAAAAAAGGTCAGGTTTCTGACTTCATGTTCTTGGCAAGGAATTTCATCTGTCGTGAGTACATATGAGAAATTCAAACACATACGATGCATAATCTTTCAACCATTGATTTAAATGAACTGATAATCTTTTCCCATCTGCACAGCCAGTGGGCGAGAATCCCAGCAGGGATCTTGAAGTTAGGAAATTACCCCTTAGGAGAAAAGATGTGAGTGTGTGTGTGTGTGTGAGACCCAAATTCTTGGATTTGTAACCATCTTATTTAAGTGCAATAACATGTGGGAGGGAGGTCTCTTGTGTGGGCAGAGTGTTTGATGTTTGTGGCTAACCACATTTAACAGGTCATAGAGCGCCAATCCAGAATGCCTTTGTGTTACATTTGGAAAGTAGATGCATAGTTTTACATTGCTGGACATTGTCAGTGTGGAATGCCATACTAAACTATTATGGTCTTTTTTACTTGGAAAAACGAATATTTTTTTTAGTTGTTGTCCCTGATGTGCCTGTAAATCTGCAGAAAGTAATAACTTCATTGTTCTGGTTCATAGCTAGTGCATCTGAACAAATAAACACTTTTGACAATGCAGGACATGTCCACCACTGAATTTTCGGAACCCTTGGTTCCAGAGCCTTGCCATATTATCCATTTTGCCAGTCCAACAGAGGCCACGGCCTTCAGGGCCCGAGATACCGGCCTGCAAAGTCGACCATGGAAGTCGGCTATGGGAACGGATCTGCCAGCTCAGGCTGGGCCATAGTCCCAGAGTCCCGTCCACAGGGGGCAAGTCGATCCACCTCGGACGTTGGCTATGGGAACGATTCTGCCGGCTTCGGACGGATCGAAGTTCCAGAGCCCTGGCTGCAGGGGGAAAATTTGACCCGCTGATTGGTGCAGGTCCAGATGAGGACGAGATCGGCTGCCTCACCCGGCCGAGGCACCACATTTTCGGGGGGACTTCCGGGGGGGTTGGAATTCAAGTGCACTCTCGGAATTTTGACCACATTAAAGGACGTGCCGGACCACCAGTTGCCAAAAAATCTGGGGTGGACCTGTAATTCATGCAAAGGGTGAGTATATTAACTGTACTCAATATTTTGGAAAATGATTCCTTCACTTATTCCTAGTCATGTTGAACAGGTGAAGAAATATTGTCAGGCTAAGTCAGTGGTTCTCTTGACATTTGTGTGATCCTCAATTGGGCGGCATGGTGGCACAGGGGTAGAGTTGCTGCCTTATAGTGCCAGACATACAGGTTTGTAGGCTGATTGCCTTGGTATAATTGTAAATTGTCTCTAGTGTGTGTAGGATAGTGTAAATGTGCAGGGACTGCTCGTCGGCACAGACCCGGAGGGCCAAAGGGCCTGTTTCCATGCTCTATCTCTAAACTAAACTAAACTAAACTTGAAGTGAATTCCCCATTCACTGGCACACATACTGACAAAGCACCTCGTGAGCAGTATATTGAGAATGCTCCTTTTCTGGATCTTGTTACTGCCATTTTTACATTTGCAAAATAATACTATTTATTTGAAATTAGCAGCTCTTTCAGAGTTCTTGCTTGGAATAGGCTACCTTGTGCATGGCACATTACGCCATGGAGAACTACATGTTGATTTGAATTAAGTAACCTTGCACTGTGGTACAGTGCTTGCTCAGCATAACACAAACACTTTAATTTCCATTGGTGGGTTGGTGGTGCAGAGAGTTAGCAGCTTCATATTCCTGAGCATCAACATCCTGGATGAATTATCCTTGGCCCAGCACATAGATTCAATCATGAGGAAGGTGTGAGAAGCTCTTGGGTTTCTTAGACGTTTAAAGAGATTCAGCATGTTAGCAAATATGTTGATAAACTTCCACAGATGCGCTGCAGATTATTTCCTGACTGGTTGCATTATGGCCTGGTATGGCAATTCCAATGAAGAGGTATGCAAGAGGCTGCAGAGAGTGGTGAACTCTGCCCAGTTCATCACAGAGACAGCCCTCCTCACCATCGAGAGCAACAATATGAAATGCTGCTTCAAGAAGGCGGTGGCATTTATCATTAAAGATCCCTGCCTTATGGCCATGCATTTTTCTCACTGCAACTGTGAGGCTGGAAACACAGGTTTCTTGAACAGGACAACCCTAATCCTATCTCAGAATGGAACACTATGGACCAACTTTTGCTCTACCACAGACTTGTTTTCCAATTGTCTTGTGTTTTACACAGTCTTTCTCTTAACTGCCTTGCAGAATTTATGTGTGTAATTTATGAATAATTTATATTTTTGTGTTGTCTGAATCTATGTGCTTGGGATGCTGCTGCAAGCAAGATTTTAATTGTAGCTGTACCTCACTGCACTTACGCATATGACAATAAACTCGACTCAACTTGAATTGACACAGCAGACGAAGAGCATTTTGAGTCCATGTATGATTAACAATTTTGTGGAAAATAATTTTACTTTCATTTGACAGTACTGAAATTGATAGTGATTTTTCAATATTTTTCTTCAAAATGTCTTCAGAATTTGTTTTGTGTTTGCAAACCCTTCCTGGTAATGTGAAACACAGTTGCTATTTTTTTGGAAGAGTTTACATGAAGAGGTTGCCAGTTTCATAAGCAAATTGCATAAAGAATTGAGGAATTGTGACTCAACACTTGGAAGTTAAGCATTCAGTGCCAGAAACGTTGCTGAACAGTAATGAACTCTTATAATTCAATAATACAAGAGTAGTCAGGAGCAATATGAGTTCAATAAAAAAGTAACACAAAGTGCTGGAGTATTGGACCGACCCGAAACGTCACCATGTCTTCCAGAGATGCTGCCTGACCCCCCGAGTTACTCCAGCACTTTGTACTTTTTTGGATACCAGCATCTGCAGCTTCTTGTATCTGTTCAATGAAGTTGACGTTGCAAACAAAACTAAAATAAATGGCTTATACGTATGTTAAATAATCTGTGTCAATTTTTACAAAAGAGGTAAAGGATGCTACATTTAAATATCCCTAGAAAATAAATAACATTAGCGAAACAAAATTGGAGTATTAAAGAAAATAATTTTATAAACAATATATAATTCCCAAGGATTAAAAGGCTTTCTTTTTTTATTTTAAATGGACGAGAACATGGCAGCTTCCTTAATTTTCCAATGTTCTTTTAGTTTTGGAATTACTCCACCTTTTAAGAAATATGACTGAGAGGGGCATATGAGTTATATTTGACCTGATATCCACTATTTGGAAATTACTAGGGTCCATAATTAAGGCAAGAATGCATGAACATGTTGAAAGAAAGTTAGCATGGATTTATAAAGGATAGCTCACACCTGACAAATCTGATTGGATTTTGTTTTGAAGAGGTGACTAAAGCACTGGACAGGAAATTGTCCTTGGATGTTATTTGCATGGACTTCCAGAAGGCATTTAATAAAGTCCCACATAAGCGAGAGTTAGCTTTATTTAAATTCAGGAAATTGAACACAAATTATTGACCTGGCTAGGAAATAGGCTGAATGTTGGGAGACAGACAGAAAGGATAATGAGCGGGTAATTTGTTGGCTGGGTGTGATGAGTGGTGTTCTGGAAGGACTTGTGCTTCAACTATTCATCCTATTTATGAATAACTTAGATGGTAGGAAAGAAATGAGCTGCATGATAGGCAGTGTGGGTGCAGACATAAAGTCACACAGAGAATAATGTTTTAGCAAATGGGGCAAGATGAATTTCAGTGTGGGAAATGTAAGGTTATCCATTCGAGACATAAAACAAAGATGTAACAAATACTTTATAAATAATGAAAAGCTGGAAACAATGTTGGCCCAACAGGATTTGAAGATCCATGCACATGGATTATTGAAATATCAGGCAGAAGAAAGCCAAAACTCTAATGGAATGCTAGGATATAAAAATATAAGTGGTTGCAATTGATATAACAGGTGTGCAAAGCCGACATACAGAAAGTACCTTGAGCACCTCTGGGGATCACATCTAATGAAGGATATGAAAGCTTCAGAGGGATTACTATCTAGATTTACCAGACGGATCCATGAAGCCCATGGTATCCATCATAAGGAAAAAATACACAAACCAGTGTTATATTCCCATGAATTTAGAAGTTTATGTAATAATTTGATCCAAGTTTTCAAGCCAATAAAAGGAACTGATACAAAACATAGAGACAATATTTCCATTGGCTGGAAATGTAAAGCTGGAGGGCACTTAAAAAAAGTAAAGCCCAGCCTTTCAAAAATGAGATCAAGAAATATTTCTACCCATATTTTGCCCAGAGCAGGGGAATTGAGAACTAGAGAACATAGGTTTAAGGTGAGGGGGGAAAGATTTAATGGGAACCTGAGGGGTAACTTTTTTACAAAGTTGTTGGTGTATGGAAGAAGCTGCCAGAGGAGATAGTTGAAGTGGGTACGATCGCAACATTTAAGAAACATTTAGGCAGGTACATAGATAGGATAGGTTTAAGGGGAAATGGGCCAAAGGCAGGCAGGTGGGACTACCGTAGATGGGGCAAGTTGGTCGGAGTGGGCAAGTTGGGCCGAATAGAGTATGGTAGAAGAATATTCTTCATCAAAAACCAATCAATGCTGGATGACCTTTTTAGTAGATTCTGCAAAAATCAAATCAATTGAGCTTTGAGGGGAAATGGTAGGATTGGAGAAGTGTTGATAAATTAAAGAGGGTTAAAATCAGTTTTGATAAACTTGAAGAACATCATGACGAGTTTAGACAAGATACATAGAAGTAAGTTAAGTTGTTCCCAATAGAAGATGCAACTGAATCATCCTAGCACAACTAGAGAGCAGTCCTGAACTACTATCTACCTCATTGGTGACACTTGGACTATCATTGATCAGACTTTGCTGGCTTTACCTTGCACTAAATGTTAGTTCCTTATTATGTATCGAAACACTGTAAATGGCTCGATTGTAATCATGCACTTTCTTTCCGCTGACTGGTTAGCATGCAACAAAAGCTTTTCACTGTACCTCGGTACACTTGACAATAAACTGAACTAAACTGAGATGGTCAAGGATCAGCAGAAACAGATTCAAAGTGATAGGTTGAAGATACGCCATCAGAGTGGGAATGATAGGAATGTGAGGAATATTACTCATGACATAGTTATGATCTGGAAGTCATTCCATGTAAGGGTGATGGAGACAGACAATATTAAGGGTTTAAGAAGAAAATTGGATAAATGCAATTGTGGGATTTCAGCAAAAGAGTCGAGAATGGACTAGTCTACAGAGTGCCAGATTGCCTTCTTTTCTGCTGTAACAATTCTGATCTATTCTAATTTCCATTTTTAACTCCATTTGAGCATTTGGTGGAGTCAGTGTACAGTATGGTCATGAACAACAGACCTCAACAGAGATCCTCACCATTATTTTTACTGCAATATTCTGGGTCATTGCTTTTCACACTTAACCTATTGATCGTGATTCCATCACACCACAGGAGAGCATAACTAGTTAGCTTCTCTATATTCTTCAGACTTTAAAAGAGAACAGAGACATACGCAAACTTATTCTATGATCGTTGAGGCACTCACTGGTTGCTGTATGAACATACAGAGAAACTAAACAAAGGACTAATAAGAAAACAATGGTGGTTTCCAAAAATTCCCTATGTCCTGGAATGGGAAAATTACTTTTGCTACCCTAAATAAAATTCCTGGGATGTTCCCAAATGTTGACAATTATTCCACAACTTGGAAATTCAGTGGCAATATATTGCATGTGCTAAGTCAGAAAAGGATGTGTCAACTATTCACAGACTGGTAACAGTGGTGATCAGGAAGGGTGAAAAAGTGAGGTCATGAGAAAGGAATGCAAACAAAGGAGAGGAAAGAGAGAGGAAGTTTTAGTTTTAGAAATACAGCATGGTCCCTTCGGACCACTAAAAGTTGTACTCCAATAGAGAAAATAAACAAGAAACAATTGTAGTCTTTGGTTTCAACAAAGATAAAATGTGTCCTTTGGTAGAATTGTTCTCAATTTGCTTTATTTCTTGTCAAAGTGTTTTCTCTATTTGTTCATGGAATGTGGATGTTGCTGGTAATGCAGACATTGGTAGTCTGCCCCTAGCTACCTGTCAACTGAAGGGGCAATAAAGGATCCACCCATAGAGAGAGAGGGATCTGGAGCCACATTAGGGCCAGACCAGCTAAGAATGACAAATTCCAAAATGATTCTTGGTTGTTAAGCACCACCCTACTGCAAACCCTCCCGTGATTACACAAGAAAGACGTTTTAACTTGACTGCTCATGTGTTTGGCAGGAATGGATATGTTCAAAATAACTGTCAGACTGGCTGACTGCAGAAGCACCAATGAAATACATTTTCTCAGCAACTTCCAAGTATTGTGGCCAATGTTTTATCACCACTTCCCCTTCACAAATTAATTTCTAACTGTTCTGCCTTTACCTTCTACAAATTAGCAGTGACCTTTCTTTTTGTTTCCAAAGAAAATATGATGCCAGTTTTGGTTAACTGCGAATTTTGAACATGCCTTGATTTTAGAACAGAATACACCTCTAATTCAAAGGAACATTTTAAATGACTTGTTTATTGCTGCGCAGTGCCATGATTTATTACCGTTATTTAACAATGCATAGAGTGTTCTGAAGCGGAATTCACATAATCTCTGCGCACATCATTACTATTGCCTCAGCTGTATCAAAATGTAATTTACCACTGTGTGGATTCCACAGCAATAGTCACTTGGTATAATAGGAGAAATAACATGCGCATGCAAAGCAAAAAAAATCCTGTGTCCAACTTTAGGAAAGACTTGGAGTTGGTTTTATTTGCACAGATTAAATCACAGATTTATGCACAGATCATGCTGCAGACAGTAACCAGCCAGCAGTCATAAGTCCTGCACTGCAATTCATATTCCTTAAGATTTTCTGGGAATCTTTGGATGTACGTGCTTATCCATAAAATGATCCTCAGTTGCAGAAATGTAAAAAGTAAATACAGTGGATAATTATAGACCAGATAAAATATTAATTTTGAATTTAGAATATGCACACTTTTTTTTGCTGGATAATTGTATAAACAAGTGAGTGGAGAGGATATTAACAAGGATGGTTGTTAGAGTCATGGAGTCATAGATTCATGCAGCGTGGAAACAGGCAAACTTGCCCATGCCTACCAACATGTCCCATCCACACTAGTCCCACCTGCTTGCGTTTGGCCCTTATCCCTCTGAACCTATCCGATCCATGTAGCTGTCTAAATGTTTCTTAATTGCTGCAATAGTACCTGCCTCAGCTACTTCCTCTGGTAGCTCGTTCCATGCACCCATCACCCTTTGTGCAAAACCCCCCCTCAGGTTCCTATTCATTCTTTCCCCCCTTACCTTAAACCTATGTTCTTTCACAGAATTTACGTTTTGATCCAGGCAGATTCCCCATCTGGGCGTAAGACTTCCAGTGGGCAAAAACATGCCTGAGCAAAACCTTGGACTGGTTAGTGGGGAATCAGCCCTTCTCTTGAGGAATGTTCATCCTGGAGCACAACATTGGATTTCACAATTTCATGGAAAGTCCCTTTTTATCCCACAGATGTGGTTTTAATTTGACATATTTTAATTTGTCTAAATATCATTTTGCTTCTACTGCTGATTTTTAAGATAATTAGTACCTTGTCAATTTTGATCAATACCCTATCCCATTATTCACACTATTTCTCCCATCCCATGCATCTTTAAATATTCTTGTTTTCTCATGTTTGCAGTTCTGAATGAAAGATCCTTAATTAATTATTTTATTTAATTAAAAGCTTTGTGCTTAATTTCTAGGATCAGGATAGCAACATGCGCGGTGTCTAACCCCCCCCCAAAGAAACAAAGTTAATAGGTTGGAGGTAAGCTGAGGCTAAGTGCAAATTTTCAAAATGTTAACATGGATAGGAAAGGTTTCGAAGTTTATGTGACAAATGCAGGCAGGTGGGGCCGACGGACCTGTTTTTGTGCTCCATGACTCTATGACTCTAATTGAATCAATCCACCTTCCATGTACTTGTACGTGAAAATGCAACATGTTTTCATATTGCAATCATAGAGCACGAGCCGTAAAATATTTAATTAAAATTGTTGAATATTTCTTAAACTTTGAGTGAAACCTTTTTTACACAGCTCCGATCCTGTGATTGGAACACAGATCCCTGTGTCCACTTCATCTGTAAAATTCAGTTGAAGGCTTAATTTTTGAAATAATTAAATTAGCTATGATTTCTCTGCTGGGATATTTCCAGTGGGAGCACTGGAGCCACCCTGATACTCACACATAGAATACAGCAATCCACAGCAGGTCGATCTGCAAGCACTCATCGGCAATAAAATGAAGAACATTTTGAAATTTGTAATAGAAGTCTACCTCTTTGCATCAGAACCCAAGGAAGAACATGAGAATAATTTTCTCAGCATTGATTCAGTTTGTGAAAGTTACCCTACCACAGGAAAGCAATAACTCACCGCAGATTTTCCTGCCTCCAGCCTCAAGTCAACGCTGAACCCCTGGACATTAGTGTTGGGGTCTCAGAGATGGTAATGCCATTGGCTTTCAAGGACAGGTAGGTAGAAATGTTAGACATGCTAAATATCTTTCGCTTGTGTGATAGAAATGCTACTTCTCGTTAAATTGGAGTCATTCCCTACTTGTCCATGAATCATCTCTTGTGCTTCATAAGTGTGGAAGAGCCCCATCCAAAACAATAATTGAATCCACACTTTTAATATTCCCCTCCTCCACACCTATCAACTACGACATGCAAAAAGAACATCTAAGAGCTCTGGTGTTGCCAAACGTTTTGAAGGAAATTTCTGCTCATTTATCACAAGATGCTGGACATGCAATATGACAAATCCGAGGAGGCAGGAAAGTCATAAAACATCCAAAACAGCTTTAGCTACCAGTTTGTTTTCAACAGGTCTGCATTGCCAAGAGGAAGAGTCCCAACCCAAAATGGCACCATTTAATGTTCTCCAGAGATGGTGCCTGACCCGCTGAGGTACTTTAGTACTATGTGTCTTTCTTTGTGAACCAGCATCTACAGTTCCTTGTATCTAGCATGTCACTCCATTTGCCACAAAACCCTCCACCCTCTCTTTTTCTTTTGCATTTCATGCCGTACTCGTTCTTGCTGTCCCCAAGCTCAGCATACCAATGAGATCCTTATCAACTCCATTCCCACTGAATTGCTGAACTTGGGAAACCCCGTTTTCCATCTTGCTCCCATGCTTGCTGATGTTGTAAACGCGTTGTTTCTTCAACAAATGACATTACTCCTTCCTCCCCGTCCACTTCCTTTAATGCACAACCACCAAATGCTCTGTTTTTGTTCTCCTCAATTTTCCCTTTAAACCCCTTTGCAGTTACTGCATACTATTTCTGTGCCTAGTTCTCCCAATCTATTTCTGCCAGTTGGACGGTTTTTGTGTTATTCAGTATTGAATGAACTCCAATATTCCTCAGTGTAAGTTGAAGGCCTGAAGTCATTACCTTTGACCCCAGCAAGTTGTTGGATCTGGGGGAAAATATGGCAAAAAAAATCTGAATTAAGAGATGTCTCAAGGTAAGAGATAATATATTCAGCACAGTTGAAAATGTTGTCAGTCGGAAGCCTGACATGGAGTGTGTTCATGACTAGAGTTGTGGATCCACTGAATCAGAGGACATGAGGATAGGACAGGAAAGTGAATCAGTACAGGATTCACCATGATCTTCAATGATGATGAGTGCCCAGATAATCAATTACTGCTTCTATTCCTTGTGTTCCTATAAATTGCACAACAGTTATGCAAACTCAGAAAAGGTCCAGTTGTTTTATGGCAATTTCAGCCCCTTGTGATCTTTGTCCGTTTCTTAAACACCATTTTTCCTCTCTTGCTTTGTTTTCTCTGTATATAATCCCATCGATCACATCACAGTTCTGTGCTCTTGTTCCCTTCCATCTTCCATGGATCTTTCCTGGTTTCCTTTTTATTATCCATTTTAATTCCATTCTCTACATTCATTTTTACTCCTAGTATAACATTTCTTGAACATTTCCTGTAATTGTGGCTCAATTTATTCCAAATTACATCTATGGACTCCTGGTATCATATTTTCATTCCCTATAAATCTGATTGGTATGCCCTTATATTTTGCTGCCTGTCTTTGTTTCCTGAATTATGACTGTTCCACTTCACTTCTACTCTCTGAAGCACACTGTGACTTTTTGTAGATTGCTTTCACTCCTTATAGCACAAGCCCAGAATTTACTCCCCTCAACAATGGTTTCAGACTTTTCATTCGTAGGTTTTGAGTTTGATTTGTTATAATGTTGATATTTTAAAGAAAGAAACCAATGGGTTCAGAAAGAATAAGAAAAATATAGGAGCTGCAGTTAATCAAAACCAAACACATTCTTTAACACAACAGAAGGCACAGTATGTAATTTGGAATCAAATTTGACTTGTTTCTACAGATGTACAATTTCCCTGTTTCACACACAGTGGGGAACAGTGAAAGTCAGCACTATAATTCTTTGCTTATTCCCACCCTGAATCTAACTGGGTTAGACTGATAAGAGGGAATTTTTCTTTCCACGATAAGCAGTTGATTTTGCTGGAGAGAATTTGAAAAAAGCCCAACTCTTTGACTTGTTAAAGCCCCCTCTCATAGAACATAGAACAGTACTACACAGGAACAGGTCCTTTGGCCCACAATGTCTGTGCTGAACATAATTCCAAGATAAACTAATCTCATTTGCCTACACATGATTCATACCCCTCCATTCACTGCATGTCCATGTTTCTATCTAAAATGTATTAAAGCTATTGTATCTGCCTCCACCACCACCCCTGGCAGCGCATTCCAGGTACCCACCACCTTCTATGTAAAAAACTTTCCCTCCATATCTTCGTTAAAATTTGACACATTTACAATCTGAGGGTGATGCCAATGATATATATAGTGTGATACATACAAATTTCATATTCTTTGCAATTGTGAGGTGTGGATGATTATTTAAACTACTTTACCACAACATAAGAATATAAGAAACAGGAGTAGGAATACACCAGTCAATCCCTCTAGCCCGCTTGCCCATTCAGTAAAATGGCTGCTGATACTTTTTTGGCCTCAATTTCCTGTTCAATCCCCTTCTCCCGACTCCTTCATAGTTTAAGTGTCTGCTGTCCTCTGCCTATTAATGAATGTGTATTCACAGCTGCCTGGGTTGGAGAATTCCCAAACTCCATGACTCTCTGAGAGAAGAAATTCCGTCACGTTTCTATCTTAAATGGGTGACCCCTTTTTCTGAAGTTAGGCCCTCTTAACCTCTAGGCCCCATGTAGCTGCTCAAAAAAAAACATTTTCTCAGCACTCATCCTGCCAATCACCTTTAAAATCTTCCTCCATCAACATATTTCTGTTAGAAATCAACCAAGTGAACATTGCACCACATTGCCTCCAATACAAGCACAGGTCCTCCCAAGGCCAAAAAACACACTGTTTATCGTGACTCTGCTTTTTATTAATTAACCACTCTCCTCTCCATACCAATTTTTTTTCTCACAAGATCATAAGTGATAGGGGCAGAATTAGGCCATTCAGCCCATTGAACATACTCCACCATTCAAACATGCCTGATCTATCTTTCCCTCTCAACCCCATTCTTCCACCTTCTCCCTGTAACCATTGACACCCTTACTAATCAAGAATCTGTCAATCGGCGCTTTAAAAATACACAATAACTTGGCTTCCACATCTGTCTGTGGCAGTGAATTCCATAGATTCATCACCCTCTGACTAAAGAAATTCCTCTTCGTTTCTTTTCTAGAGGTACATCTTTTTATTCTTTTTACCTGAAACTCCTGCACTCTTATGTAGTTGACTTTTATGTGGCATCTTTTAAAATGCCTTCTGGAAATCCAAGTACATTGGATCTAATAATTCCCATTTTATTGCATCTTTAAGCAAAGTTGTCAAACATGATTTCCCTTTCATAAAACCATTAATGTCATGTTTTTTTTATGAATGACCAACGATTACCACCTTAATCATAGAATGCATGATTTTTTCATTAAGAGTGTTACTGGAAATGATAAATTAATGCAAAAGGTACTTAATGGGTAGCACTGCCTCTGTGACCCAAAGGGCTTGTTTGAATGCAGTAAAGAATGACTCTGAGTACTGCATGATGGTGGAGATGTGAGAAATGCAAAGGTTTTGTTTTCAGCCCATTGAAGCCATTCAGCTTCTTTCAATGAACTTCTAATGCCTCCTGATATCCTGAAAACTAGTTAGAGCTTAGATTGATCTGAGGTAATTAAACAATTGCGATCTGAACTATTGCATAGGACTCTCATTACAATGTTGAAAAGTGGTCAACCTGTGCTTGTTTCATGTGGCCATTAATGTTATTTAAAACAAGAATGCAGCAGTGGTCCGAATACACATTCCAGTTGGCTGCGAATTTGTCACTGACACTTTGTAAAACGGGAAAAACAATGTTGGCTTTCTTGCACTGAATGTAAAATAAATTGCAGTTTGATCCAGAATCACAGCTTTAAAATAATCAGTCAGTGTATTTTGCCTGTTTCCCGAGGATGAAAGCATTTTGTCATTTCTCATATAACTGAAAGATTTCATGACGAGGCAGAACTGGAGAAAATAAACCGACGAGCAAGATGTACATCAAGGTTTCAATGATTGCCAATTGAAGCAAATTGCTCAAAGTAATCCTGACGTTCACATGATGTTCACATTGCCATAATTGCTCAGTACCAATATGTCACACTTCCTGTTTCCAAGAATCATCCCAAGATTACCTAAAAGATCCAAGACACACACAGGATAATGTGATTAATTGGTCTGGGGAGGAAAGAACTGACACAGATTACGCTGGAAATAAGATTCAGTAACAACTTACAGAAATCTATGTTCTCTCCCTTTTTTTCGCTCTGAATACAGCCAGGCTTGGCTACTGCTCCCATCAATAAGAGTTCATCCAAGAAAGCACACAGCTTCAGATTTATTTACTCCAGGCTCTTACATTTAGTGCATAAATTGTACAGAGTTTGCAGCAGTTGCAATGTTCGGACTACGTTCAATGAACTTGCAGCACAGCCTGTTTTGTATCTGTCCAATTTCTCATCAAAATGCTTTGTATGATATCAGGGACAGCAAATTTTAATAAATGACAAATGATATCATCTACAGCATTTGCCTGCTCTTTCCAACTGCTCCCACTCTCTAGACTCTACAGATTTGGAATGAATAAAATCAAATAAACACAATGTAGAGACAGCAAAGTTTAAACTTTGCTTTTATCAATGACAGGAATGATGCTTGACCCACTGCATGTTAGACTAAACAATACTTATTACACAAGGTTCAGTGAACCAGGGATTTCTAAAAAATATTCTTGTTTTGCTCGCTCAGGCTAAGGGTTGCCCTTAATGAAAAATGAGAGATCATTTATTTTGCATCTATTGATGGTATTAAGCACTTCCAGGTCAGGTACTGTGCTGACTAATGACATGTGTGCTGTTATTGACTTCACAGTGCAACCTCAAATTAAACTCCTGCCTAAATAGAGGAAATGTCAAAATGTGTTGATGCCTTGAGTTTGTAACACACCACTTGACTCTACTGCAATTGTGTTCACAGTGAGTCTACTACATGGTTAAAATGGCAGGAGTTCTAAGGATAGATCAGACTTCATATGAAGCTTATATGGACAGAGCTACTTGTGACATTAAGAAACAAACACAAGCACCAATATTCTATGGCTACTTCTACCAAATGATAACAAACATAACGCTGGTGAAATTATGGGAGGGATACAATAAGGGGCAATTTACGAAGGGCTACAGGTAGCTTTTGGATTGATATCAGAGAGTTTCTATTCACGCAGCAGATGAGCAGAACTTAAGAATGAAAGCAAACAATGGGGGCATTTAAAAGGTTAAATGCTGTTCAGGGGAACTAGTAGATGTACTAGCACAGACCAAATGTTGAGTGAAAGGGAGCAAAAATCAAAACGATTAAAAATATCAACTTTCATTTTTTTCTCTTTGATGATACCATGAGATATCTGGTGCCATTAAAGAGATTTTGTTGAGATAAGTCAGATTCATTATTTTATCCTGTATTCCTTTCCGTACTTGAAAGGTTATTGATGGTACTATCGTTCCAGGAATCCTTTGGTTAAATTACCCCTTTCCTCCTGTCTTTCCTTATTTTCACTCAAAGTAAGCTTGAGGCACTGTATCTCATCTCAGGACTCAATTGAATTAAAAAATTTCAGGTAACCAGCCTTTCCTGTCCATGTCAAAACTGATCATTTCTGATGTAACATCAACTTAGTTTCTCTCTTTCAACAAATGCTACCTAATCTATTGCCTATTTTAAGTATTTATTTTCATTCAGATTTTCAGCAATTCCAGTGATATTTTGTCCCTCACTACCTTCTCCTTTTGTCTCCCTTATTTACCCTCTTCCTGTCAGATGAGCTGCTATTAGCAAGCCTTCATCTCCCTCTCTGAGATAACATCAACATTTATGTCACCTGGACAATCTTGGCTTTCACCATATTGCAAGCATACCCTTTGTTCTTTCCACCATTCTCCCATGTAAAACACCTCACCTTCCCTGTTCAAATAGAAGGTCGCCCCGTCGACTTGCATTTTTTATTTAATTTCCCTCTCTGCACTGATGCTGCCTTCACTACTGATTACTTCTGACATTTTCTGTGTCTATTCCAGCTTTGGATTCCTACCTCAGAACTGATTTTATAGCTGTGTACCCATTAAAGAAAAGGCACAATTTGGCATCTAACATACCTGGAAAGAGAATAGATGAAAATTATTTTGTTAAAATACCAATCAAAATAAAGTGCAGATGTTGAAAATCTGAACCAAAAACAAAAAATGCTGATAGTCATTTGGTCAGGCAACATCTGTGGACAAAGGAAATCTAAGTTTTCTCTCACATTCAATGCAACCGGATCCACTAGGTTTAATCTTATTTCAGATTTCCAGCAACTGCTGCATTCTGCATGCCCTAGTTACAGCACGTTCTGCTTTCCCACTCAGCTGCCTTCATTTACTGTCCTCCAGAGAGATTAACCTCCTCTCTTTGACAACACCGTTAAAGCCACCTGTGTCGCCTGGACAGTCTTGGTCACCAGTCTATCATAGACATTCCCTTTATTCTCCCCATCTGTACCCCTCTCTACAAGTTAAAGCACACTTCTTCTCTCAGCTTTCTACTTGTGATGAAAGGTAATTGACCTGAAACGTTAACTGCATTTCCCCACCCTGCAGACATTGCCTGACTTGTTGAGTACCCTGAGTCGTTTCTGTTTTCTCTCTTGATACACAGGCATATTGAGTTTGATTCAATTGGCAGTTAGCTGAAGTTTTCATATGTTTCATTGGCAGATTCTATCTATTTTATATGATGTCCATGTTTAGTTTACAACATGGAAACAGATCCTTTGGCCAACCGTGCCCATGCCGATCGTTGATCACCCACTTACATGGTGGGCCAAAGGACCTGTTTCCATACTGCATATCCAAAGTAAACAAGTGATCTCACCGTTGCATCCATTCCTTACATACTATTTACAAACTTAGGACATTTACAGAGGCCAATTAATGTACAAACTCACATATCTTTGGGATTTAGGAGGAAACCAGAGCACCTGGAGGAAACCTACATGCAGGGAGAACATGTGAACTCCACACAGGCATCCAAGGTCAGGATCGTACCCGGGTCTCTGGCACTCTGAGGCAGCAGCTCAACCACCTTAAAAGTATAAACTTTCCACTGTATTTTTCCACAAACAGAGGTTGCTGTGCAAACCATGTACTATTCACACAAATGTCTTCATACAATTCTCTGCTTAGAATCTACCATTCCTATTTAAGTGATCAGCTACTGTACTATTGGACGTTTGAACTGCTAAAAGTACCATTTTCCAACTTGACATATTGTGCACAGACAGAGTATGTCAACTGAACGACAAAACATCTTCAGAATTACTAAAACAGACGAGGTTCATGATAACAATTGTGGGGAGTATGAGTAATTGCGGCTGTCCTGATTTTGCCACTGTACAGACCCTTTATACAGTTAACTTTCATCATTTTCTTTTAATCTTAAGTGGTTTGGGATTCCTGTGAAAACAAGCTGATATCAAGAAACATAAACTTTGGAGAAGTGAGGTGTTTTGCAAAGCACAGTGTGAAAGCAAAAAACCTACAGTTTTGTGTTGCTAATATGATCTTCATGACTAAGAAACCCAGGAAACAATAGCCGAAAGTTGCTGTTTTTGTGTAGTTTAGAAGGCTGGTAATTGATTTATGAGAAGGAGTGGCCTTGACTTTCACACATTTGTGATTTTAGAGGACTCTGGAAACTGTTGATATCATTGGCATCACAAAATTTCAAATGTGTAAGGATGGCATATGTTTTATTGGGTACATTTTCAGGAAAATCACAATAACAAATAGGGTAATTTAATTAGGCACGAGTGCGAGAAAAATAACACTTTTTAAATGATCTCTGTACACTTTACGCTCTTTTCTCTTTCATTGACTTAAATGAAAATGAAAATCAGATGTTGTTTATAATCCCATCCTCTTATACCTATTAACTTCTGAGTTAACTGAGTACAACTCCTGTACATCGGCGAGACCCCCCAGGCTCGGCAATCGTTTAGCTGAACACCTCCGCTCAGTCCGCCTTAACCTACTTGATCTCCCGGTTGCTCAGCCCTTTAACTCCCCCTCCCATTCCCAATCTGACCTTTCTGTCCTGGGCCTCCTCCATTGTCACAGTGAGGTCCAGCGCAGATTGGATGAACAGCACCTCATATTTTGCTTGGGTAGCTTACACCCCAGCTGTATGAACATTGACTTCTCTAACTTCAAATAGCCTTTGCTTTCCCTCTCTCTCCATCCCCTCCCCCTTCCCAGTTCTCCCACCAGTCTTCCTGTTTCCGACTACATTCTATCTCTGTCCCGCCCACTCCTCTGACATCAGTCTGAAGAAGGGTCTCGGCCCGAAACGTCACCCATTCCTTCTCTCCAGAAATGCTGCCTGTCCCACTGCGTTACTCCAGCATTTTGTGTCTACCTTCGATTTAAACCAGCATCTGCAGTTCTTTCCTACACTTAACATCTGAGTTGTTAGGATACAGATATTTTTGAGCTGAAGAAGCATCCCGGCTCAAAATGTAGCCTATGCATGTCCTCAACAGATGGTGCCTGATTCACTGAGTTGTTCCAGCACTTTGTGTTCTTCTCAAGATTACAGAGTCTGCTGTTTCTTCCATTTCTGTCAGACATTTTTAATACTGGGTGACTGTCTGTATACTGTGAGTAAAAGAACGGGGCAGAATAAACTGGTCCTCAGGATTTTTATCCTGCGAAGATTCTACGATGTTAACAACACGGCTTGATAATACCATCCCCTTTGCTCATTGGCTTCTCCTCTTCTACCTCCTATACCCTAGCTTGTTCAACCAAGAATACCTGTATCCCACATATCAATTGGGCATTGCACGTCAGTATTCACACCTTTCTGCATTCATGAAGCCACAGTTAGAGCACTTGAAGCAGAATTTGCTGGCTTCCTGATTAGTACGGGTCAGTGGTTATGGGGAGAAGGCAGGAGAATGGGGCTATGAGGGAGAGATAGATCAGCCATGATTGAATGGCGGAGTAGACATGATGGGCCGAATGGCCTAATTCTACTATCACTTATGATCTTTTGATCTTCTTGGATACTGCTAACATATTTTTTGTGCATTTGACTGCGTTACTTTGCTTTAAACACTACTAAACATTGTTTGGCTGAAACTTTTCCTATTCATTAAGAACACAAAAAATCAAGGCAGCAGGAAATAAGTTTGCTGGGGGAAACAACAGGTTAAAACAATAGGCCTGCCGGGACAATCACTGTAGATCTTAGGCAGGAAGTGGAAACGGGCTGTGGAGAGACGACCTCCCAATGATGTGAGCTCCATGACTGTCCTCTGGCAGATTTATGGGAGCTCAACACAATCTTCTCAATTTGGCTGACAACACTTGTGTTGCCTATTTTGAGATAATGGTGTCTTTTAAATTGAAATTAAAACATAAAAGGTAGAAACTGAGGAATGATTTGTTATTAAAAAAAAATTGTCGTTTTGGGCAGAATCTTTCATCTGGATTGTTAGGCATTGCTACCAAGCTCAGGGAACCAGGTCTCTGCACATCCCATGGCAGCTGGATCCTGTACTTCGTTATCAACATAACACAATCATTTTGAATTAGCAGCAACACTTTCCCCTCGATAATCATCAGCACAGAGGCACTTCAAGGCTGTGTGCTCAGCCCCCTGTTCTACCCATTCTAGATCCATGACTATGTAGCCGGACACAGTTCCAACACCATTTTTTAATTAGTCGATGACTTCACCATTGTTAGACAAATTATGAATAACGATGAGTCAGAAAATAGGAGGGAGACAGATTATCTGACTGAATATTGCCAGAACAACAACCTTGCTCTCAATTTCAGCTTGTTGACAATAAGATGAAGGCTGAGTATCCACAAATCTGTCTTCATCAACAGGTCCATGGTGGAGAGAGCCAACAAGTTCCTGCACATACATATCTCTGAAGATCTGTCCTGGACTCAGCATATTGATGGAATCATAGCAAAAGCCCATCAATGCCTCTATTTCTCAAGAAGATTGAGGAGATTTGGTATGTCAATGACGAGAGAGCATGTTGACTGGTTGCATCACAGTCTAGTCAGCAATTTGAACACCCAGGAATGAAGGAGATTATAAAAAGTGGTGAACACGGCCTAGTCCATCATGGCTACTGACCTCCCCACCGTCGAAGGGCTCTGTAGGAGGTGATGCCTCAAAAAGGCAGCCAGCATCATCATGAACCCATACCACCCTGGTCATGCTCTCATTTCACACCTGCCATCGGGGCGAAGATATAGGAGTCAGAACTATGATGTCCAGGTTCAGGAATAGCTTCTTCCCAAAAACATCAGGCTACTAAACACTATAGACGCAAACTAAACTTCAAAATACAAGCTGCCATGGTTGCACTTGGGACTTTAGGCTCTTGTTTTGTTTTGCTCTATATTGGATTTTTTATTTATTGAACATTTTTTTGTTAGTTTATACATTGAGCACTCTGTTTACAAACCTGTTGTGCTGCTAAAAGTAAGAATTTTGACACATACTTTTAGGATGACGGTCTATAAGATGCTCTCACTCTTCCTTGATTTGTGATGGTGCACTGTCCGCATATCGCTATTTAGCCATCTTTGCTCACAATTCACTTCAAATCTGAAAAATATTATCATTAAGTTATAGTAAATAGCAATATAATCACTGATGGTAGGGTAGAGTTACTGCTTTACAGTGCCAGAGACCTGGGGTCGATCCTTACTACGGGTGCTGTTTGTACGGAGTTTTCTACGTTCTCCCCATGACCTGCATGGGTTTTCTTTGGTTGCTCCGGTTTCCGCCCACACTCCAAAGATATACAGGCTTGCAGGTTAATTTGATTTGTATAATTGTAAACTGTCCCTAGTATGTGCAGGACAGCTTTAGTGTGCGAAGTTCGCTGATGGGCATGGACTCGGTGGGCCGAAGGGCCTGTTTCCACGCTGTATCTCTAAGCTCTAAATTAAACTCTGACACAGAAATTCCCAGCACCCCATTGAAAAGTGTTTTTATATATTGCGAACATTTTTTCCAATCAACAATACCACTTGATGGCCTGTTATCTATCTTTTTGCTTGACAAGTCTGCTGCCAACTATTTTTTTCTCTTCGTTTAAATTCCCAAGATTTCTCCTTTAGAATGATTACTTCTGTCTACTTTTGGCATCGACTCAATTATATTGCACACAACCTTTTCTCCTGAGCGCCGGAATATTTATACGTACTTGCAATTTATACACTGTTTGGTGGTTTCTCTTTCTCACCATTGAAAGCATCTATTTCTTGTAGTGAACATCCAAACATAAAATGTAAATTCAGATCATAATCACTTCCTCCAATTCTTTGCTGTAACTTTGCTGATAGTCCAAGAGGAGCCTTCTTTATGTATTTAAAATATTAAGTCTGGGTCATTTTAGAAGATGCAAAATGTTTTTGTTTCAGTTCAACCATCATTTACATAGATAAACTTAGACAGAGATAGTTAAGGGAGCGAAGTTGAGCCTGGATGGGCATAGTTTTGTTGGTACTACTAGCTCCTTGATATTCACAAGATCGTCCTTCAATGCACATACACTTCTGATGTAGGAAAGTGTTGTACTTCGTGGTCCCGTACTTGTTGTACCTTTGTTGTGACTCTGGAAGGACCACAAGTACACGTGTATAAAAGGTTACATTGCTGGAGCTTAACTCCAGGCTGTTTATTCCAAGGCCGCCTGGATCCAGAGTGACCGCCTAATCACACCCATCACTTATATACACAGCCATACAAAGTAGTTCTTGGATACACAAAGTAGTCCCAGCAATATCACAACATCCCCCTTGTCTTATATATTACAACATCCCCCTTGTCTTATATAAAATTGTTTTCTTTACCATTCGAGGGCTAAAATATATTTAACAAACAAAACCAAAACACCATTGCTTTTTGCAAACAAAACAAATAGCACAACTAAACACAATTAAACACAATTGCTTTTTTTCCGCCATCATGGTGGTCACTCCTCTGCGGAATTTCACTCATCTCCGGGTGGTCACTCACTCCGGGTGGTCACTCACTCAGTGTGGTCACCACAGATATATACATTTATACAAAAGCATCAAATATAATACATTAAGCTTTCATTACACAGATCACTACACAGGTCATTAAACACAAAATATTCATTTTGTTCCATATCTTCCCCTCAAGAAGACGTGCTGTGTAGATCAAACGTAGTGTAGGCTCTAGATGCTCCACCACCATGATTTGCCTGCCACTGCTGGGCTCCCACTGCTGGGTTGGCACTGCTGGGCTCCCACTGCTGGGCTTCCACTGCTGGGCTTCCACTGCTGGGCTCCCACTGCTGGGTTGGCACTGCTGGGCTCTCACTGCTGGGTTGGCACTGCTGGGCTCCCACTGCTGGGTTGGCACTGCTGGGCTCTCACTGCTGGGTTGGCACTGCTGGGCTCCCACTGCTGGGTTGGCACTGCTGTAATCGCGGTGCGCTGGCACCGCCCACAAGTGCTCCCCGGCAGCTGCCGTTCAACTTTTCGAACGCGCTGCCGCTGGCCCCGCCCACAGGTGCTCCCCGGCCCCGCCCACAGGTGCTCCCGGCAGCTGCCGCTCAAATTCGAACGCGCTGCCGCTGCCTCGGGCCCAGGGCCGTCCCGACTCTCCGGTCGACGCGCCTGGGTATGTACGCAGTGCCTCGGCCTTACCGGCCGCCGCACCTCCGCGGGTGGTCGGTCCCTCCGGTCGCCGACCCCCTCCAGTCACCGCACACCTCCGTGGGTGTCGGTCTCCTCCGGGGCTCTCCCGGTTGCCGCACACCTCCGTGGGTGTCAGCCTCCCCCGGTCGCCGCACACCTCCGTGGGTGTCGGTCTTCCCCGGTCACCGCACACCTCCATGGGTGTCGGGTCTCCCGGTCGCCGCACACCTCCGTGGGTGTCAGCCTCCCCCGGGGCTCTCCCGGTCGCCGCACACCTCCGTGGGTGTCAGCCTCCCCCGGTCGCCACACACCTCCATGGGTGTCGGTCTTCCCCGGTCGCCGCACACCTCCATGGGTGTCGGTCTTCCCCGGTCACCGCACACCTCCGTGGGTGTCGGGTCTCCCGGTCTTTCCGGTCACCGCACACCTCCATGGGTGTCGGGTCTCCCGGTCGCCGCACACCTCCATGGGTGTCGGTCTTCCCCGGTCACCGCACACCTCCGTGGGTGTCGGCTCTCCCGGTCTCCTATAGTTGTCGCACACCTCCATGGGTGTCGGTCTTCCCCGGTCACCGCACATCTCCGTGTGTGTCGGCTCTCCCGGTCTCTCCCCCGCGAAGCAGTCGCAGGCTTCTAATCTTGGGCCTACACAGGTGCTGGGGCGCGACGTGGGCCTACACGCACCTCCCCCAGCAACTTGCAGCGTCACGTCCGCAACTCGGCGCCGACTACTGAGCAGGTAAGTATACCAACTCACACTGGCTCTGTCGGGATGCACTCCAAACGTCCCGTACCGAGCTGGAAACTTTTGTTTTGTTTTGTTTCCCTTCAGGGCTTTTTTTTTCTTCTTTTTCTTCTTCTTTTTAACCTTTTCTGCTCGGGCATGCTTCATTCTCCCCCTAGGCGAAACACCAAACCGCTGCCACCATGTTGTTCTTCGTGGTCCGGTACCTGTTGTACCTTTCTTGTGACTCTGGACGGACCACGAGTGCACATGTTTAAAATGTTATCATGGTGCAGCTTGTACTCCAGGCTGTTTCTTCCAAGGCCGCCTGGATCCAGAGTGACCGCCTAATCACACCCATCACTTATATACACAGCCATACAAAGTAGTTCTTGGATACACAAAGTAGTCCCAGCAATATCACAACAGAAAGTATTGGAGATGTCAGAAATCTGAAATAAAGATAGGCAATACTGGAACTACAATGCAAGTCAAGCACACCTGTGAGTTTGATTCAGAAATGGTTATTGGGAATTTATTGATATTATATTTGGAAATACAAATGCAGGAGATCTTCATAAACCCATTTGTGATGCATGATAACACTGTTTATGTCGAAGATAGGCACAAAAAGCTGGAGTAACTCAGCGGGTCAGGCAGCATCTTTGGAGAAAAGGAATTGGTGACGTTTTGGGTCGAGACCCTTCTTCACACCCGAAGGGTCACCTATTCCTTTTCTCTAGTGATGCTGATCCGCTGTGTTACTCCAGCATTTTGTGTCTATCTTTGGTTTAAACCAGCATCTGCAGTTCCTTCCTATGCTATGTTTATGCTACTGGATTAGCATTGAGAAATTTAAACCATTGATCCAAAATTTGGGCTTGAGACCTATGGTGACTATGATTTTATATTACATTAATTAAATCAAGTATAAAACATCATAATATAATTGTAACTTAGTATTAGCAATGGCATCCTACCATTAAGAAAAGGTCCATCCAGTTCACCAATATCCTTCAGGTAAAGAAATGTGCAATTCTTGCTTCCTTTGGCCTATATGTGACTCCAAATTCACAAGAATGTGATTTATTCTTAACTGCCTACCAAATGACTTGACACGACACAGTTCATGTTAATTAGGCAAGGACAAGACCTGGCTTGGCTGGTGGTGAGGGGAGCCCTCCCAGTCAGATCCTTCCTGCACCGCCGGAACCTCACGACCAGCGCACGCTGCCCTCGGGCCGGCTGCTATGGAGAGAAGATGGTTGCCCACCTCTTCACAGAGTGTGGATTTGCCAAGAGAGTCTGGAGAGGTTTGCAGGGGTCCCTGTCACTATTTATTCCGAGCAGCTCCGTCACAGAGGACTCTGTGATCTACGGACTGTTCCCAGGGATGCATTCAGAGACTGACATCGAGTGCTGCTGGAAGGTCATCAACTCGGTGAAAGACGCTCTTTGGTCTGCCCGAACATTGCTGACCTCCCAGCGGAGCGAGATGTCCGTCGGGGAATGTTGCCGACTGGCCCGCTGCAGACTGCAGGAGTACGTGCTGACGGACGCACTGAAGCTCGGTGCAACCAATGCCAAGGCTCTGTGGGGGAGGACCACAGTCTAGGGTCCTTCCGCTGTTGGACATGGGGGGCAGGGTGTGGTGGAGACGCCCCTCCAAATAAGAGAAGTGATTCTGTATCTGTATTGAATGTATAACCTCCGGGAATGTCGGATGGAGTTTTGAAAAGAAAATGTTTTGTAAATATTTATTTCTGGAATAAAGTATTTTTTGATTAAATAAAAATAAAAAATTACAAGGACAACAAATGCTGTTGAATTCTGTCAATGCTGTCAATTCTGTGAACATATAAATAATAAAATAACATGTCTTGACAAGGTGAACAGGGACATTCCTAGTATTAAATTAAGTCATTTACTTAACGTTAGTTTACTTAAAAGCAATGGAGAGCAGAAAAGCACTGGCACCCACCCACTGTTGCACAAGGTAAGCAAGAGTTTGGGTTTATTGGAATGGAATGGAATGGAATACTTTATTGTCACATGTGACAAGGCACAGTGAAATTATTTGCTTGCATGCCCAAGGTATGCAAAGAGTCACCACATAAACCGCTTACAAAGTTACAAAGTATACTTGGCTGGCTCCTCCTTTGATCTCCCTCCCCTTCCCTTCCCTCAGCAGTTCCCCCACGCCGGGTCCTCCATTGATCATTGTTCTTTCCCCACCCTCATGGCGGTCCCCCCACACCGGGTCCTCCATTGACCTCCAATCGCAGGTCGACCCTCGAGGCTTCGCTGCCGCCGCTGTGAGACTCCATCTGCCGTGAGGTCCAACCACTGCCATCTTGGCTCAACACTGGTGCATGCACTATAGTACAGTGAAAAGCTTTGCTGGCTTCCAACTCAGCTGCTAGTCCCCAGTTATCCAGAACTTCTGGATGTACATTCCACTGGGATGAGGGCAAAACATTCTCCGAACCCCGACTATGAAGCAACCGTTAGTTTCCTCAAACCGTCCAACATTGAAAAAATGCCCAAACTATAGAAAAAAATAATTGAAACATTATTTCACAAAGTAAATTTGAAATGAAAAAGCTAACACACACAAAAAAAACTTAAAAGGCATTTAAAAGCATTGAAATATACTCAAGCAATAAAAAAATAAACTGTCGGTTACATGCAGTCATTTAAATCAATGGAGGATCTTTGATCTTAAACACTGGGGAACTGCCAGAAAGTTTATGCTTAACTGCTGAGATACTTGGAACCCATGTGTGGGTATACGCTTGTTCACATTTGGAGCAGAGCTGTTATAAATCCCACAAATAGCTCACAGAAAGTGTGAGGACACAAGAAACAGGAAGAAGGGCAGGTCATTTGGCACTCAAGCCAACTGTGCCATGCAATACAATCATAGCAGATCCAATCTTTGCCTCAACAGTTTCCTACTCTTTCCGCATACCCTTTGATTCCCTTGTAGTTCAATTCTTTGCCAATCTCTGACCTGAATAGATTCAACAAGTGAATATCCACAGCCCTCATGGGTAAAGAATTCCAAAAGTTCATACAACATCCTGGGAGAAATCCTTTCTCAATTCCATCTTAAATCGACAATGTTGTACCTGAAACTATGCCCGTTAGTTCCTGATAATCCATCCATTGGAAACCCCCCCTCAGCATTCACTCTATCAATCCCCTTCAGGATGACTTCTCATTCTTCTACACTCAAATAAGTGTTGGCCTAATATGATCAATCTATCTCCACAGGTGGACCAATTCATCGCAGGATTAAAGCTGCCCCCGTACAGAACATTCTCCTCTAAATATGGAGATCAACACCGTATGCAATACTCTCGGAGGTCCTTGGAACATAAGGAGGGTATGTCAGCAGTTATATGCAGAAATGCAAGTAGGTCTTAACAAAATATCTCCCACAAAAGTCATAGTCATCCCAATTTCATACTTAGTACAAAGATAGTTCAAGGATGAGACACATATTGTTTTCTCTGTGCAGGCATTCAAATATGAAGAGTGGCCCCAGTGGGATAACATTCCATGGTTTGTTACCTGCTGATATAATTGAATGTAACCAGAATCGATATAAACTGTTGTCTTGTACATGGCTCTATGACCATATCCTGTTTATAATATTTGTTCAAAGTTATTATATTTATATATACACCAGCAAACATAATATCCCTTTTTTATTAAACCAGGAGTTCTATCTACTTTAAAAAAAGTTTGTCTTTTTATTTCAAGGAATGACAGCAAGACAATTTATCAACTATACATTAACAACACATGCATGTGTTTAGACTGGAAGGGAACTTGTTTGAAACATTCACCAACAAGCTGTATTGGTGCCAGTAAATCTGGGTTCCAGAGCACTAACGTGAGGATGGATTGTTCAGTAATTTAGTTTAGTTTTATAGTTTTAGCGATACAGCGCAGAAACAGGCCCTTTAGCCCACTGATTCCATGCCGACCAGCGATCCCTGCACACTAACACTACCCTACACACACTTGTGACAATTTACACATACACCAAGTTAATTAACCTGTAAACTGTACGTCTTTGGAGTGTGAGAGGAAACTGAATATCTCGGAGAAAGCCCATGCGGTTACGGGGGGAACGTGCAAACTCCGTAAAGACAGCACCCATAGTCGGGATCGAACCTGGGTCTCCGGCGCTGTAAGGCAGCAACTCTACCGCTGTGCCACTATCTTTCCGGAGTTCCATGTGTTATTGTTATTTTCCTTCTGTTCTTATTAGAGATTAAACTACACTCAGAACATAAGGCGACATTACCAATATACATTTTACTTCTGTTATTCATCTAGTGGGAAAATATTCCAGATACATTGTTTGGTAAATCAAGTAGTTCTGCAAATTCTGATAATTCGGCGAGAATATAAATCTATAAATTTGTTCACAATTGACCAAAGTATTAGCCGCTGATAAGGAAGAACAGATTTCCTGAGTGTGTTATTCTTGTGAATGGACAATAATTGTCATGGTATTATTAATGGGATTTTGTATGTAGGAGGAAGTTATTATTAAGATTAGTACTCAAACGTGCTTGCTTACAGTAAGATTTTACATCTGCATTTACCATCATTTCTGGATTTAAACAATATTAATCCCAACAAAATATAGCTGTCCAAAAATGCAACACAATTTGATAGCACCAACTGTGCATGCTACAAACTGCCTCTGAAATTCAGTTATTTTAATTTCAAAAGTTATGTTTCAGAGACACATTCCATTGCACTGTCATTGCCATGATTTTACTAATTGCAGATTAATTCCTAGGTCAGGAAGCTTTATTGTAGTTAACATTAATGCAACTGATCCAGTCGACTAATGTAGGCTTAGCAGCAAAGTGCCAAGCTTCAGCAGTTAGTTTTATTGGCTGAATCAGAAGATATGACCCAATTGTTTCCCTAAACTGAGTTCCGATTTCAGCAAATAGCAAGCTGCCCAATCTTGCACTTCTGGAGTAATATATTTGAAGGGGGGCTCTAATTGTACAGAAGTTTTGAACATCTGCAAACATTTGTGTGAGAAACTATGGTATGTATGAATCTGTGCACTGAATATTCTTTATACAAAGTTAATCTATTCCTTAAGTTAGTCTCAGCTTTTATAGAATATATTAGGGGCGGCACGGTGGCGCAGCGGTAGAGTTGCTGCTTTACAGCGAATGCAGCGCCGGAGACACAGGTTCGATCCTGACTACGGGTGCTGCACTGTAAGGAGTTTGTACGTTCTCCCCGTGACCTGCGTGGGTTTTCTCCGAGATCTTCGGTTTCCTCCCACACTCCAAAGACGTACAGGTATGTAGGTTAATTGGCTGGGTAAAATGTAAAAATTGTCCCTAGTGGGTGTAGGATAGTGTTAATGTACGGGGATCACTGGGCGGCACGGACTTGGAGGGCCGAAAAGGCCTGTTTCCGGCTGTAGATATATGATATGATATGATATATGGGCTGGTGTTTTGTAGTTATGACATTATCTTATACGCAAAATGAAGCCTTGCAAATGTCTGGTCCATTGCAAGTCTTAAGTTTGGGCTCCACTTGGCCAGTGTTACGGTGGACATGAACACTTTTACAATGTTTAGTTAATTTTCCAATGTTTAGTTAATAGTAAGATAAACACTCCAAAATCATGCATTGCAAATCAGCAATGTTCCCTTTCCCAGCCTAATAATATACGTCGACCCCAATGTTAATAAAACATACCCTGTAGTATTACCTTTAGTTCACTGGTTAGTGATTTCACAACCCTTAATCATGAATTGGATGTCAATTGAAATCCCACTCAGAGTAATTGGCCCAAATCCAGGGCAATGCCTTAATGCACCATTAATAATACTATATATTGGATTTAGTTTGCTCTCTCAGGTGGACATCTAAAAATATCTGTTACCATTTGATGAAGAAGCATTTATTTAATATTAGAGGATTAAAAAATCTACATAATAATTTACACTGACATTAGGGAGAAGACAGGAAATGGGGTTAGGAGGGAGAGATAGATCAGCCATGATTGAATGGCAGAGTAGACTTGATGGGCTGAATGGCCTAATTCTACTCCTATCACTTATGACACAAATTGACTTTCCTATGCGATTAATTTAATCAGTCTGCTATGAAATTAAACTCACTGGTAATATAAATCTATTATTCATAGACATGTAGAAACAAAGAACTGCAGATGCTGGTTTACACCAAAGGAAGACACAAAGTGCTGGAGTAACTCAATGGGTCAGGCAGAATCTCTGGAGGAAAAGGATGGGTGGCGTTTCTGACCCGAATCATCACCCATCCTTTTCCTCTAGAGATGCTGCCTGACCTGTTCAGTTACTCCAGCACTTTGTGTATATCATTAATAGATGTGTGTTTTCCCCATTGCAGAAGTGTGGATTGGTGGGGAATTGGTGGAAGGTCCTGGTGAAAGAGGTTATTCAGTGAATCCAGAAGTCAGGAATGTTTATATCCTGAGCATGCATGTTCTCTTTTGCATGGTTCTGCCTAGGTTTTCCCTCAGACGAGATTAATTCTGGAGGAAGCCACAGTCCAAGATCAGGGAGTGAGCTTGTGGGGAGATCAGCTGGAGTGAGGTTGCAAGGGAAGACGGATTGTAATCCCTTCTCGTCAAAAAGGTCAGATTTGTGTGGGATCAGATAAATTCTCCCTCCAATCTAAGGCAGCCCAGTAGTAAAGTTCTCGATGTCAAGAGGCAGGAATGCAGTGAAACCTTTGGGGAATGGTGCATCATCCCTGCTCCTTCTGGGAAAAGTCATGTTGCTTTTTCAGAATGGAATTTGCTTCAGCTCACTGAGTTGAATTAAATCAGTATAGAAATTTAAATCATGTCACCTTGATGCTATTATATCAAAAAGTCAATCTGCCTCTTGGAGTATCTGCTGGCTAATTAACTATTTAAAAATGGTTTGAGTGAAGATGGAATCAGCAAGTTTTAAATTGTTTGAGGCTTCTTCAGATTTTAAAAAGTAAATAACTCACCTACCACTTAGGGGTAAAATGACTCAAAATGGCCTGGTATTTAGTAAAATGTGTTCGGCCTTAATTTGATTGCTTTCTCCAGGAATTAGTATTTGTTCAATGAGATTTAAACCCATGATCTTCGACCTTGCTTTGTGATTTCATTGACAAGTTTGCAAACATTCCAAGGACCTTTTGGTTTTCATCATCCTCACCCTGACACCCCCATTAACTGATAAGAATCCCAGCTCATGATGCAGTCAGATCATGAAGGTTATATCACAACTTTAGGCAAGACTGTGACCATGTTTCAGATAATATGTTTTTGTAAGTTGAGCACTTGTCGCTCAGACTTCCCAGCTTAACCATCACCCAACATAATCAATTGGCCTTCCCCACCAACACCCCTCACTGCCCTATCACTACCAATTTTTTACATTACTTTGTGACCGAACAAAGGCCTTGTGATCCCCTCTGATTTTAGCTCCTGTGCAGTCCACTTTCCATTTGGTGAAGAGTGTTAAACTACCCTCCATTTGACACCAATTTTCTACAAAATGTTTTCTGATTGGCAGAGAATTGCCAATGTTTTCTGCTTTATATTTCTGACATCCAGCATCTTGCCTTGGTCCAAATTCTTGTTTGCTTCGTAAATGGAAAATGTTTGCAGCTAGTAACTTAATATACAGGTTTGTCTTTGTAAGATGGTTGCTGTAGATTTCAGGATGAAGTTAATATCATGAAACAATATTATTAAAATGCTGACGTTTCTTTTTTGCTGCATTGTGCGGCCCAACAATAGCAATACAATTAATTGTTGCTGGCCCTATACCTGTACATTTCATTGGGTTAGTTCATCTTTGACAGCATAAACCTAGTTCCAATTTACTCTCAATTGAAAAAGAGAACAGTGGAGGAACTCAGCAGGATTGGCAGCCAGTCTCTGCGAAGGGAAATATTTCAGGTCAATATTTCAGGTCTAGACCCTTCATCTCAACTGAAAGAGTGTTGAGGAAGTACCCAGTCTAAGGAAGTGTGAGGAGGGGTTCTATTACAACACGGGTACCAAAATAGAACGTAGAAAAGTACAGCACAGGAACAGGCCCTTCGGCCCATGATGTTTGTGCTGAACATGATGCCAACATAACCTAATTTCATTAGCCTGCTTATGATTCATATCCCTCCACATCCCTCCATATCCATGTGCCTATCTAAACCCTCATAAACACCACTGTCATGTCTACTTCCTTCTGCATTCCAGGCACTCACCACCCTCTGTGTAAACAAAAATCCTTGCCCCGCTCATTTCCTTAAAACTTTAAAATATTACCAGGTGGAACCTCAGGATACTAAACAACTTGAATGAAACTTTATTCCTGTTTTATTAACATTCTCTCACAAATACTGTCTGTATAACTCATTATCACATCCCACAGCCAAAAATGAACTATTGTGGGCTCCACATTTCCATGATTATCGTTGCTTTTTGTATTTCTTCCATTCATTTGTCCCAAGTCCTGTCTCTATCTCTCATTCCCCTTTCGCCTGATTCTCAGTCTGAAGAAGGATCTCAACCTGAAATGTCACCTATTCCTTTTCTCCAGAGACATTGCCTGACCTGCTGAATTACTCCAGCTGTCTTCAATTTAACCAGGATCTGCAGTTCGTCCTTACACATTTTTCTGTTCTATTGTTGTTTTGAAGAAAGTGATTAGTAGAAAGAATCTTTACTCTTTGGATTCAGACATCAATAACACAATACATGTTATTCCAAGTTGTTTTAATTTTGACATTTTTTGCTTATGAATTTTAGCATTAAATTCTGTGTTCTATTGCACAAAAATGCCTTGATCATTTTTCTTATCTCTCTTCAAAAGTTCAGTTGGATCAGCTCCAAATGCTTTTTTCCAAAAATATCATACCCAACACTGTAACTCTTTTTTTTATCCTAAGTTAAATTCCTGATGTTCACTTCTTTGTTTAATCTTACTCTTATGCTAAAGTAATGTTTCCTTCCTAAAAGCATTTGGCCAGCGCTGTCGGCATTATTCCAGTTGGAAGGGCGTAAATTACAATGAATAGTTCTCACATTTAAATATTAGCGCGTGTTTTGTCTGTGTGCTCCTCCCTTGAAAAAGTTAAGTTCTCATTAGAGATAAATTAAATTCTGTGCAAAGGGGGCAGACAAATAAATAGAGTACAAGCATTTTAAACATCGCACGCAAACAACTGATTGGAACTTCTGTCCTGGTGTCTAACCAACACTTTAGATAATGGCAATATGCCTGACTATTTGCTATATTCTCTTCCTCTGCCAATTGAATACACCTGATTGAACTTAAATCTATGAGAAACGCTTTCATAGGCTAGCCCTTTATCTGTGTAGGAAGGAACTGCAGATGCTGGTTTAAACCGAAGATAGACACAAAAAGCTGGAGTAACTCAACTGGACAGGCAGCATCTCTGGAGAGAAGGAATGGGTGACGTTTCGGGTCTGGAGAAGGGTCTCGACCTGAAACATAACCCATTCCTTCTCTCCAGAGATGCTGCCTGTCCTGCTGAGTTACTCCAGCATTTTAGTCTACCCTAACTAATGAACTAAATCTTGATCTTCACACATTCATATCCTGAAGCAACCAAAGGCTACGTGATCACAGCAACACTTTTTATGCTCAATATTGTCCCACAATTGCAACAAACCTCCTACTGGAGTAGAGATAATAAACAGGACAGATGGGGAACTGTTCAATGCATGTTGCCTCCAATGCAGAACTAAAGTCACTCTAATCTCAGTCATTGTGTTGTGATATACAGAAGATACATATAGTGCGTTCCTCAGAAAATTGTTGTTATTAAAAACAATCCACATTGTGGAAACATTTGTGACAATGGGGGAAATGGGGTAAGTGGCGAGAAGGTTCCACACTCACAATAATAGTAATTTTTCACACAAGATTTAAAAAAATAAAGATCTTTTTAACAACAATGTATTTTTAATACTGCAAACTAAAAATATTAAAGGGTGTATGTTATGTTGTTTTCCAAAGTATCATCGCATAAGTGTCCATTGGTGTAAATCAGCATCTGTATTTCCTTCCTACATATTTTGTCAGTAGAAGTGTGTGCTTGTCAATTGGGCCCCGAAGTTAAAGAAGCCACCGTGCTCTTCAGAGATGATTGTGTTGGATTACTGTGGGAAAGTTACATGGAAAGTTATTTTTTCCTGGACTTTTCAAAAAGTTGGGTATTGATAACGGGCTTATTCATGACCTCCAATATGCCGGAAAAACATGATTGATCACGAGATTGATCCCCGGGATGGCGGGACTGTCTTATGGGGGAAGATTGAAAAGACTAGGCTTGTATTCACTGGAGTTTAGAAGGATGAGAGGGGATCTTATTGAAACATATAAAATTATAAAAGGACTGGACAAGCTAGATGCAGTAAAAATGTTCCCAATGTTGGGTGAGTCCAGAACTAGGGGCCACAGTCTTAGAATAAATGGGAGGCCATTTAAAACTGAGGTGAGAAGAAACTTTTTCACCCAGAGTTGTGAATTTGTGGAATTCTCTGCCACAGAGGGCAGTGGAAGCCAAATCACTGGATGTATTTAAGAGAGAGTTAGATAGAGCTCTAGGGGCTAGTGGAATCAAGGGATATGGGGAGAAAGCAGGCACGGGTTATTGATTGGGGATGATCAAACATGATCACAATGAATGGGGGTGCTGGCTCGAAGGGCCGAATGGCATCCTCCTGCACCTATTTTCTATGTTTCTATGTAACACATACACCGATCAGCCAAAACATTATGACCTGATGAGCCAAAACATTATGACCACCTGCCCAATATGCTGTTGGTCCTCCGTGTGCAGCCCCATATGCAGCCGGGTGCAATGCACTATATTGTGACACATTCCTCCCATGACCACCATTAAAACTTTCTGTGACTTGTGCCACAGTAGACCTTCTGTCGGTTTGGACCAGATGGGATAGCCTTCATTGCCCTCGCGCATCGATGAGCCTTGGGCGCCCAACACCCTGTCGCCGGTTTGTGGTTTGTCCCTCCTCGGACCACTGTCGGTAGGTACTCACCACTGCTGACCGGGAGCACCCCACAAGCCTTGTCGTTTCAGAGATGCTCTGACCCAGTCGTCTGGCCATAAAAAATTGGCCCTTGTGAAAGTCGGTCAGGTCTTTACTCCTGCCCATTTCTCCTGCATCCAATACATCAACTTCAAGAACTGACTGTTCACTTGCAGCCTCATATATCCCACTCTTTGACAGGTGCCATTGTAACAAGATAATCAATGTTATTCACTTCGCCTGTCAGTGGTCATAATGTTTTGGCTGATCGGTGTACGTTATTCCTTTCATCATGTATCTGTACACTATGGACGGCTTGGTTGTAATCATGTATAGTCTTTCCGTTGATTGGTTAGTACGCAAAAAAACCTTTTCACTGTACACGTGACAATACATTAAACTAAACAAATCTAATCTAAAGTAAACCTATTGGGAATGGAAGCGAGTTATTTACCATCCTGGGGGACTGCTATGAAGTTCAAACCAGCTGGTGCCCTGTGCCATGGAACTTGTCTTAGCCCCTCCTGCCTTGCACTGTCTCTATGAAAGTAGCTGCAGCCTTTACTCTATGTAACTTCATACACCATTCCCCTCCCATCATAATGTTATGAAATTGACATTCTGCAGTGACACTGGAAGCTCCACCTGCCCTGAGGTATTCAAATGGCATGAATCCAAAAACACTAAACACTGGTCTTCAGAATGGATAGATTCTACTGTATAATGCTTCTTCTGGTTGCATTGGGCCTCAATATTTATTCTTGTTTATCTGTGAGTACCTAACGGAAGTGTGGGAGGTAGAGCTACAAACAATGTGTACCAACAATATGGGGCAGGATATGAGAGGGATACTGGGTGGAGATGGTTATAGATGAGGTTTCTGGATGAGGCCACAAGGTAGAGCAGATTTCAAGAGCAGAAGGAACTCAAATGGACCTGCAACCATGCATATTACATGAAATTATTTTATATAAGAGAAAGTCAAAAAAGAAAGCATAATGCACAACTTATCAGTTATCATTCCTGAAATCAAACTATTTTCAAAAAGCAGTGAGGCCCTCAAAGTTTTTACATTCAGAAGTAAACTCTAAAAGAAGCATTCTAGACCATTCAGAAAAAACATAGTTAAGTATATTTTAAAATAAAGTTGTTCATACCTTTCTTTAATGGAATAAACATTTTTTTCCCAGAGTGTGGAAGTGGATTCATATCCTTCCTGTCTACTCTTATACAATGACAGATCAAACATCAACTGATATTGTACCAATGGACTTGGGCTGAAGAGATTGGACTAGGCATGACATGAACTGGATCTGGATCTTGTGGATCAGTACCTGGGTTCAGCACTAAGTGGATACGGTGTGGGGTGGATGTAGTTGTCCACCTCCAATGTTCAGCTGAGTTCTAAAGTGCAAGACTTTATTAGTACGGGTGTCAATGGGGTTATGGGGAGAAGGCAGGAGAATGGTATTGAGGGGGAAAGATACATCACCCATGATTTAATAGCGGAGTAGACTTGATAGGCCAAATAGCCTAATTCTGCTCCAAGAACCTATGAACCTATGAATTTCCACCTTAGCTAGAAGCTGTGTGACCTCAACAGACGTTTATTTTGGAGGCATTGGGCCATTCTTAGGATTTTGCACTTTGGACAGAAAAACTGATGTCACATATCAATATCTTAAAGGTTGCAATTTTCAGATTAGAAATGGGAAACCTTGAGGAAGGAAACCCACAATAGGCATTCACCAACCAAATATATGCCCCTTTGAGTACTGAGTATTCCATATTTTCTGAGGAATTGTACAAGGATAATGAATTTTAGTTTAGTTTAGAGATACAGCGCGGAAACAGGGTCTTCTGCCCACCGAGTCCGCACCGACCAGCGATCCCCGCACTTTAACACTACCCGACACACACAAGGGACAATTTACATTTATACCAAGCCAATTAACCTATAAACCTGTACGTCTTTGGAGTGGGAGGAAACCGAAGATCTCGGAGAAAACCCACGGGAGAATGTACAAACTCCATACAGACAGCACCCGTGTTCAGGATCGAACCTGGGAGCCGGGGCTCTGGCGCTGTAAGGCAGCAACACTATCGCTGCCCACAATTGAATTGGATTGTTGGCAATCCTGCAGGAAGGAAACCCACAATAGGCATTATTCACCAACCGTACATGCCACAATTTGAAACATATAACATTATAAAAGGACTGGACAAGCTAGATGCAGGAAAAATGTTCCCAATGTTGGGGGAGTCCAGAACCAGGGACCACAGTATAAGAATAATGGGGAGGCCATTTAAAACTGAGATAAGAACAAATCTTTTTCACCCAGAGAGTTGTAAATTCGTGGAATTCTCTGCCACAGAAGGCAGTGGAGGCCAATTCATTGGATTCATTTAAAAGAGAGATAGATAGAGCTCTTTGGGCTAGCGGAATCAAGGGATATGGGGGGAAGGCAGGCACAGGTTGCTGATTGTGGATGATCAGCCATGATCACAATGAATGGCGGTGCTGGCTCGAAGGGCCGAATGGTCTCCTCATGCACCTATTTTCTGTTTCTATGTTTCTATGTAATTGAATTAATTACCACACAATGTAGTATCTATCCTTTAATTATGTATGTGAGATAGGAATGAAAAAAATGCCGTTCTGCTTATGCAGTATTTCGTTGACATCCAAAGTTATTTTCAGTTGGCTTCTTTTCATCACATTTTTCAGTTTTGCAGTTCCTCATGAGTTCACAGTAGCACAGGCCACTTCTTGAACTGTCTCTGCACTTTGGCTCAGACATTTTGCTGCACTCTCTATTTCTGAGTCACTTGAACTTGTTCCTGTTATTTCTCAAATGTCAAATTCCAAAGGTATTGCCATTTGGACGAGATTCCAAACAGAGGTTTAGTGTCCCAGCAGGATGTTGGGGAAAACTGTTGGAAGCTCTCCGGAGCCTGATCTTGCACAATGCCTGGTTTTACTTAAGAGCAATACTACCAGAAATAAGTGACAGCCCAATTTTAGACTGTAGAACACCCTAAATTCTTTCTGCCATCTATAAAGCACAAGAGAAGAGTGGGATAGAATACTTTAAACTTGTTTTTTGTTCTGAGAGATGGCGCTGGTGTTTGGCAACATTTTGCCAGTGGCTGGGTAAGATAATCTTAAATATACCCATTTAAAACTCCTAACATAAAGAAAAATGGCACAAATCGACACTGTAACTAGCAGGCTTCTGGATCATTTGACAGAATTAGCAATCTTACGATCACCTGACAGACAGAGAATCTGACCCCGTGATGAGCAAGCACAGTATGTACATGGAAGTGTTAGAGATGCCTTCAACATGCCTAGAAATGTTATTGTTCATCTAGATGGCCTCTGAGTAAGAATAAAGCATTAGGGCCTATAACTACCTCTCACTCCCCTTCTTCGCATTCTCCTGGCAAGCATACAGTATAGGCCAGATAAAATGACATTGGGAACATAAGGACAAGATTGCTTTACCAAAGGGACAAGGGGACGTTTTGAACTCTGTTTAACAGATATATGGCTTTCTCCAGTTCTGACCTGGCACTCCAGGCCGACAGGATTTTTGATCCATTGCATGGACTGGACAGTGTCCTTGGGAAAAGGGAAAGGTGGCCTCGCAGTGAATTCTTCATGGACATTGTGATCTTGTCCAACTTTTGTTCCCTCTATTTCAAACATCAAGCAGGGGAGGGGGGGGGGGGGGGGGTGAGCAGAGGGAGATGGTTTGGTTTGCTTGTTTTAGATTGTGACATGTACAATGAAAAGTTTAGGGCGATAAGGGAAGGAAAAGTTGTTTGGGAGGAAGGCCTGGGTATGGGGGGGCAGGGCGTTGAGAGTAGGCTAAGGCAATTGGGGCAGGGAATACAGGGTATTGGGGAAAGGTTTAAAGGGTGGATTGGGGAGGTAGGGGGAAGAGTAGATGGGGGTGATGGGGGGCAGGATGGATGGGGGGAGATAGGGGGCAGGGAGCATATTTAGTTCCTTCTTATACATATTATACTCTTATGGTTCCCTTATTTAGGAAAGGATATATAAAAACCAAGGAGAGAAGATTTACAAGGCTAATTTCTGGGATGAAACACAGAACACTATAGCTCAGGAACAGAACATTGGGCCTATGATGTCTGTGCCAATCATGATACCCATATAACCTGAATGACTATAATCTGAATATCCAATAATGAATGACTAAATAAGTGTGAACTGTACTCTTTAGAGTCTAGAATAATGGGAGGTATCTTCAGTAAGATACATTCAGCCTTATTGAAACATAAAAGATCCAAAGAGGGCATGATAAATGTAGATGTTAAGATGTTTCTATTAGTGCAATAAGAAGGCATTCACTTAAAATAGGTGCATAGGAATAACATCTCATAGAGAGTGGTAAATCTCACAAAATCTCTGACCAAGAGGGTTGAGGAGACTAGATCAATGGAGGCATTTAAAGAGGTAGATAAACTTTGAAAGATCAGAGAATTGAGGACTATGCAGACTGGCACAAAGCAGGATTTGCAGTCTGGGGTAGATCAGCAATGATCATATTAAACAGCGGGATAAGCATGAAGTGCCAGGTGACCTTCACCTGCCTTTATTTCCTTGTGCACATTGCAACTCAGTGCTTCTGAGACTGGAGGGTAAAAACAGGAATGGTTGAAATTATGGAAGATTGGAATAATAAAATAAAATCTGCAAATGTTGCAAACCTACAGTGCCCCATATTTGGATAACAGTTCCTGTTTCCGCTTCCACAGGTTCTGGTTGATTTGTTGAACATTTCTTGCTCATTCAGTTTTATTAAAAAAAAGACCTTGGACCCAGGGTGATTGCTGAATGGGGATTTCTGCAAATTTGGACATGCGAAGCAGAATTTGTCCTTCTTTTCCCAATGGTTACACCAAATGGGAGAGCAGAATATCCACTTGGACATGTTTCACTTTCCACAAAGTAAGTAATTAAATGTGTGCCAGTTATAGAAACATAGAACATAGAAAATAGGTGCAAGAGGAGACCATTCGGCCCAACGAGCCAGCACCGCCATTCATTGTGATCATGGCTGATCGTCCACAATCAATAACCCATGCCTGCCTTCTCCCCATATCCCTTGATTCCACTAGCCCCTAGAGCTCTATCTAACTCTTCTGACACAAATTATGTTTATTCTGCATCCAGGAGACTCTGGAACAAGTGTGTTTACTGGAATAATGTGTTCTGTGACCCTTATTATTAGAACAGTCATGGTTTTGATGTAGAGTCTTTGACCTAAAATGCTAACTGGTTTCTCTTTCCACAGATACCTCTTGACTGGCTGAGTTCATCCAACATTTCTGTTTGTTCCAGGTTCTAGCATCTGCAATTCTACTTGTTTTCGATGTTAATACCTGTGCTGTGAACATTTTTTTAACAATCTAGGAGCTTAACAGATATTATTTCACCTTGTTAGAGACATTTCTTTAGTTCTAGCCATTGCTCCTCAACTTTCACTGTTAACGTAAGTTTATGTTCGTAAGATATCGGAGCAGAATTAGGCCATCTGGCCCATCAAGTCTACCCCACTATTTAATCATGGCTGATCTATCTTTCCCTCTCAAACCATTCTCCTGCCTTCTACCTATAACCACTGACACCCGTACTAATCTGTCAATCTCCCCCTTAAAAATATCCAAAATTAAAAATATACTGAGACTAACTTTCTTTGTCTCTGAAGATGCAACGAACTGCAGATGCTGGAATCTTGAGCAAAAGACAAAGTGTTGGAGGAATTCAATGGATCAGACAGCATCTGTGGAGGGAAAGGTTGCCAACTTTCTAACTCCCAAACAAGGGATAAAAGGTGATGTCACCGCCCGTGCCCCATGTGACGTCACCCAGCCAGTGGCCACGTGCTCCTGCTCCACCAATGGCGGCCGCCCAGGCCAGGAGGCGGGCAGCTACATAACCTCAGTTAGGCAAACACACTCAGACCCGCTCCCCGAACACACTCCGTTAGCCTACACTGTCCGGGCCCATAGCGGCCCCTGGGCCTCCAGTGTCCGGGCTTACAGCACCCACCGGGCCTAATACGGGATAAGGGCGTTCCTGTACGGGACAAACAAATTTAGCCCAAAATACGGGATGTCCCGGCTAATATGGGACAGTTCTCTTTCTCAGTTCTGATGAAGTAGCTTTGGCATGAAACATTAACAATTTCTCTGTTCAGAGGTGCTGCTTGACATGCTGAGTTTTCTGTCATTTTCTGTTTTTATTAAACATCTGGTCACTAGTTCGCTTCATCAAAGTTAAAAATTGTGCAAAATTAGAATGAGCTGCTGACAACATACTTTCAACAGCCAGATTCCAGCTCGAGGCTATGCTTCCTGGCACATTATCAAACTATTCAGGTGACATGTACTTAGAATGATGATGCATGCTGAGTACATTCTGTCAGGTTGTCACTTCGTACAAAGTGGGCAGCAGCCTGAAGCTGAGACAGATCATTGCAGGAATGGCCAACCTTTCTCAGTTCAGGGATCGAGCAAGGAGATCTGTAATTGTCCCATAGTAACAATTGGCCCAGTCCTTTTACATATGAACCTTGCCACCAAGTATAGGTGTTATTGGGCATATCTTTAAAGAGGTGGGCCCTCAATGGACATGTCAAAAGCATAAGAAATGAACAGTGGCAATCCACTAGGATAAAGAGGAGTCGAATTGGAATGTGACGCTGGGCCTACTTTCAACAGAACTTTGTTGCGCTTACTTGTTGAACAGACTTGCAACAAAATTGCAAACATCAGCCTTTATTTAAGTGAACATAATTAACCTCAATAAATTGCAATAATGATTTCAACAGCAATTAATAAGGAAAGAAATATTATAATCATAAAATCCTTTAACACAGGAGGTGCCTATTTGGCCCAATGTCCTGGTGCTAGATCTTTGCAGGAATGGCCAACCTCTCTCACTTCTCAGTTATTTTACGTGGTTCAACAAATACTACTTCTGCAGGTTTTATCCAATTCAAATTAAACAAATTTAGCAAAAAAGGCTACAAAACATATTTAAGTAAAGCTATTTAATTATCAGCATACTGCAAGCATAATGAAGCATTTTAATCATAGAATTCATGACGCTAATGAATTCACAATGGCTACTGTTTTGTGAATTCAGGTAACTTCATACAGATTATTAATTTTCCCCTGTCATTTTCAGAGGATTTCTGCACCATTCAGACTCCATGCAACTCCAAGATTATTATAAAATCTAAGGTTCACGGACATGGTTTCCAATTGGCCACTCAGTGAGTTCAAGACACAGTCAGTGGAGCCTCAGAAAACGTAAACTAAATTTTTAAAGCATCATGTAAAATTATCTTGACTACCCAGAAGTGATGTAGTTCTGTGAGTCTCCTTCAATGTTACAAATTACTTTGACTTTCTGTGCTTCATTTCGCTCCTCTTATGCAATAGTCAAATTAGGTTTAAGCTTGCTGATAAAAATGGAGGTTTTATGAAAACCCATTCCCAATTTCAGTTTTAACTGCAATTCCAGTTCCAACTTGACCAATTGCAACATCACCTCTGCATTGCTAGGGGCGATTATACCCACATCTAAAATACAATGAAAAGGTACAACCAGTTCTTATTAGCATTATTTCCTGATGGGAACAAATCACAGTTATTTATATTTTTTCCTTATCATTTCAAACATGCTTCCTTTTCATATGCATCCAATGCAAGTTTTAATTGTTGGCACTTGTGAGAATGAAAAACTTACATGGTTACCTTCAAAAGCCAATGATGTGGAACCAGGCATGAGGGGCAGAGTAGCCTCCATCTAAACTGAAAGCTTCCATGTTCATATGATCGTCTTCCCCATTCCATCATCAATGTTTACAGAAAGGCAGCACGGTGGCGTAACGGTAGAGCTTCTGCCTTACAGCACCAGAGACCCGGGTTCTCAGAGATCTTCGGTTTCCTCCCACACTCCAAAGATGTACAAGTTTGTAGGCTAATTGGCTTGGTATAGGTTTTAAAAATAATTGTACCTCGTGTGTAGAATAGTGCTAATGTGTGGGGATCGTTGGTCGGTGCAGACTCGGTGGGCCGAAGGGACTGTTTCCACGCTGTGCCTCTAAACAAATCTAAACAAGAATGACCAATTAGGAGAGAACAAAATAAGTGATTTCTTTTTCTCCAGATAGTCAAAGACCGACACAGATTTCCACAGAGACCAGCAGCATTGATCAGTGGATGGAGCGGGTTGATTAGGAAGGTTAATTTCCCATAGAGTAAATGCACTGAACTGTTCCCAATGAATCGTGTATTTATTTTAATTGTAGTTTGAGATCATAGGGTTTGTGACATAAATGTTCATTAACTGCCCCATGATTACCATGTTACCTAAATAAACCTATCCTGCTGTTTACACTATCGAGGTAAGTATTTCAATGTTTAAGTTAAATCCTGGATTTACTATTTGCAATAAACTAATCTGTATTGTTCCTTTTCTGTTTCAGCCTAAGAAGCTGCAGAGTGTGGGTTCCTGCCCGCAGAGTAACCAGCTGCAGAGTATCTCCCATTCTAAATATCAACTGATGGAGATTTGTTGAGCAAACATGTTGTTGGAATATAAATAAATGAATGGTAAAAATCAGAATACCTAAACAATTACTCATGACTTTTGTAATTTTCCTGCAGACCACTTTCATTTGGAGATTTTATTGGTCACATCACTATCTGAGGAGAGAGGTTTAGAAGAATCGGCATGTTCAAAGCAGTACATATTGATGAAAGAATAATTCAACATTCATTTAGTTTTTGTTTTTGTTTTTGTGCTTGGTCCATCTATGAATAGATCAGAGCACCACCACATTTCACTGCATTCTGGTATTGTGTTTCTAATTAAGAAGGGGGAATTCCTGACTTTATCCATCCTGTCAAAGAAAATCCTAGTGGGAGGACAGGCATACATGAAGTGAAGTCACTCCAGACCAAAAAATAACTTTACCAAGGCAAGATGAGTTTGTATATTGGATTGAATGGGGAATTGCTTCTTACATTTATTGATGAACTGCAATTAATCAACTCTATTTCCACTTTAACATACTAGGGATCAATAGCTTGTTTATTATCAGACAACTTTGACCAATGTATGAGTAAAATTAATTGCATGAGGATTGAGGTGTAAGAAATAATTTCACCAAATTTGGCTCTGTTCAGTCTTGTCTCATAACAAAACAGGCCAAGGTAACTTGACAAGTGACAGGTAATATTCACTTCACAAATGTGTCGATCTGTATACTTTGCCGCTTCTCAGGGAAAATTAAAAAAGCCAAATGCCAACCTCAAACCGTGAATTTGATGGTGAGTGGTGATGTTGACAAAACCCCACAGGGAGGAATTGCCAGGTAAGTGTCAGTTACACCATGTTTAATTCCTGTTACAAATCCAAGTATCTTTTCAGTAGCAGTGAGAAAAAAAACAGGAGGATTATAGTATAGTAAAACACAAAGTGCTGGAGTAACTCCCCTTTTCTCAAACATGTTCTGAACTGGACTCGCTACTACAGCCACATGTGCTTCCTTGAGTTAAGGGCCTGTCCCAGTTATGCGATTTTTAGGGTGACTGCCGGCGACTGTCAAAGTCGTGGCAGATCGCGGAAATTTTCTTTTACCCTACGACAATGACCACTACAATGCTGAGTCAGGTCGATACAAGTTACTTTTTTGGTGAAACTAGCACCTGGCTACGGAAACATTGCGAAATTCCCACGCTTACCTGACCATCAGACTGTCGCCTCCAATCTACCTGCCAAATGTTCTGACGGTAAATAAATTGGTTAAACAAAACTATCTTCTGGTATCTTCAAATGTCTTTTCTTAATTGAATATTACGTGGTTCTAAATGCATCTGCGACAACCTAGCAAACCTGGGGACAGCATGCGACAGCGCCCGCAATAAGCTACGATACCTGGCGACAAGCCAGCTGTCGCCAAGAAATTTCTAGCAGGTAAATGTTTCCGCTACGATTCATTGAAGACTCCTCACGATCATGCCCGCAACACCCTGTGAACGTTCGGTGACAGCCTAGTCACCGGCAGTCGCCTTAAAATCATGTAACTGGGACAGGCCCTTTACTTCAACAGTTTGTGTTTTAGATGAGTTACCAGCATCTGCAATTCCTTGTGTTGCAAGGAAAACCTTTCCTTTTCATGTGCCTGCTGCTGTCTAATAACGAGTCAATGGAATCTTTAACATCCTGCAACTAAATAACCAAACATATTAAAGAATTCTCGCAGCGAGGAAACTAGGAATTGTAACATTTATGTATTCATCAAAGAATAAGGAATATTTTTACTTGAGCACTGTCCATGCAAGTCTTCTACAAAATTGTATGTTAAAGCAGGAAAATGCTGATGAATTGACTGATAAAAACTTCCCACCTTGCAATCAAACTTTGCATTTACTATTACCAGTTATATTTACATTTTAGTTTTCATGAATCTCTTCAATGTATGTTTACTGGTGAGCACTTTGAAGTACTGATTTCTTTTCAAGTTGAAATATCTAGGGGTCAAATTTCAAAAATTTTAACAGCCACGAAACCACAGATGTTAAAACATTAGATGAAAACCAAATGTCAAAATGCAAATACTGCTCAAAAATAATTAACATTCACTTCTTCAATGAAGCCAGTCTGTTATATTAGCCTGACTTCAAAAACACTATCATCACAAGAAAACCACACATTTCAGATTACACACACTGATTAAAAGTAGAGCTTGTCATCCTTATGCAAAAACTAAATTATTTCTATTTACTTAGTTACTGCTGAGGGAATCTATATCTGACATTAATAAATATAAAAGCCCATTTAAAATGTTAGAGACAAACTCCATGTGCTATGCTCCTTCTGCTTATATGCAATAAACTAGTAGTTCTCTCATATATGAATTATGATATGGAATGCTCAATATTTATTGCCCAATATGAGTTCTTAATAGGCCAGGAATCTTCACCTTGCACACAAACTTGGCAAATTTCCTAATATTACAATTTTGGCATTAATTGAATTAAGAGACACAAATCATGCACGTAGCCATACACTGAACCTATGGCAGAACCGTTCAGTAGTCTGATAACAGATAACAGAGGTGAATAAGCTGCTCATGGGTCTGGCGGTACTTGCTTTCAAGCTTTTGTTATCTGGTGCTCGACAGGAGAGGAGACAAGTGGGAATGATTGGGGTGGAATTTAAAAAAAATTATGTTGGGTGCTTTCCTGAGGCAGTGTGAAGCGGAAATGGAGGCTGGTTTGTGAGATGAACTGAGCAATATCTACAACTCTTGCTATTCCTTGCATTCTTAGGCAGAGCTGTTCCCAAACTAAGTTCTTATGCAACCTAATAATATGCTTTTTAAGGTGCATCTGCAGAAGCTGATAAGAGTTGTTGGTGACATGCTGAACTTCCTTGTACTCCTGAGGAAGTGGAGCTGTTGGTGTTCTTTTTTTGGCCGTAGCTTCAATGTGTTTGGTCCAGGACAGATTGTTGGTGATATTTATGCCTAGGATCTTGAAGCTGTTGACCACTTCCACTTAGGCACCATTGATGGTAATTGTAGCATGCACTACTCCATGCCTCCTGAAGTCAACAACTAGATCCTAGTTAGAAATAACATGTCTCCTGCTGTTTGATATGAATTCTCCCCATTCTCCCAGTGACCTGCATAGATTGTCTCCAGGTGCTCCGGTTTCCTACCACATTCCAGGCGTGCAGGTTTGTAGGCTAATTGGCTTGGTAAAATTGTAAATTGTCCCTAGTTAGTGTAGGATAGTGTTAGTATGTGGGATCAGTTCAGTTCAGTTAAGTTTTAGTTTATTGTCAAATGTGTCAAAGTCCAGTGAAAAGCTTGTTGCATGCTAACCAGTCAGCAGAAAGACAGTACATGCTTACAATCAAGCTATTCACTGTGTACAGACACTTGATAAGGGAATAACGTTTAGTGCAAGATAAAGCCAATAGTCTGATCAAACATAGTCTAAGGGTCACCATTGAGGTAGATAGTAGCTCAGGACTGCACTCTATTTGTGGTAGGATGGTTCAGTTGCCTGTTTGTGTTGCCAGTGCGAGTTTTCACACTTCTCTAACTTTGCCCAATCGGAGAGGGGAGAAGAGGGAGTGGCTAGGGTGTGACTCACCTTGATTATGTTGCTGGCCTTGCTGAAGAATAAATTGAGTCAATGGAAGGGAGGTTGGTTTGTGTGATGGTCTGGGCTACATCCACAATTCGCTGCAATTTCTTGCAGTCTTGGATGGAGCTGTTCCCAAACCAAGCTGTGATGCATCCCAATAAAATGCTTCCTATGGCGCATCTGTAGACTTTGGTGATTGGGGATATTCCAAACTTCCTAAACCTTCCAAGGAAGTAGAGGCATCGGTGTGCTTTCTTGGTCATTACTTTAATATGGGTAGTCCAGGAGAAGTTGTTGGTGATATTTTTTCCTAGGTTAATTACTCCTAGATGCTGTCAATGCAAACTGGGGTGTGTGTACCGCTTCGTTTACTGAAGTCGGTCACTATCTTCTTTGTCTTGCTGACATTGAGCGAAAGGTTGTGGCCTCGACATGAGGACACGAGGTTCTCAATCTTCTTCCTGTACTCCATCTCATCATTATTTGATATCTGACCCACAATGGTGGTGTCGCCTGTAAATTTGTAAATTTAATTATATTTGTACATGACTGCACAGTTGTGGGTGTGCAAGGAGTAAAGGTGGGGGCTGAGAATGCACCCTTGCATATATAAGGATTATTGTAGAGGATGGTTATTCCCCTGTCCTCGTTGATTGGGGTCTGCTGGTCAGGAAGTCGAGGATCGCTGGTCAGCGCTGACTCAGCGGTCCAAAGGGCCTGTGTCTGTGCTGTATCTCTAATCTAATCTAAACTAAACTAAACTAAATTAAACAATGAAGAGGGTTATTAAAAATATCAGCAGGATCTTGATCAGCTGGACAAGTGGGCTGAAGAATGGCTAATAGAGTTTAATGGGGATAACCCATTAGTGTGGTGTGTTGCATTTTGGGAATTTAACTCAGAGCAGGAGCTTCACAATGAATGGTCGGGCCCTGGAAAATGTTGTAGAACAGAAGGATCTAGGAGTACAGGTGCATAGTTCCTGAAAGTTGCAGCACAGGTAGATAGGGTGGTAAAGAAGACTTTTAGTACATTGGCCTTCATAAATCAGGGTATTCAGTATAGAATTTGGAATGTTACTTTGCAGTTTGTACAAGATGTTGCTGAGGCCTTATTTTAGTACTGTTCAGTTTTAGTCACCCTGCTGTAGCAAGGATATACTAAGGCTGGGAAGATTGCAGAGAAGATTACAGGAATGTTGCCAGGACTCAAGGGCCTGAGCTATAGGGATAGATTAGGCAGGCTAGGGCTTTATTCCTTGAAGTGCAGGAGGCTAAGACTGTTCTTATAGAGGTATGTAAAATCATGAGGGAAATTGATAGGCTGAATGCTCAGAATGTCTTTTACCCAGGATGGAGGGAATTATGTCTAAGGTGAGAGGGGAAAGATGTAATAGGAATGTGAGGGGCAACTTTTTCCACTCAGAGGGTGGTGGGTATATGGAATGAGCTGCCAGAGGAGGAAACTGAGGCAAGAACACTAACAACAACATTTGGACAGATACATGGATAGGAAAGGCTGAGAGGAATGTGGACCAAATGTGGGTAAATGAGGGTAGCTTAAATGGGGCTTCTTGATTGACATGGACGAATTGAGCCAATAGACCTGTTTCCATGCTGTATGGCTCTATGTGCAGGCAGTTAAGATTAGTTTAACTTAGCATCATGTTCGCACAGACATTGTGTTTGCAAGGGCCTGTTCCTGGGTTGTACTGTTCCATGTCCCATCATCTGTATATGTGGGCAGCATTGGGAAGCTGCAAATGCAGGCAGGGGGCAGCAGAACAAAGATGGATTTAGGAGGCAAATACAGCAAGGATTAGGGATGGGAGGAGACACCATCGAGGGAGATGAGCTGGTAATAATAAGTCAATTAGACAAATGATCTAGGTGACAAGAACCTTGCCTTTTCACATGCCTGTTGTCGTCACTTGACAATTCAATGCAACCTTTAACATCCTGCAACTAAATAACCAATCATATTAAATAATTCCTGCTGCCAGGAAACTGGGAAACATTTTTTATTCATTCCCGAAATGATATACAATTTGCAAACTGGATATTGGAGCAAGCTACATGATTAAAGTAGAGGATAAAATGCCAGGAATAGGCATGTTAATCTTTTAATTTTAAATTGCTAATATATTGAAGTATTTATTTAAGGAAATTACAATTTGCATATATAACATTTTAATTTTTAGGGCCAGAGTTTACTAAGCTGCAATTACTGGGAAGTAGGACATTAAAAATTCACATCCTGTAACAGGATATAAGATTTCAGGTTATTTTAATTTGAGCTACTTTGCAAAAAGCCTATATTCTTGTCAGTGCAAGTAATGTCAGACTGGCTGCATAGAAGGCTGCAAACAGCATAGCCTATAAGGGCACAGCGGAACATGAATGGCAAAGTCCAATTTTCCATTTTAATCTACACCTTCAGAAAGCTGTTGTCAATTAATCATATTCATAAACATGGTAGGTTTCTTGTTGTTGCAAATACTCAGTCCAGGCACTGTCGTGCCAATCCCTGCATCTGTTGCTGAAAACTTGATCCACTGCTTTGTTACCGCTGTACCTAGCCATTCCCAACCTTTGCTCAGTGCTTTTATGCTCTCACTCGAGATCAGCCAAGAATCTGCTGGCTATGTCTCGTCATCTCATCCACCCACCATTCCTTCCTCACTGACCTACAATGGTTAAGTTAACTTTCTGGTTAGGTTATGCCTTCATTTTAAACATTTTTTTCAAATCCTTCCATAGCCTCATCTCCCCCACCACCCTATTAGCCTCCTTTGACTTTATAACAGCCTGGTGTCTTCAGTTCCAGTTTATTGCTCTTCACCAAACTTATAAACTCCAAACCTGGCAGCCATATCTTCATTTGCTAAGCCCATAAATTTCATCAATCCATCTAAACTTCTTTACCTCTCTAACCTCCAAATTATTAGTTAAAGTCATTTTCACAGAAGTTTTGACCATTTACCCTCATGTCTGCTTAAATTGCTCAGCATCTGTATTTGTTTGCTAATGTTCCTGTTGAGACATTCTGTTACATTCAATCCGGTAAAGAGATAAATGCTGCTGATACAAAAGTAATTTCACTTCTTTCATGCTTTGAAATGTTTTCAAGGACAAAATATGTGGCAAGTTGTTTTGGCTGCAAAGAAGCTGACAGTTCTTTCTCATTGTCAATTCACTGGCTTATATTTTCAAAATGGATGACAATGATTTCTCTGACCAGGCAGTGACTTTGTTCACTGTAGCCAACAGCTTTACACAACAATGCAGGACTCCATGGGGAGAGGAAGGATGAATGGGTGAGAAGTCACCCAGTTCCCTGGAGAAACTGGCAAGACTGGCTGGCCCCACCTCAGCATGACACCTGGACCATGTCCTGATCCGAAAGCTGAAATGGATCAGGGACCACTGTCAGTTTATTTATTCTCCTTCTGTTTGGAGACTTTCCCTGATTAATTGCTGGCTTGTAATTACTGCTGTTAACTAATGTCAAAGCTAATTAAGCTGTTCTCAGTTCAGTACTTCAACAATCCCTGTCTTATGGAAAGGGTTTTGAAGGCAAAAGGTTTCAGGGATATGTGGTGCTTACCCATTCGTTTATTTACTTTGAGCCTTGTTTGCTATTCCTGGTGCAAGCCATGGCGACAGCTTTCTAAAATGCACCATCAAGCCTAATTGGCCTCGGTGAAACAGCAGTGAACACAAGGCTTAAGCAATGTTTACTGAAAAAACTTCTGGTCCCTGAGACACTTTGAGATCATGTTACACTGAGGCTAAAGGCGCACAGTATTCTCTGCAACGTTCTTTGGAAATAATGGTAAGCAAAAAAAAAAGAAACAGGTCTCTTTGTGGATTTTAGGAATTAGCAACTGGGGGAAGGAAAGAGGTTGGTGGTAACATTGCAATACATCTACAAAATCTTTAGCCTGTGCCAATGTTAACAGATTCAAAGTATTTAATATCAAAGTTTTCCAATTTCTGGTTCCACAAATACAGATCTGATTGTAAAAACAAAACCAAGAGCTTCATGCTGATTGTTTAAATAAAGTAATGTTTAATTATGAACATTTGGGAAATCTACTTATAAAGTATTGTCCAACAAACCTCTGTTTCATCCTGGCCTTTGTAACCAATGAAGGAAAAAATGTCCTAGTCAGCTTTACTGCCAAATAATTTGCAAGTTTTGAAACACATCTTTGAGTAACACAAGGGAAGGTTAGACTTCCCATGTCTTGAACGAACTGATCATATAATCCTTGTGGAATATCATCGCAGTTTACCTAATCTTGATGGGCACACTCTGGACTGTATGATTTCAACGACTTGCCAGTGACACTTAAATGATTACTGGAAGTTAAAAAAACTTTTTCCTGATTTCTTAAGCAGCATGTGAAAACTGACCTGGAGTTAAAATTGGACCAAATGTTTGTCATTCCATGCTGTGGAGCTGCCTCTGGACACCTATACAGATCTTTCCTCAATGAATATCTGTGTTAAGTCAACAGATCGAGCTTCACATAGCAGAAACTGTGTTAAGTGAAGCAAAAAAAAAAAAATCAAGGGGCACATTTTGCTATCCTTAAAAGATATTTTATTTTTAAGTTGTTAATAAGTTTTTAAACACTCCAAGATAAAATAAATTCAAATATTTAAAGTAATGATAATGGGTTATTTTCAAATGTATCTTATGTTGATATTGATTTGTTGAATATAATGCAAATCTTGTTCAATATGATGCTAAAAATGTAAGCTTGCCTGCTCCAATTAATAATAATAATAATAATAATTCTGCATTATTAATATATTTCTGAAAATATTTTATTTTTATTGCTTTTCATTATATTTCTACCATTATTCTAAAGTGTTGTTTTTGACTCTACACATGATCTTGTCTCTCCATCCCTCTGTAATTTCTTCTAGCTATGGAAATGTCCTAATAACTGTGCACTAATTCTGCTTCTGCATCATCCTATATTTAATCACTCCATCATTGTTGGTGTTTCTTTCACCTCTCTCTTTGGAATTTCCTCCTTAATCAGCGTTGTTGTTCCTTAAAACTTTCCTTTGACTAAGATTTTTGGTAATGAATATCCTATTCTGATGCTTATTTAATAACGTGTAAGAAGGATCTGCAGATGCTGGTTTAAACCAAAGATAGACACAAAATGCTGGAGGAACTCAATGGAACAGGCAGCATCTCTGGAGAGAAGGAATGGGTGATGTTTCGGGTCGAGACCCACTGGGGTTGGGGAGAGATTATTACTTTAAATTAATTCAATGTTCGCATTGTTGGGTTGTAGGCTCCCCAAGCGGAATAAACAATGCCATTCTTATTTAATAATGACCCTTTGAACGGTTTTGTACTCTATTGATATGTAAAATGTGCTGTAAAAGTGTGGATGATAACTTGCCCAAGACAAGAAATCTTCACTCAACCCTCCATTTTCTCTATAAGTGGCAATCTGAAGAAATATTCAAGCGAGTAGGTTTTCTCACCATTAGTGTCATTTTACTTTATTGCAAATTACAACACAGAAGAAGGCCATTGGCTCTTCAGGTCAAAGCCAGCTCCCAGCATTACAATCCTGAGGTTCCACTATACCTCTTCTCTTTTCGCGATAGCCTTGCAAATTGTTCTCTCTCATATGCCCATCTATTACCCTTTGATTCTAACACAACTGCCAATTAATTTACCAACATGTAAAGTAAGAGCCTTCAACAGCATTGATGTGCAGAGGGATCTTGGAGTCCAAGTTCATAGCTCACTGAAGGTGGCAACACAAGTAGATAGGGTGATGAAGAAGGTGTATGGTATGCTTGCCTTCAATGCTGGGGGAGTTGAATATAAGAGTCAGGAAGTCCTGATGCGGCTTTACAGGACATTGATTAGGCCACATTTGGATTATTGCTGGTAGTTCTGGTCATCCCATTACAGGAAAGATGTGGAGGATTTAGAGAGGATGCAGAGGAGGTTTACCAGAATGCGACCTAGATTAGAGGGTTTCAGCTACAGGGAGAGGTTGGATAGACTTGGATTGTTTCCTTTGGAACGTGAGGTTGAGGGGAGACTTGATAGAAGTGTGTCAGGTTATGAGATGCATAGATAGAGTAGGCAGTCAGAACCTCTTTCCCAGGGTGGAAATGCCCAACACTAGAGGGCATAACTAGAAGATGAGAGAGGGGAAAGTTTATTGGAGATCTGCGGGGAAAGTCTTTTACACAGAGTAGTGGGGGCCTTGAATGCATTGCCAGGGGTGGTGATGTGGGCAGATATGATAGTGGCGTTTAAGAGGCTTTTAGATAGGTATATGGAAGTGCAAGGAACAGTGCGATATGGATCATGTGCCGGCAGATGAGATCAGTTTAACTTGGCATTATATTTGGCACTAACATTGTGGGCCAATGGTTCCTTTGCTGCAATGTTCTATGCTCTATATCAGAGAGTACAAAGAAACAAGCTCGTAAACCCTATTGATTCTGTGCTGACCACGGAGTATCCATTTATACTAATCCTATGCTAATCCCCCTTTATTCTCCCCACATGCTCATCAATTCCCCCCCCCAGGCATCACCTCTACACAAGGGAAATTTACAGTATTCGTCTAACCGAATCTGTGAGTCTTTGGGATATGTGAGGAAAGCAGATGGCTTGGAGGAAACCGAAGCAGTCACAGGAAGAACGTGCAGACTTCACAGAGTGAGTACTTGAGGTCAAGGTTGAACCTAGATTGCTGGAACTGTGAAGAGAACTGCAGTTGCTGGCTTAAAATGAAGATAGACACAAAAAGCTGGAGTAACTCAGCGGGACAGGCAGTGTCTCTGGAGAGAAGGAATGGAGAGAACCCATGGTAATATGAATATCACTGTACCTTAATTGGTACACGTGACAATAAAAGACCTTTGAAACCTTTGAAACCTTCTCCCCAGAGATGCTGCTTGGCCCGCTGAGTTACTCTAGATTTTTGTGCCTATCTTGCTGGGACTGTGAACTAGTTCCATTAACTGCACCACTTTATTTAATTGCATTAAGTTCCATTAATTGCATCTTCAGCGGCATTATCAATAACTGATCTTCCAACATAGTTGCACAACGTTCAATTTCATTCTCAATTCCTTAGCAAATAAAGCGGGACAGGCAGCATGGTGGCGCAGTGGTAGAGTCGCTGCCTTACAGCGCTTACAGCGCCGGAGACCCGGGTTCGATCCCGACTACAGGTGCTGTATGTACTTTCTCTCCGTGACTGTGTGGGTTTTCACCAAGATCTTTGATTTCCTCCTACACTCCTAAGACGTATAAGTATGTAGGTTAATTGGCTTGGTGTATGTGTAAATTGTCCCGAATAGTAGGATAGTGTTAATGTGCGGGGATTGCCGGTCAGTGCGGGCTCGGTGGGCCAAAGGGCCTTTTTCTGCGCTGTCTCTCTAAACTAAAAAGTAAGCCATGCCTGAATGCAACAAAACCATGACAACATTCAGGCAAGGTCTTTGGAAGTGGAGGGAAAGCAGAATACCCAGAGGAAACTGATTAAACAGTCACTGGGACAACACGCAAACTCTGCAAAGACTCAAGTGATGAGGGAGAAGCACTAACAGGCATGCTGCATGTCAGCCCATCTTTAATTTAGCTTTAGAGATACAGCATGGAAACAAGGCTTTTGGCCCAACGTCTGCGCTGACCAGCAATCGCACATACACTGGTCCTATCCTACACCGAGGGTGATTCACACAAGGCAATTAATCTACAAACCTGCACGTCTTTGGAACATGGGAGCAAACCAGAGCACCCGAGCAAAATCCACGCAGTCGGAGGGAGAACATGCAAACTCTGCACAGACAGCACCCGTGGTCAGCCTCAAATCCGGGTCTCTGGTGCTGTGAGGCAGCAACTCTACCGCTGCACCACTGCGCCACTCCATCTTCTCTGCCATCTTTCTGTGAATAGTGGATGAACGCCCTCTCATTCCTAAAGCACAGTGTATCAACATAATGTCATTTTAAAAGGTATAGGTTTGAAAATTGCACAATGCTGCATCTCTGTGAATCAGTGTGGAGGAGCTCCCTCATGTTTATTGTGTAGCTCGCATAAAGCATGTGTTCACTGCACTGTATCATCAGGCCATCCTGTGTAAGGCTGCACTGAACTCATGGCAATTCTTGTTGATGTGTCTCGGGTTCTCCTGGTTACAATGTAATGTAACAGGTGCTATATTTGCGCCCAATGCGTAAAGCAATGTTCCACTGTAGGACACCGCTATATTCTTCCATGTACAGGGGAGTGTTGCTTCTGAATAGAAGGATAGTGTGATGATGAGGGAGTGATGGGGGAGTACTCTCAGGAGGGAGGAGGAACCTGGCAAATTTGGTGAAGTATCGTACCCGCAGGAAGCATCTTCATTGAGCGTGAGGAGGGAAAGAGATCTTTGAGTACAGAACCAGGTGCTCCTGACAGGATTATGCCAGGGATGTCTCTGCAAGCTCATGAATGCAGTCATTGAATGTCTTTGGGAAAAGCAACAGTGCTGGAAAATCCATGATTCTCTTGACAGCTCCTGTCAGCTGACAGCTGCAGGAAGGAACTGCAGATCCTGGTTTAAACCAAAGACAGACACAAAATGCTGGAGTAACTCTGCGGGACAGGCAGCATCTCTGGAGAGAAGGAATGGGTGACCTTTCGGGTTGAGACCCCTCTTCAAAAGCAGGTTCTCAACACGAAACGACACCAATTCCTTCTCTCCAGAGTAAAGAAGGCATTCTCTTCTTGAGTATGGAGCTTGGGTGATATCCTTACTGCAATAAACAGTGAGATGTGGCAGAGTTTGATACCGGCAGCCTGGAATGATGCTAAGGTAAGGGAAATTAGACTAGCCATAACCCTGGCCTCCAGTGGTTACATTTGATGTATTCTCCAATATAATCCCTACGCAGTTCTTGTCTGGCTTTTGGTAGTTTGTCTGCAAAATTGAAACAATTCTCGACCCGAAACGTCACCCATTGCTTCTCTCCTGAGATGCTGTTTTGTACCTCTCCTGAGGTACAGTTTTGGTCCCCTAATCTGAGGAAAGACATTCTAGCCTTAGAGGGAGTACAGAGAAGGTTCACCAGATTGATCCCTGGGATGGCAGGACTTTCATATGAAGAAAGACTGGATAGACTAGGCTTATACTCGCTGGAATTTAGAAGACTGAGGGGGGATCTTATAGAAACATATAAAATTCTTAAGGGGTTGGACAGGCTAGATGCGGGAAGATTGTTCCCGATGTTGGGGAAGTCCAGAACTAGAGGTCACAGCTTAAGGATAAGGGGGAAGTCTTTTAGGACCGTGATGAGAAAACATTTCTTCACACAGAGAGTGGTGAGTCTGTGGAATTCTCTGCCACAGAAGGTAGTTGAGGCCAGTTCATTGGCTATATTTAAGAGGGAGTTAGATGTGGCCCTTGTGGCTAAAGGGATCAGGGGGTATGGAGAGAAGGCAGATACAGGTTACTGAGCTGGATGATCAGCCATGATCATATTGAATGGCGGTGCAGGCTCGAAGGGCCGAATGGCCTACTCCTGCACCTATTTTCTATGTTCCTATGTTTCTATGAAGCACGTGGATCTCAGTGAGGATAAAACATGCGATTTGTGCATTGTTTTTTAAAAAGTGTGCCTTCGGGAGAAACCGGATTAGCAGCAGTTGGTTGTTTTGTGAGTAAATAAGAACTGTTATTTTTCAGATTAGTGGGGTTGAGAATCTTGCTGATGACAAATTATGCCTGTTGCACTACAGCTGACCTCATCTTGGAGCCCGAAGAGAGGTGCTGTGAAGAATTAAAATATTCTTGTAAAATGAGGAGACAAATTTCCCGATGGATGTAAAAGACATCCAGTAATATGCACAACCAATTTCTGCTTCTGGGTTGGCCGACTTTTAAAAAGATCAGGATTGAACTTTTTTATTTGATGTTTGACTAAAACAATTTCTAGCCCAAATTTAACAAGACAAGCCAGGGTCTTCAAATTGCATTAATTACTAAGACATCAATTTAAACCGTCAACTCATTACCTCTCTTCACCTGCCAAAAAGTGATTTGTTAGTTAGTATAAATTTCTAATGCGTTTTTTTCAGCAACCCATTCTGATTAAACTCACGAATAACTGAAACAAAAGAATGTCCTAGTTTTGATTCTTATTCTGTGCCGAGTCAGCAAAAATATTTTGCCGTAGTTGGAGCTTTTTAAAAGCTCCATATGCCCCTTGGGGGGAAAAATCCATCACTCCTGATCATTATCAAAGTACCCCTGCTGAAAGTATGATTGTGTGTATATCAATGCCATCAGGCTCAGGTCAACTGTGACGCAGTTTAGGTTAGAATAATCTGGTGTCACTTGCTGTCAAAGCCCAAGTGAATAATGGCCAGTTGGGTAAGATGTGAGGCAGTGTTTCTTGCCGAGAGATCTCTAATATTGCAAGAAAAATACAAGTAAAGATATTGTGTACTTATGCACATCTCTTTATTCTTGACAGACCTGTCCTAAAGTTTTAGATCTTTGCTTAATAATTGGATCCCTCTGTGTACCTTTTGTTGCACACAAGCTATCTTATTCATTCCTATCTCAATCATTTCCAGTTCAATTAGTGACCAATGGGATATTGGAAATTTGCTTGGGCACTTCCAGGCACAATTAACCACCTCCCTCCCCCTATCCCCCACCTCCCAATTTTTCATGGCTCCATTGTAAATATATATTCTGTTATACTCTGGCTTTCGTGCAGAGTATTCGTGGTGATCTGACTCACTTCCCAATGGCCAATATAGCAATAATGCAGAGCTGTGAGCTCAGCAAATTGCTGCCACCTGGAACAGCACAAGTGAAGATGTTTTGTGTAATTCAGAGTGAAAACCACCTTAATGATTTCTTAAACACTTCTCTAAGCAATTCCCCAATGTGTTGCAAATTACCTGATTAGCTCGCATTATCTGTCCTGTACAAATTGTTGTACTCCAGCTTTTTGGCAGTTCTTCAAAATTGTAATGGAGTGCCTTGAGTTATTGTATTGGGCAATTTGTGATTTTCTCCCTACAACATAATGCCAAAACAATTCTATGTTTCACGGAGGTGGAAGGAATAATGCTGAGAATTTATCCATTGTTTCTCAATATGATGCATTGTGTCAGTGATGTAATCAGGAATGCCTTTCAGTGATGTGGAAGCCCCAAACCAACAGAATGCTGCTGCTGACAAATATCAAGCAATGGTAAATTGGCCGTAGAATCACAGCTATAGAGTCAGAGATGTACAACATGGAAACAGACCCTTCCGTCCAACTGGTCCATGTCGGCCTAGATGCCCCATCTAAGCTAGTACCATTTGCCTGTTTTTGGCTTATATCCCTCCAAACCTTTCCTATCCATGTTCTTGTCCGAGTGTCCTTTAGATGCTATTATAGTACCAGCCTCAACTACCTCCTCTGGCAGCTCGTTCCGTACACCCACTACCCTCTGAGTGAAGTTGTGGAATTTAGCTCAGTGTGTCAGAAAATCAACCTAAATGTACAAGAGGAAATAAACGATTTCCACCAGTAGTATATGCAACAAATTTCATCATCAATTCTAATATCACATGGCTGAAAAGCTCTATGGGATTTATTATGGGCGTGTACGGTGCTACGAAAACCAAAATTCTTCTTTCAATTTTTTTCCTACTTAAAGATTGCAAAGGACTGACAATAAATGCTGATCTTACTATTGACAACTATACATTAAAATGATCAATAAAAGAATATCCAGGAAAATGGCTCCTTTTTTGACAGGGAACAATTAAGCCATCGTGAATAACCTGGGTATTGTGAGTGAATGTTAGTGGATGGTTACTTGCTTACAAAATGACAAAACAATATTTCATATTTATGAAAAGCTATTGGTCATTTATAACAGTAAGACCTCACTCCTGCCCAAGAATAGCCAACTGCTGTATTTCTTGGGCAGGAGTGAGCATTGTCAGTCTGACTGAGTCCTTTAGTTTGTATTTAACTCATGTACCGCTACAACTTGTATTAAATGGGTGCCAAGATTTTTTTTTTAAAGTCAAATCTCAATTAGTTTCAATGGAAGTTGAAGAAATCTCGGGCGACCATTGTAATTGAAAAGGGTTAAGTTCTATTCTAATCATCTTCCAAAATACACAGAATCTTTATTATTTTTGGTAGATAATCGCTAACACTGAACAGCTGTAAAATGGAATCAGAAATTATTGGAGGTATACGGCAGGCCCATTAATATTAGAAAAGAAAACAGAGAGGTTAATACCTTGCAATAGATATGCAAAGGAAGTTTTAACAAACTGGGGGCCTTCTCATTAAACCATACAAGTGGCAAGACATTATGATAAAAAATTGCATTAGGTGTTGGCCTTGGCTCAGTTAAAGCATTCCCAAGTCTGAGACAGAAGGTTACCGAGTTCATCCCACTACAGAAACTTGAGCATATAATGTAGGCAGACAGACGTTTAGACTTTCACCATAAACTGGCTACTTTTTCCATTTACACAACACAACTGTGTGCATCTCCCTCTCACTCACTTCAGGATTCACTTTCCCTTTGATAACTTTTTTTGCAAGTTTGAAGGGGAGTACATAGAAAATACTCTCAGTATATTTAATTCCTCATCTACCACCGGTAAACCTTTGCCACTTCACTTTTTAACTGTTCATTTGCGCCAATGCACAATATTTTGTGGGAAAATTAAAACAAACTTCTGGAGAGACTCAGCAGATTACACAGCATCTGTAGAGACAAAGAAAATGGCTCCTGATCAGATGGTCGAGATGTTGCATCAGGACTGGGATGACAAATATCTCCCCTCCACTCTCTGTCTTGATGTGGGGTCTTGACCTAAAACTGTGACTATCTCTGAGACTACATGGATGCTGCTCGATCCACTGCGTTCCTCTAGCAGACACAAGAAACGGCAGATGCTGGTTTACAACTAAGGACACAAAGTGCTGGAGTAACTCAGTGGGTCAGGCAGCATCTCTGAAGAACATGGAAAGGCAATTTCTTCGGGTTGGGGGCCTTCTTCAGATTGCAGCATCTTCAGCCTCTGTGTCCACGATATTTGTGATGCTGTTTCGTTGATTTTTAAATACATTTTATTCTTTGTACCCTTTCATAACTTTCCTTATCCTCCCCCTACACGTATATCTTACTTTCTTATGTTACCCTTTGTTATTCTTTATATAATTGGCATTGATACTCTGCTAAAAATATTCCGCAGGTTGCAATGAAAGCTTTCTTATGCTCTTCACTTTCGTGCGTTGTGAAATGCTTTGTTGGAAAGTTTCTCATCCAGTCTATTCCCAAATGTGTTTCAACAGATTATGTTTGTATTTCCATTGCTTGCAACCCATCAGCATTCTCACAATTCCCACATCCTAGTGAGTAGGTAATTAGCAATTTTCTTGTCAATTACTGAAGATGTCATACAGAAATGTCAAGAACTAAGGATTGTTTATCTTGTTATTGTGCATCATCAATTAAACCTAAATGTTGTATATACCCATAACTCATTCCCTGTGTCTCATCATCACTAGGAATCACCTCCAAGATAACCTCTAATCCATGAGCATTGGCAATATTGAAGCTGGTGGCTGGAAGCGTTAAATCAAGTGACAGTGTGTCTAAATCCTCACCAGCTTCTTGCTCTTTGAACAAGTCTTGGCGATTTGAAAGCAGAAATACTTGATTTTACGGTTTGCTGAGGGAAGGGAGGAAATAAAGATACATATGCTCACACCATAAACAGCCTGTACATCATTGTAAAATGGGGAGACGGGCCATACAATATGAATAGGAGAATTGGGTATGAGCAGAGTGCACCGGTAATTGTCATTGACTGTTTCAGTGACTGGAATATTATTTGCCTGGAGGTTCCATAGGGCTTGCAGCTATGTCCCTTCCTTTTTGTAGTACATATCAAGGCTTCAGACATAAATGTATGAGCTACAATCAAGATTAGCACAAAATGCTGGAGTAACTCAGCTGACGTTTCGGGTCGAGACCCTTCTTCAGACTGATAACATTCCTTCTCTTCTGAGATGCTGCCCGACCCGGCGAGTTACTCCAGCATTTTGTGATACCTTCGATTTGTATCAGCATCTGCAGTTATTTTCTTATACAGCTACAATCAAGATGTTTGATAACATTATTGGCAGTACTTTGGTGGTGAAGGATATTATTGGACAAAACTTCGATACAAAAAGCTGGAGTAACACAGTGGGTCAGACAGCATATCTGGAGAAAAAGAATAGGTGACATTTTGGGTCGTGATCCTTCTTCAGACTGAGAGTCAGAGTAAGGGAGGCATAGAAAATCAACAAATTGAATTTAACCCAGAGGTGTGTAAGGTTAGATGAAGGCCAATGAGGGAAATAACATAGGATAATGGGTATGATACTTTAAAGGAACAGCGAGGCTTTGTTCATAGATTATTGAAGCTAGACTTTTGCCTTTATTGGCCAAGACATAAAATACAGGAACAGAAAAGTATTGCAGGAGCCACATAATGCTTTAGTTTGTCCAAAGCTGGAGTGCTGAGTGCAGTTCTGGTCGTTACTTTACCATAATGTGATGAAAGGAAAGGAAAGCGTATGGTGGCATCAGAAAGAGCAATGGGTTCAGTGGAGATTCATGAAATTGTTGTCAGAGCTGGCAAGCTTTCATTATAAGGGATGTTGAGTAGTTGGTGTGGCTCTCTTTGAATTTTGAGAGGCTTAGACAGGATAAATGGGAAGCAGTCTATTTCTTTGAGCAAAATACATTGATTTAAAGTTGTTAGGTTCAAGGGGATTTGAAGAAAAATATTTTTTTACCCGAAAGGTTGTAGCTGTGAGAGACAGAGGTGATGGAGACAGAATCATTTCTAAAAATGACCACTGAGAATTCACTACTTGTACCACTGGTTATAGAAGCAACTGAAAGTCTGAAAAACAACCTTTTGTTTCCTATCTTTAAGCTAATTTTGCATCCAATTGGCTTACTCACCCTGGATCCCATGCATTCGAACCTTCCAGACTCACCTGCCTTGCTGTACCTCGTCAAAGACCATGCTAAAGTTCAAGTAGACAATGTCTACTGCCCTGGCCTTGTCAATCTTCTGTCACTTTTGCAAAAAGCTCTATCAAATTAGTTATCCATACACAAACCTATGCTGACTACCCTAAGTCTATCCTTGCCTTTGCAAATACATATATATCCTCTCAGAATCCCCTCCAAGAATGTGCCCACCACTGATGTAAAGCTTGCTGATCTGTCGTTCCCAGACCTTTCCCGGCAGTCTTTCCTAAACAGAGGCATATTAGCCACCTTCCAGTCTTCCGGCACCTCACCTGTGGCTATCGATAAATATTTCTATCAGGGGCCCTTTCTTCCTTGGCTTCACACAATACACTTGATCAGGTCCCAGAGATTTGTCAACCTTAATGCGTTTTAAGACCTCCAATATTCATTTAATACGTTGCACATCTCCTGTGCCTCCACACACAGATGATCTTGTTAATGTTTAAGGGGCCATATTCTCTCCATAGTTACTCCTTTGGTGTTAATACACTTGCAGAATCTTTTTGGACTCTCCTTAATCTTATGTGCCAAAGTTATCTCATGCCCCCCTTTTTAACATAGAAACATAGAAAATAGGTGCAGGAAGAAGCCATTCGGCCATTCGAGCCTGCACCACCATTCATTGTGATCATGGCTGATCGTCCCCAATCAATAACCCGTGCCTGCCTTCTCCCCATATCCCTTGATTCCACTAGCCCCTAGAGCTCTATCTAACTCTCTCTTAAATCCATCCAGTGATTTGGCTTCCACTGCCCTCTGTGGCAGAGAATTACACAAATTCACAACTCTCTGGGTGAAAAAGTTTTTTCTCACCTCCGTTTTAAATGGCCTCCCCTTTATTCTAAGACTGTGGCCCCTGGTTCTGGACTCGCCCAACATTGGGAACATTTTTCCTGCATCTAGCTTGTCAAGTCCTTTTATAATTTTATATGTTTCTATAAAATCCTCTCTCATCCATCTAAACTCCAGTGAATACAAGCCTAGTCTTTTCAATCTTTCCTTATATGTCAGTCCTGCCATCCCAGGGATCAATCTTGCGAACCTACGCTGCACTGCTTCAATTACAGAGGATGTCCTTCCTTAAATTAGGAGACCAAAACTGTACACAATACTCCAGATGTGGTCTTACCAGGGCCCTATACAACTGCAGAAGAGCCTCTTTACTCCTATACTGAAATCCTCTTGTTATGAAGACCACATTCCATTAGCTTTCTTCACTGCCTGCTGTACCTGCACGCCAACTTTCAGTGACTGGTGTACAAGGATACCCAGGTCTCGCTGCACCTCCCCCATACCTAACCTAACTCCATTGAGATAATAATCTGCCTCCTTGTTTTTGCTGCCAAAGTGGATAACCTCACATTTATCTATATTATACTGCATCTGCCACGCATCTGCCCACTCACTCAACTTGTCCAGGTCACCCTGCAACCTCCTAACATCCTCTTCACAGTTTACACTGCCACCCAGCTTTGTGTCATCTGCAAACTTGTTCATGTTGCTTCTAATTCCCTCATCCAAATCATTAATATATATGGTAAACAGTTGCGGCCCCAACACAGAGCCTTGCGGCACTCCACTCGCCACTGCCTGCCATTCTGAAAAGGACTCGTTTACTCCCACTCTTTGTTTCCTGTCTGCCAACCAATGTCAACACCCTACCCCCAATACCATGTGCTCTAATTTTTTCCCCATCGAATTTCTCTACGAAATGGGAAGTATCAGCAAAATGAATTAACTGATTCTTAACTTCAGAAAGTGTCGTGGAATGCACATCCCAGTATGCATCAATGGTGATAAAAAAAATGATTGAGACCTTCAAGATCTGAGGTGTAAATACATCAATCGTTTGACCTGGCCCACCAAGAAAGCACAATAATGCTCTACTTCAGCAGGAGACAAAGGAAATATGGCATGTCCCCCATGACTTACCAATGCCTGCCAATGCACCTCATAAAGCATCCTATTGGCATACAGCTTGTTGTGGTAACTGCTCCACCTAAAATCACAAGAAACGGCCGAGAGTTCTGCTGAGTCCAGTCCATCATGTAAACCAACCTTCCCCAAGGATTTCATTCAGGCTGAAGATACAAAGGTTTGAAAGTACACACTGCCAGATTGAACAACAGCTTCTTGCCCTGCTATTCTGAGATTCTTAGAATGGATCTCTCATATCCCCGATCTTGCAACAGCATCGATACTCTTTTTATATTTGCACTTTCTCTGTTGCTGTAATATAAAATTTTGCAATCTTTTTATTTTCTCTTTTGCACCACCTGTGTATTCAAGTATGGTGCGATCTGCCTGGATAGCATGCAAATCAAGGTTTTACACCGTTTCTCGATACACTTGACAATAAGGAACTAAAACCAATTCATTTTGATTGAGAACATTTTCCTGAACGCACTTAACAAATTCCACCCCATCCAAGCCCTTCGCACAATGATGCGGGAAAAATGTTCCCGATGTTGGGGGAGTCCAGAACCATGGGTCACAATTTACGAAAAAGAGGTAGGCCATTTAAGACTGAGATGAGGAAAATCCTTTTCACCCAGAGAGTTGTGAATCTGTGGAATTCTCTGCCACAGAAGGCAATGGAGGCCAATTCACTGGATGTATTCAAGAGAGAGTTAGATATAGCTCTTAGGGCTAACGGAATCAAGGGATATGGGGAGAAGGCAGGAAAGGGGTACTGATTTTGGATGATCAGTCACGATCACATTGAATGGCTGGCTCGAAGGACCGAATGCCCTACTCCAGCACATATTTTCTATGTTTCTATGTTTATATGATGGTCCCAGTTGATATTTAGAAAGTTAAAATCCCCTACTATTGCAACCCTATTTTTCTTGCAACTATCTGTGATCTTCTTACATATTTCCTCCCCTAGCTTCCATCTCATCCCACCACCTCTGGTTCCCCATGCACTGCTGCTGCTGCCGCTGCCCACAAGCACCATAGTAGGTACATAATCTCTTCCAGGGAAGTCGGGGGTATTGGAGTGACAGTGAGTACTTCTCTTACAGTAGGGGGTCCTGGATTGCATAAATTCTATTGCTTACAAACATCAAATTCAAATAGCACGCACAAAATCAATGACATCCTCAATTCACGTCAGTTAACCCAAACAAAAGAGCAATCAAGAACTCCTAAAAGGCAATCATCACTACTCAGTCCGATTTTAAAACTATTTAAATCTTGCCCCGTAGAGCAGCAGATGTATTGGTAATGAGAGAATACAGGCATGGCAAAATAGGTCGAGATTACGCACGGCTCAATGATTGTACTTTGAATATTCCTGTTGTGCTGGAGAGTCTGCAGTTATCAACAGTTCTTGAAGTAATCTAAAAAATGCTTGACAAGAAAACTCTTTCCAGTATCTGCCACATTGGCCACAACAAACCTCGGGCACTATCAGCATTTGCAGTGCTATTTTCTGATTTTGTTATCGTTTTTGTTCCATAAGGAACTTCAGCAGAGGATGTTTTGAGACATGATGACAATGCCGCATATTTTCTCCTCCAACGTCTTTCAAAATCTTACAAGAAATAAAGGAGAAACCAGGAGAGTCCAAAAAATAAACCTAGTAATTTGTACATTGGACCATATATTGTACTGTGCACAAATATTGATATGTTTGAAAGTGAGAAAATAAGTGAAATTCCACAGGGCCTTTGCAAAATGGCAGATAAAGTTTATTCACCCTGTTCTTAAATGAACTGTTCTTATCTTACAGGGCTGTTAAAGTGGAGAACGTTTTTACTGGTAGCTGTTTCCCACAGCTTATGTATTCACATGCCACTTTACAGACCACCCACCACCACACATTTTTCACCACCAGTCAGCACACTGACCTTAACCACAGGCCACTGTCAATGCCATTCTGTTGTTCAGCAGCACAAAACATGTGATATAACAGCGATATCAGTTTACCTCCTTCCCAGCCAATATAGAATACATAGCTGCTATGCTCCATGTAACAGACTGCCAGCAATGGATGTTACACAGCCATCTGAAGCAAGTGAGATCTCTCGTAAAGGGTTGAGAGATTAAACCTGCATCAAGGCTATTAATCAAAGGCTCAACCAAGAGACATACTGAAGTGCTCTGCAGAGATGAAGAAATTAATTTAGGCTTTAGGCTCACTAATCTGGGGTTCAGTATATCTTCTGATGAATCTGATACCTGGCAAAAAGGATGATGATAACCAAGTAATTTTGCAGACCATTCCTTCGGAACTTATCGTGTTGTATGAATTTCATGCATTTTGGTCTATGTATTCTGTGGAAGCAATTGGTTAGATGGTTAAATCATCAGACTTGCTTGATATTCATTGTAATTGGCAAAGGGCCACCAGAGAAACAAAAAGCCTTTCGACCAATGACACACATTATTTTATTTGAGTTTAGTTTAGTTTAGAGATACAGTGCAGAAACAGATTCTTTGGCCCACCGAGTCCCCATACAAAATTAACAGAATTGAGATTATCCTGGACACTTCCCACTCAAAGCAAAAGCTCCACTATGTTACACTCATAGTTTGAGAATACGTATGCCGCAGAAAAATACTCATGCTTGCAGAACATGGAACTTTCATCAATCTCATCGAATGGTTACATATGACCGGTGAAGATATAATCTCTATAATCCTTACCTGAAAAGTTAATTTATAACAGTTGGTCCTCTAGTGAAGTTTCAGCCAAAAGATGCAGGTGCTCATTTGTTTTTTTTAAACCTTATTTTAGAAGGGAAAGGAAATGCTTATCAGAGTGTCTGCTTATTTGACCAAACAGTTAGAACCTGTGCATTTTCTCCAAGTTAATCGGATGTAAAATTGAGAATATGTTGACGCAAGGTGTCGTGAGCCAGAATTTACCATTGAAAACACCAGTGAAATGCTTCGTGCACTTTGAAGGTGAATTAACCCACTTAAAATAAACAGGTTAACACCTCCATTAAATTAGAAAAGGAATGTTGGACAAATCTGATAAGTATTCCCTTGGTAATATCAGCAGCTGTATTTGGTGGGCTCTCATTTAAAATTGTGACTAAAATTTCCAGAGTGACCAATTGTTAGAGAGTGAATTTGTAAACTGAGCAAAAATTGTCCACATTCCTGAAACTGAGTTAAGTGGCTTAAATAAACAATTTTTACTGGACTGATTGGTCTTGATTTCTGGACTTTACAGGAACATTTGGATTGTATGCGTAATTTTATATTGATGGAGCTGATAATTTGAAATTATACGCTCAGGCCAATTATCCAGGTGATGTTTCAGAAATAAATGGTATTTTATCTTGCAGCTAAACTGTTGACTGCTGTAAAAGCCCTCAAGCTTTAGATTCCGAAGTATCGAAAATCATGTCCTTTGGGATGTCTTTTCAGGAGACTGGGAATTCTCAGTTCTAATTACCGTATATAAATTAGAATTTTGAAACCTGATCGAAGTATGTCCTGCCACATTGAGCTTTGTGATCTTTATATTTGATCACCTCGATTCAGATAAGACCATTGTTAATCATTTTAGATTTTTTTGCAGACTTTCATGTCTACTTTTCACAGTGTTACCACTCAAGTTAAATTCAGAGATTGTGGAGAGATTTTGAAAATTTGGAATTGGCTCTGCCCAAGGTCTTGGGGACAAAAATGTGACGCCAACATTGGTATGCTGCTTGGTTTGCTAATTTAATAGAGGTGAGGAATGGGAGGGAGAACAACAAGTCAGGGAACCAAGAGTGTAAAATCACCAGCAGTGGAATATTCCACATCAGCCCATGATTGAGGATAGTGGATCAGCATTTAATCTCATGTCTCTGCTTGTTGTAAAAACAGCCACAGCCTAGTTCCCAACAAAAGCACTTGTTTATCCATGTCATTCAGACCATTACACTTCCTGGTGTGGGAAATTGAAATGCTGTCTTGGTACGTTGGGATGGACACTACAGGGTTTAAATGACATCACTCAGACAGGGTGGAAGTATATTTGGTATGTATTTGGCATGTGCTAAGTCTGGAATTTTGATATTGATGAAAGACACAAGAAGGTGGATAAATGTTTCACTAGCCAATAATAATTACAAACCTACAGATGCAACACAACAGTGACGTGCGCCATAGAAACCGATGAACAGATAATGGAACATTTTCTCAGTGCTTCTCCTTTGCAGCCAATATGCCTTCATCAAAATGCACTGTTTAATATCTGGGCTCTCTAACATGCATCCAGCTAAGTTTTGACAGGCCTGCTTGGCTAGCTTTGGGAATATTTCTGACCTGTGGACTATTTCTATAGATGTGAAGGAAACCTGTTATATTAACATGATTGACTTGAAATATACCACTTGCCACATTTGTATATGAACTTTACAAGAAATAGGATTTTGCTGATATTCTGTTGCTCTTCGTAAAAAACACACACATAAGGAATGACAGGAAACATAGGATTTATTCTGTCTGGTCTAACTTGCATCTAAAGATCGCTAAATCATTCAAAAGAGGAATTCACTTGATCATCCCTGTTATATTTGTATTAGATTTTTCCAATGTTCTTTTAAAATAATATTCCTTCAATATTTAAAAAAGACTTTCAACAGAGTTTCCTCAAAGAAAACTTGGCCCACGAGACAGTGTCTTCTCGTTGAAGGAGTCTGCTAAGAGATGAATATCTAATTTGAACATTAATTTATAATGATGAGAAACTAAACCTGCTGAAGCAAGATTGAGTGAGACCAGCTGCATTAACAATAGCAAAGGGTTTCCTCAATTACAATATTATGTGGAGCTAACTTAATTTTGATAAAATAAAGGAATTTCTTCCATTTTCCTTCCTTTTACATGAGTAACAAGCTAGCCTGTAAGAATGTGATTATCTTTGTTTCCTTCGCAAGGCTGTGATGCTCTCTGGAAAAGCCAGCTTTTTGTTGTTAACATTGAACAAACTGCTGGAGAAACGGTGGCGCAGTGGTAGAGTTGCTGCCTTACAGCGCTTGCAGTGCCAGAGACCCGGGTTCGATCCTGACTACAGAAGCTGTCTGAACGGAGTTTGTACATTCTCCCCGTGACCGCGTGGGTTTTCTCTGAGATCTTTGGTTTCCTCCCACACTCCAAACTAGAGGTATATAGGTAAATTGGCTTGGTAAATGTGTAAATTGTCACTAGTGTGTGTAGGATAGGGTTAATATGCGGGGATCGCGGGTCAGCGCCGACTCGGTGGGCTGAAGGGCCTGTTTCCGCTCTGTATCTCTAAACTAGACTAAACTAAACCAAACTAAACTAAACTAAACTAAGACCAGAATGCTTCAGTCGTGGAAGGACCGACACTCCTGGGGATGACTTAACATTGTCTTTCTGCTTTGCACAGCCTTGGAGCAGTAAAGGAAGTCCATATGTGCAGTAAGGTGAAGTAAATCGGTACCTCCTTCTGAATAATCCAGTAAAGTTAGAGACCTGCTACACATGTTTGGGTTTGAGCCATTATGCACCACCTATCCATCATGATCTAGATAGAGAACAACAAAGATCTCAACTCTTTCTACAGAAAACATAACCGGTCAATTAACATTTATGGCAGGAAATAATTCAATTCTTGTTTGTGCTAATTATTCATTGTCATGGGTAACTAAAATGCAAATTTGTACAAATTTGCTGAATAGCAAAATAGCTGTTTCAGATGACTCCATATGATGGTTAATAATTAATTTTTCTCTCTCAATTGCTGATGCTCCCAGCATCTTTTGCATTTTTGTTTACTCCAGATTTCTGATTGTGAAATTTATTTTTATTGGAACTTAATTAGTTCTGAATATATACTAGAATTCTGCATATTCCCAGCCAATGTTCATTTCACACGAGATCTTGCAGTGGTAGTTTTGTAAGCAATACACCATCAAATGATCAAAGCACCTGTGAGATCTTGACAGTAGCAAACCAACCTGTCATAGTAATGACTCTAGTAAATAAATCCAAAAGTCAAAGTTCAAATATTAAAGAAAAGTTCTGAATTCCAATCAATCTCTGTCAAGCACATGGAATTAATAGACTTCAAGCTCCTGGTACAAATTAATTTTCACTATTTCACCTATGCAGTAAAAAATCGTTACTTAGTGACTACTCCAGGCGATGTCAGTTACTCAAAAGCTGCTCGAAGTTTTCTGAATTACTCTGACTGATCCAGCTTGGCTTCTTGCTTTGAGCCATAGGGTTTTAGTTACCATGATAAACCTTGCCTGCTCTTATTGTTGGGATTTGCACTAGTGCCAGAAATACAACCTCAATCAGATGTAGGATGTTAGGATCAACAGCGAATAGAATAGGTAATCAGATACAAATAAGATAATTTGATTGGAATGCTAACTCTTTCAAGTGTCAAAAAAGTTTTATTGTCATATACATTGTGACCAAAACAATGAATTACACCTATTCCTTTTCTCCAGAGGGAGGCACGGTGGTGCAGCGGTAGAGCTGCTGCCTTACAGCACTTGCAGTGCCAGAGACCCGGGTCTTGACTACGGGTGCTGTCTGTTCGGAGTTTGTACGTTCTCCCTATGACTGCTTTGGTTTTCTCTGAGATCTTCTGTTTCCTCCCACACTCCAAAAGCATACAGGTATGTCAGTTAATTGGCTTGGTGTATGTGTAAATTGTCCCTAGTGTGTGTAGGATAGTGTTAATGTGCGAGGATCGCTGGTCGGTGTGGACTCGGTGGGCCAAAGGGCCTGGTTCTGCATTGTATCTCTAAACTAAACTAAGATGCTGCCTAAACCGCTGAGTTACTCCAGCTTTCTGTGTCTATCTTCAATGAAATTCTTACTTGTTGCAGCTTGACAGGCACATTAATATAATAACACAACAAAAATATATAATAAACAATAATACAATAAATTATGTTAGACTATCAAACTAGACCAAAATAGCACAAGCCAAAATAAGTAGTGCAAGTTTATCGAATGTCAATGATGCCTGACGTTGAGTTTCAAATGCATAAACACAAGCTTTGCTTTCACATCGCAATTCAACAACTTGGAGTGTTGCTGCCATGGTTTGAACAGTTTCAAATTTGTTCTAAAGATACGCACTTCCACTGTGGGAAGTTTGTTTTCAATGAGATACAATCTCATGAAAGGAAAGATGAAGGACAATGTTGGAGCAGTGATGTAGCCTTGACTGACATTGGTCTTCACTGAAATTGGTCCAGTGTCGGCCATTTGATTAGCATCATGGCTTGCAAGCTGTCATGGAGCAGACAAAGGAGAGAAACGAATTTCTGTCAGCAGCCAACATTTGCTCTCTCCTGCACTCTTGAACAATTCTTGATATCACATGGAATGAATTAAATTAACAAAAGACTGGTTTCTGTGATGTTGGAATGCATTAGGCATGCCAGGAGTGGCACTATGCATCTGTACAAATGTGGAGGTGCCAGCCAAGATAAGCTGCAATGTGTCTGTTAAATAACAAAACACTGGAGGCACTAGACAGAGCTAAACAACCCCATAGCAGATGGACCAGATCAAATGTCCACTCTCCCACCATATCTAGTCATGAATGGTGGTGGACAATTAAATGATTGCAAAGAGGAGAAGTCCCTAAGTTCATTCCCATCCTAATCCCCGGTATATGTGAATGATAAAGAAAAAGCTGAAGCAGTCAAGGCCACAGGTGCCAAATACATGATCTCAGATTTCTATTGAGAGCCCACCGGCTTCCATTTTCCAGCCAATTCAACATTCCCCCTGACATCAACATTTAGATCATTGGATACAGCATTGGTGACATGAACATGCAACAACCTGGCTGTTGTACTGAAGGCATTTGCAGTATAGTTACATATGACTCTTTCCTCAAAGAGTTGAACATTTCCAAAATTTCACAGAATGTCGGATAAATCCAATCGGGCTGATTATTGACCAATCAGTCCACACTCAATCATCAGCAAATCGATTGAAACTGTCATCACCAATGGTATCAAGTGGCATTTATTCATCAATAACCTACTCAACAGTGCCCCAATTTGGGACTTCTAAATCCCAGACCTCATTGTAGCTTTAAGGGCCTGTCAATTTTTAGGCGATTTTTTAGGCAACTGCTGGCGACTGTAATAGTCGTAGCAGGTCGCCGAAAAACCGGTGACTATATCCCTCCACGACAATATCTACGACAAGCTACAACAACCTACCACCTAGTCGGCATCAAGCTACGGCAAGCTACCAACAACCGGTGACCCAATCATCGTGAGTAGGACATCCACCTACGACCGTATCTACGACAACCTACGACCACACAGGTGACAACCTACGACAACCAAAGTCAACCTATGTCCACCCGCGGCAAGCTACAACAAGCTATAACCCTGTCGGCGACAACTGAAGACAATTCACATCATTTTGGCCCCCGGTTTTGACGCCGGTACCTGTCGCCTGTTGACGTAGGTTGACGTAGGTAGTAATCAATAGAATTCACCGAAGTCAGCACCGGCAACAACCTACGTCACCTGGCGACAACCTACGACAGCACCTATGTCAGGAGACATCAAGCTATGCTCATTGGCGTCAAATTCACTGTCGCCAATTTTTTTCTACATTCTGAAAATCCAGCGGTGACCAGAAAGACGCTATGATTCTTTGGAGACTACTCACGGCCACACAGGTGACACCCCGGCGACCATCTGGTGACAGCCTAGTCGCCTGTAGTCGCCTAAAAAATCACTTAAGTGAGACAGGGGTTTTAGTCTAAACATGGTCTAGAGAACTAAAGCCTCTTCTTCCAAAGAGAGCTCAAAAAGAGAAACCATCCTTGACGCCGGGGCAGTGTTTGATTGAAGCTGGAATCTTGGTGCCCAGGTAAAAATAATGTCAATGGGAATCAAAAGGACAATACTTCAGTGTTTGGAGCTATATCTGTACAAAGGAAAATGTTGGCCAAACTTGACCACGCCAACCAACATGCCCCATCTGCACTAGTCACATTTGCCTGCATTAGCCCATATCCCTCTAAACCTATCCTATCCATGTACTTGTCCAAATGTTTTTTTAATGTTGTGATAGTACCTGTCTTAACTAACTCCTCTGGCAGCTTGTTCCATTTGCCCAATGCGTAAAAAAGGTTGCCCCTCAGGTTCCTATAAAATATTCCCTCCTCCCACCTTAAACATATGTTCTCTGGTTCATGATTCTCCTAGTCTGGGTAAAAGACTCCGTGCATTTACTCTACCTATCAGTGCTTGTATCTTTCTTATTTCTACCCATATTGCCTCAGTGGAAAGTAGAGTGTATCTGGTAGGAGGTATCCTGTTGATGTTTTGACTAATACCATGAGATTTAATGAGGTGTGGAGTCAATACAGGGGACTCAGAGATCCACACATTGCTGGTTATGTACCACAGTGCATCTTTTGTGGATTGGCACAGTTGGTGCAACAGGACGTACATGGGAATGAAAATTGAAGAGTTGAGTGTGTTTAGCTTAAAGGTATTACTCTGTAAGTGAATTTACATCGGTTTCTTCTAATGTCAATCTGCGGGACCAATCCTGAACTTCTCCAAAAATTCTAAGGAGGGTTCTGTGAGATCAACTGGCCTGGATTTATCTTTGTTAGATAGACACAAAATGCTAGAGTAGCTCAGCGGGATACGCAGCAAACCAACTCTACCATTCAATAAGATCATGGCTAATTGAACTATCTTGAAGTTCATTTTCCCGCCCTTTTCCCGTAACCCTTCATTCCCGCACCAAATAAAAATCTATTTAACCTAGCTTCAAATATATTCATGGATTCAACCTCCACTCCTTTCTGGAACATAGAATTCCAAAGACTCACAAACCTTGAGTAAAAGGGAAAGACCATGTCCTCTGGTCTGACTCTCTCGCATGAGAAAACAATCTCTGACCATTTCATTATCATAATCAAAATCATAATAGTACTTTATTAACCAATTTTGCAACATACGAGGAATTTGATTTGACATCCAGTCATACCAATAAAGAACAACAAGGCACCCAAATAATTTTTTAACATGAACATCCACCACATCGACTCCCCCATATTCCTCACTGTGATGGAAGGCAAAAAAAGTTCAATCTCTTCCCTTCTTTGTTCTCCCGCAGTTGGGGCACTCGAACCTCGCTTTGTTAATTGTTTTGGAATCTTACATGTTTTAATAAAATCACGTCTCATTCATCTAAATTCCAATGAGTGCAGAACCAACCTGTTCAATCTTTCGTCATATGGCAATCTGTCCAGACCTAGGATTATTCCGGAGAAACTTCTCCGAACTCCTGCCAAAGTTATGATATCTTTCCTTAAATGGATCAAAACTGTACATGACACCATGCTGTGATCTTACAAATACTTTTCTCACTTGCAGTAAGACCTCCCTACTTCTATCCTTCAGTCTTCTTGAAATTAATGTATTTGTTAGATAGACACAAAATGCTGGAGTAACTCAGCATGACAGGCAGCATCTCTGAAGAGAAGGAATGGTGATGTTTCGGCTCAAGGTCCTTCTTCAAACAGCCTGATATCTCAATTGGTGTGAGTTGTCCCATTAACTTCATTCTTGCTAATTTCTTTTGAGGTGTATTGATTATAGAATAACTTTCTGGGCCATTTAAAAGGACAGCTAAATCACACATGCATCTGGCCTTAGAATATGCCAAATTTCCTCAATGGTAAGACATTAGTGAACTAAATTGGCCTTTACTACAATCTGGCAGTTTCATGGCCACCTTTACTGGTAATAATATTTTATTCCATATTTGTTTGATTAACTGAATTTTAAATTCCTCAGCTGCCTTGGTGGGATTTGGACCTCCTGCAAATGACCTCAAATTCATCGCTGGAGGCTTTACTTATCTTTGCTTGTCTCTCCGACACAGAAAGTCAAGGAGCCAAGTAGACTATCAAAGCTTAGTTCCTTGTCTGATGTGATCTCAGAACTGCAGGAATAGTTATTTCCCAGTGGTTGAACCTGCGGTCTGATAATAGTTTGCATCTCCTCCTTTCACAAAGCAATATTTTTCCTATTAGTGGGACTTCCTGTCATGAGCTCCCTGCAATTTGCTCAGGTCTGCCTGCACCTCAGAAATAAGGGAGATGAGGCTAACACAAAGGAAAGTAAGCAGGAGCAAGGTAAAACAAAACACGCTAAGAGAAAAATGGAATTGCATTAGCTTTTCAAAGGTAAGTTATGAGATGGACTCATAGAGATATGGTATGGAAATAGGCCCCTTGGCCCATTGCGTCCGCACTGACCATCAATCCATTTGCACTCATCCCCCATCGATCTCACTTTTGGACGCTCCCTAAATTCTTGTCAACTTTCCCCAGATTCTACCACTCACCTATGTATTGGGGGCAATTTATAGTGGCAAATTAACTTACCAATCGGCACACCTTTGGGATGTGGGAGGACACCAGAGCACCCAGAGGAAACCCCCAAGGTCAGAGGGGGAATGTGTAAACACACAGAGACGACATGCGAGGCCAGTTCACTGGAACTGTGAGGCAGCAGCTGTACCAGTTGTGCCACTGCTCTGCCCACTAAATGGAAGCTAAGTTCATTCACTTAGTAAATGCTGTCACAATCATGCAGCCCTTACAATTCAACATTAAAACAGGAATAGAATTTCAATAATCGGAGCAACAATGAGACCCACCTCCACCTTACACGATTACTGAAGGTATACTTCAGTAAGGCTCAGCATTGGACTCCTCTCTGGAGTGCTCCCTTGGGTGGCTGAACAGCAGCATAATGGGTGAACAGGAATATCATCAGAGCGTGAAGAAGGGTCTCGACCCAAAACGTCACCCATTCCTTCTCTCCCGAGATGCTGCCAGACCTGCTGAGTTACTCCAACATTTTGTGAATAAATACCTTTGATTTGTACCAGCATCTGCAGTTATTTTCTTATACTCATCAGAGCAAAGATCAGATGAGAGGATAATGGAGACTGAGAGGTTAGATTGCTGCTGGATGCTGTGCAGTCGATGACAATTACAGAAGGTGGTGGCACAGTAGCACAGCTAGTAGAGCTGCTGGATCACAATGTCAGAGATCTGGGCTCAGATCTGTCTGTGTGAAGTTCATGCCTTCTGCAAGTGACTGCATGGGCTTGCTCTGGGGACCCCGGTTTCCTCCCATATCTCAAAGACATGTGAGGTTAATTGGTGGCTGTAAATTGTCCCTGGTGTATTTGTTAATGGCACTATCTGAGGTGTGGCAATTGTTGAGAAGGTGCGGAAAATAGAAAATAGGATTAATATTGGATTAGTTTAAGTAGGTGGTTAATGGCAGGCAAGGGCAATGTGAGCCTGCTTCCGTGCTGTATCTCCCTAAGGCTTTATGGCCTACATTCATAGAGACTAATAAGATGTAAGGCAAGGGGGAAAGAGAAAGAGAATGAAAATATGGGAAACATATGTAGGAGTAAGCCCATGCAGAAAAAATACATTTATATTGGATTCTCTGATGTGCCAGGTGAACTTATAAATGGATATATGGCAAGGAATAAATTAGATGAAAAATATATCCTCATTTAGTTTAGTTTAGTTTAGTTTAGAGATACGGTGCAGAAAGAGGTCGATTGGCCCACCAAGTCCACGCCAACCAGCAATGTCTGCTCAGTAACACTGTCCTTCACACACTAGGGACAATTTACACATACACCAAGCCAATTAATCTACAATCCTGTAAGTCTTTGGAGTGTGGGAGGAAACCGAAGATCTCGGAAAAAAACCCACGCGGTCACGTGGAGAACATACAAACTCCGTACAGACTGCATCTGTAGTCGGGATTAAACCCGGGTCTCCGGCGCTGCAAGCGCTGTAAGGCAGCAACTCTACCACTGCGCCACCGTGGCAGCGTGTTGTTAGTACTAAATTCACAATAAAGTCGCAGCATATCTTTTATTCCTCCTTTGTAATTCAGATATGAGAAGCAGAATACAATGCACTTTTCTTCTACCCAAAACAATGGTGACTGAGGATATTGCATAGATGCGTGGTCTTTGCAGGAAAGAGGGAGGAAAGAAATATATTTTAAGCAATTGAAATAGAAATCCAGAACACCATAAGAAACAAGAACAGGAATAAGCCAAGAAGGGAGTGAAGGGCGAAGAGGGGGAGTCTGAAGATGGGTCCCAACTCAAATAGTCTCCTGTTCATTCCCACCACAGATGGTGCCCGACCCGTTTAGTCTAGCATTTTGTGTTTTGCAGAGGACCAGGCCAGCTGGTCCAGCAAACCAACTCTGCCATTCAATAAGATCATGGCTAATTTAACTACCTTGAAGTCCATTTTCCTGCCCTCTCCCCATAACACTTCATTTGCTCACCAAATACAAATCTATTTATCTGAGCTTCGAATATATTCATGGATTCAACCTCCACTCCTTTCTGGAGCAAAAAATTTGAAAGACTTAGAGCAAAAGGGGAAGACCCCTTATTCTTTGAGAGAAAACAATCTCTGACCATTTGCCTTGTTAAACCCCATTGGAATCTTCCATGTTTTAATAAAATCACTTCTCATTCATCTAAACTCCAATGAGTGCAGAACCAATCTGTTCAACCTTTGCTCATATGGCAATCTGTCTAAACCTGGGATTATTCTCTACAAACTCCCTCCAATGTTATTATATCTTTCCTTAAATGGATCAAAATGGTACTTGCCACCATGCTGTGATCTTACAAATACTTTTCTCACTTGCAGTAAGACCTCCCTACTTCTATCCTGCAGTCTCTTGAAATAAGCGAGTTCGGTATCTCGATTGCACATGCCCAGGTCATAGGTCATTCGAGATAAACATTCTCGCCGGCTGAGCTGCTGCATGTGTACAAACCTGCGTTTCATCCGTATTTTCCAGTTTTGCTTTTTCGAGGTAAGAAAATACTGCTTTTAAAACTATTAACTAGGTGCATTTATGGTTAATATATACAAAACTACAATGATTTTGTTGGTTTTATTGCTTTATGCTTTGGTGAGTGAGCGAGATCGTGACGATGATTAACAAACATTTTTTTTGTTTTTTTTGTTTTGGAGGTGGGGAGAATTAAATGAAAAGTATGATTTCTATAACTATCAATAGACTTCTGAATGAGTTCTGCATGTACATGTGTAAGTAAAGTTATATGGTACAACACTTAGTCACGAGAATCCTGACTAATCATGTCTCTTCTGATTCCCATAACATTGGATAATTTTGATCAGTGTTTGATATTCTAATTTTCTGTTATAATCTTGTGATTGTATAAATTAGTTCAATATAAATTTACTTGCACCATTTTCTTTTGCATTGTAATTGGTAATGGACATTCTTAAAGGACCCTTTTTGAATTAACATATGATTGACTTTGTTATTTATTTTGTTTTAAATGTTATTGGGCAAAGCCATGCGAATTTGTGCAATTTTGGGTGTGGGAGTAGCACGTATCACCTGAAGAAGTGGACGCAGAATGTGTGTGACAGCCACAACTGTAAATTTGCAACGGGAAACCGTTTCTGCTGAAACCCCAGAATCCTTTTGCGTTGAAGTTTTCCACAGCCTTTCTCCATTTAAATAATAATCTGCTTTTTCACTCTTCCTTCCAAAATCAATGTTTTAACAATTTCCCACGTAGACAACAGAGAGAACATTTGCAAACTTCACTGTAAACTGCATCCTCCTCACCTATTGCCTTCCCTCCCTACTGCTGTATTATCTGCACATTTGGCTCAGTAAACTTGTTTCTCTCCCTCTCAATCACTAATGTATAATATAAACACCTGTTGCACTGGTTCAGATCCCTGTGACACTCATTGCTTAAAGGTTGCTAACATGGAAATTGCATCCTTATCCAAACTCACTACTTTCCAGGATTTAGCCAATTCTCTATCCTTGCTATTACTTTTCTTCTAATACCAGAAAATCTTATTTTGCAATGTAGCCTTTAGCAAGACACCTTGTAGGTCTTTCAAAAGCCCAAGTGTATTATATCCACTGATTCTCCTTTATCCACTCTGGCTGATATTGCCTGCTGGAAGAGGGGAAAAGAGGGAGTGTTCAGGGTGAGACTTATCCTTGATTATGCTGGTGGCCTTGCCAAGGCAACGTGAGGTGTAAATAGAATCAATGGAAGGGAGATTGTTTTGTGTCATGGTCTGGACTACATCCACAATTCTCTGCAATTTTTTGCAGTCTCAGATGGAGCCGTTCCCAAACCAAGCTGTGATGCATCCTGATAAAATGCTTTCCATGGCGCATCTGTAGATGTTGGTGAGAGTTGTTGGGGACATGCTGAACTTCCTAAATCTCCTGAAGAAGTACAGATGTTGGTGGGCTTTTTTGGCCATTGCTTCGATATGCCTGGTCCAGGACAAATTATATTTTCTCCGAAGAACTTGAAGCTTTCAATCATTTCTACATTGGCACCGCCAATATATACCGGGGTATGTGTACAGCTTCGCTTCCTGAAGTTCATCACAATCTCTTTTCTCTTGCTGACATTGAGGAAAAGGTTGTTGTCTTAGCACCAGGTTGCGAAGTTCTCAATCTCTTACCTATACTCCCAGAATTATGTATTTCGGAGGTATTGATGATAATGCGAGATTGTGCAAATTTGGATTATTTTCTCTAGACCATCAAAGGCTGGGGGGGGGTGAGGCCTGATAGGAAAAAATTAAAGAATACCATACCATACCATACCATACACATACAGCCGGAAACAGGCCTTTTCAGCCCACCAAGTCCGTGCCGCCCAGTGATCCCCATACACTAACACTATCCTACACACACTAGGGACAATTTTTACATTTACCCAGCCAATTAACCTACATACCTGTACGTCTTTGGAATGTGGGAGGAAACCGAAGATCTCGGAGAAAACCCACGCAGGTCACGGGGAGAACGTACAAACTCCTTACAGTGCAGCACCCGTAGTCAGGATCGAACCTGAGTCTCCGGCGCTGCATTCGCTGTAAAGCAGCAACTCTACCGCTGCGCTACCGTGCCAGCAAGTTTTTTTACACAGTGGTGGGTACTTGGAATGCACTGTCAGGAGTGGTGTTGGAGGCAGATACATTAGTGGCATTTAAGAGGTTTTTGGATACGTTCATGTTATGCAAGGAATGGAGGGATAGGGATGACGTGCAGGCAGAGGAGCTTGATTTAACTTGGCAGCATGTCTGGTGCGGACATTGAGGGCCAAAGGGCCTGTTCCTGTGCTGTACTGTATTGTTCTATGTTCTATATCATCCAACTGGCCTCTGCTCACTTTGCCATCTCTCTTTACTTTTGATGTGCTAAAAGTAGCTTATTGTCAATTAAAAAAATTACAAGGGTGTCTGTCGCCAAGTCTGGAAGGTTTGAGTTATAAGGAAAGTGTAGAAAGACTGCACTTTTTTTCCGTGGCATATAAGAGGCTGAGTGGTGACCTTAGAGAAGTTGATAAAATCATGAGGGATATAGATAATGTGAAAAGCCACGGTCTTTTTTCCAGGAGCAAAGAGGTCCTTCTACAGTTGTACCGGGCCCTGGTGAGACCGCACCTGGAGTACTGTGTGCAGTTTTGGTCTCCAAATTTGAGGAAGGATATTCTTGCTATGGAGGGCGTGCAGCGTAGGTTCACTAGGTTAATTCCCGGAATGGCGGGACTGTCGTATGTTGAAAGGCTGGAGCGATTGGGCTTGTATACACTGGAATTTAGAAGGATGAGGGGGGATCTTATTGAAACATATAAGATAATTAGGGGATTGGACACATTAGAGGCAGATAACATGTTCCCAATGTTGGGGGAGTCCAGAACAAGGGGCCACAGTTTGAGAATAAGGGGTAGGCCATTTAGAACGGAGATGAGGAAGAACTTTTTCAGTCAGAGGGTGGTGAAGGTGTGGAATTCTCTGCCTCAGAAGGCAGTGGAGGCCAGTTCGTTGGATGCTTTCAAGAGAGAGCTGGATAGAGCTCTTAAGGATAGCGGAGTGAGGGGGTATGGGGAGAAGGCAGGAACGGGGTACTGATTGAGAGTGATCAGCCATGATCGCATTGAATGGCGGTGCTGGCTCGAAGGGCTGAATGGCCTACTCCTGCACCTATTGTCTATTGTCTATTGTCTATAAATGGTATAGATTTTTGACGAGGTGGAATAGATTTAAAGGGTACTTGAGGAGCAATTTCTTCACAAAAAAGGTGGTGCATTTATAAAATCAACTACTAGAAGAAGTGTTAGCGGTGGCTACAATTACAACATTTAAAAGACAATTGGACAGGTACATGGATGGGAAAGACTTGGAGGGATGTGTGCCAGGTACAGGCAAGTGGGAGTAGCTAGGTTTGACATGGACGCGTTGTGCCGCAGGGCTTGTTTACATGCTGTCTCGATGACATGTTATTTTAGTTGCCATCTCAATGGTTCAATAGTTCAATTGTGCTTTATTGCCACATGTGCAATTCACAGTGAAATTCGTTTTGCATAGATCACACATGCACCAGCTGCCATATTTTGGTGCCATTTGCAAAAAGTCCAATGCCCTGTACACGCACTCCATGTACTGAAGTGGCTCCCGATCCAGGTAAGCCCCAGGCTGCTGCAGGGTCTCCTCCGTTGCCCTCGACCGGCTCGGCCCGTGAACGCAAGTCCTTCTCCACACGCAACTGGCTCTGTGGGCCGGGGGAGCCTCCTGCAGCCAACCTTGAAGGCAGTATTCTGGTCCATCTTATAACGGCCCTTTATTTCTGTTATGTTGTTGGGGATGGGGGAAACTTAAGCAGCATAACTGGAATTTTTTAAGTTTGCAAATGGCTTTTTATGAAATGACTCACTAAGTAAACAGTTATCTGCAGGAATCATGCTCATTCCAATGGGAAGACAAATACTTGAGAATGAGAAAGAGAAAATCTGACTCATGTCCAACAATAGCAGTAGACAATGCAACATGCAAACCCAAAAGTGAATGGGTTTGTAAATGGAATAAAGCAACTACTGATGAGGCTCAAAAAGATACAAAGTGTCCCACGCTGATCAGTTAGTTCCCCTTCTCCTTTTGAGTGTTTAAGAATGATCAGACTTTCTGAAACAATATAACTTCTTACATAACAGAATATGTCAATCTCTCCCGAAGTCTGATATCCATCAATATTTTGAATCACCATGAACAAGTGGGTGTATCAGAAATTTAGGAGTGTATTTTTCTTGGCAGTCACCAGCACGATGTCTAATAACTCAATAATGCAAGGATCCACAGGGAGATCAGGTGTTCTGTCCAATAAAAACAGCCAGAGGGATAGCTCAAGTGCAATTTTAGAAACATGATGAACTAAAAGTATATTAAAAAAATTCTGAGGATAACCAAAAAAGTGAACATATTTTTATCCTTCTTCATGGTACAATTGACAACTGGCAGATTATAAATCATATTTTTTGGATAATATGTATACAATGAACAAATCCGTACAGAACCTGTTTTGCCAGTTAAATCATGTGTGATTTGTACCCAGAGGGAATTCTAGCTGAGCTCATCAAAGATTGGCTCAGGCTGTGATTTTACACTTTTATAAGAAAGCAACATAAATTTTAATCATGCCATCTTAAAATAATATTAAACATGATAAATAATCTCATCCAGAAAGTTATCTGAAAATGCAGAGACTATTTGCTGTTCAATAGTGATATTTGTTTCAGCAATAACATTACAAAAATGGTTGGAAAATAGGTGTCGATTACAATCATCTTCCTTTACCACTTGCTGAAAGAATTTAAGTCAATCTGTATTATAGAGGTCACATGTATAAGAAGCAACATGCGAAAGCAATATTCATTCAAACATATCCTGTTGAAGTGTGGAGCTATGTCAGAGCTATGTCACGGTGGCACAGCGGTAGAGTTGCTGCCTTACAGCGAATGCAGCGCCGGAGACTCAGGTTCGATCCTGACTTTGGGCGCCGTCTGTACGGAGTTTGTACGTTCTCCCCGTGACCTGCCTGGGTTTTCTCCGAGATCTTCGTTTTCCTCCCACACGCCAAAGACGTACAGGTATGTAGGTTAATTGGCTGGCACCCTAGTGGGTGTAGGATAGTGTTAGTGTGCGGGGATCGCTGGGTGGTGCGGACCCGGTGGGCCGAAGGGCCTGTTTCTGTGCTGTATCTCTAAATCTAAAAAAAAATCTAAATCTAAATCTAGATGCTGGCATTGGAAAGATTGATAAATGAGAATGAAAAATGCATGAAACATCTCTCCAACAACATAGAACACTCTAAATAATAGGATTAGAATGAGGGCAAGGAACCCTTTTAAAACGTGTTACTGAGGTGAGAGATGGGATCAGGCTTTTAATCTGAATTCAAAATAAGCCAATAAGTTTTGAAATCTGGGAAACTGCTTTTGTTGATTGCTGCTTTGTCTATTGTTATGTGGTCTAGTGTAACGTGGTGAGCAATTCTATTCAATAAAGTTTGAATAGGATTAGCTCAGCGAATCTGTGTAAAACTGAACATTGATACATTAATATGTGAATGAGAAATATTGGATTTGTCAACATCAACCAAGCCTTCAAAATTAAAATCTGAAGAAGGGTCTCGACCCGAAACGTCACCCATTCCTTGTCTCCCGAGATGCTGCCTGACCTGCTGAGTTACTCCAGCATTTTGTGAATAAATTAAAGCTTTAAGATCTTGCATTTAAGGTTCTAATCACTCCATTCCTTCCTACATTGCTCAATGGCTCAATGCTTTTATTCTCACACGTGCGAAGTGCAAACACACAGTGAAATTATTTTCTTACAAACAGTCCAGTAGAATATTGCCATACCCAAGCATATCTTTGATTGGCATGTGTACAGAAATAGTCTACCGATCCCTCATGCAAGAGGCGCCTTGTTTTGGCGCCATTTTCGGAGTCCAGTCCACACTCTAGGTAATTTGAGCAGTTCCCATTCCAGCCAAACCCAGGCTGCTGCAGGGCCTCCAGCCGTCACCTTCCCTTGGATGTGAGGAGAGTGAACCCATGTCCCTCTCCCCGGCTTCCTACCTTTGTTTCCCCGGGAACATTGCAAAGTGAAACCTATTGAAGAGCTAAAGTACATCAGAAAGAACTCCAAGGAGATGGTAGAGATTCTGCATCTATAAAAGACTGTACCTCAGCCAATGTCCTTGGAGTGGTATTAAAACAATAACTAAAAATATTAATATGAAAGGAAATGAAGATATTTGTATTCCACTATTGAAAATCAGTCCCATGGAGATCTGTGGATTTAAATTATGGAAATAGAGAGCAATTATTATCTAGTAATTATGATATGGTTCGTTTAGCAGTCCCAATTAACAATGGAATTCATAGTTTTGGAAAGAATAAGCTAACCTCAAACTAACCCACCAACACAATCTAACCTGATGAAACATAACCTAATTTTCTTTAGGAATTAAGGATTATTAGTTTTGGTATTGGTTTATTATTGCTATGTGTACCAAGATCTACAAAAAGCTTTGTTTAAATGCTATCCAGTCAGATCATACCATACTTGAAAGCCAACAGCCATCTGCAAGTTTAGCAGGTAGTGTAAAGAGAAAAATACCAGAGTGCAGAATATGGTGTTCCAATATTATAACTGTAACACAATATTCTGCACTCTGGTATTAGTTATAGAGAAAAAGTCCAACATCTGCAATGAGGAAAATTGAAAGTTTGGGACTGCACCCGAGATTATGGGAATACTGTTCATTTAGTGGAAAAGAAGCTTTTCCTAAATTTGGTGGGATGCGCTTTCAAATTTTTGTACCTTTGGCCTAACAGGAGAGGCAAGAAGAGAGAATGACCATGGTGAAAAAGGTCTGGATTATGTTGGTTGCTTTCCTGAGGCAGTATGAAATGTAGAAGGAATCAATGGTGGGAAAGATGCTGTGTGTGATGGTCTGGGCTACAAAATCTCTGCAATTGTGTGCGGTCTTGCACAGAGGTGTGTCAAACAAAGCTGTAATGCATTCAAATATGATGCTTTTGATGCTACATCTGTAGAAGTTGGTGGGAATCATTGGAGGCATGTTGAATTTCCGTAGTCTTCTGAGGAAGTAGAGGCATTGGTGTACTCTCTTGGCTGTAGTTCTCATGGTTGCTCAAAGACAAATTGTTTATAATATTTATGTTTTGGAACTTGAAGCTGTCGACCATCTCCATTTTTCCACCATTGATCTGATAGGGACATGTTCTCCACTTTGTTTCCTTAATTCAATGACGAGCTCCATCTTGCTGACATTGATGGAGGAGTTGTTGCCCTGACATTATGTTACCAACCCCTCTATTTCCTTCCTATACTCATCATTGTTTGAGATCTGGCCCACTACAGTGGTGTCATTGTCAAATTTGTAAATGGAGTTAGAGCAGAATTTGGCCCCATAGTCGTATGTGTATAGGGGCTGAGAACGCATCCTTGCAGGATACTGGAGCTGAGAAATATAGTGGAAGATGTTTTGTTGCCTATCCTCACTGATTGTGATCCACTGATCAGAAAGTCAAGGATCCCATGGCAGAGGCAAGGGCTGATTCGAGTGAATTGTAATCCAATCTCACAGTGCCAAAGGGCAGAGGCAAGGGCTGTTTGGTTGAGATTATGGTGTTGAAGGTGGAGCTCTAATCAATAATTAGGATTCTATAAAACCTTAGCATACGGGGATAGTCATAGAGACATAGAATCAGAGTAAAACACGGAAACGCATCGTTCATCCCATCTTGTCTATGCAGACCAAGCTGGTATATTGGGCTAGTTCCATTTGCCTGATGTTGGCTTTGTAAACCCTTCCCATCTCCATACCTGACCAAGTGTCGTTTAAAAATCGTAAATATATCCGTTTCTATAGTTTCACCCAGCATTTCATTCCAGATAAGCACTATCTTCTGAGTGAAAAAGTTACCCCTCTAATCTCTCTCCTCTCAAACTAAGTCTATGCCCTCTAGTTTTAGAATCCTCTGCACTCAGATAAATATTGTGAGCACTTGCTTTATCCATGCTCCTCATGATCATATATACTTCAATAAGGTTAGCCCTCAGTCTCTTACATTCCAAAGAAAAATGTCCAAGCCTATCTCACCTCTCCTTGCAAGCTAAGCCCGCAAGCCCAGATAACATCCTGGTGAACCCCTTCTGCACTCTTTACAACTTCAAGAGCCAACTGTGTTTAATGGTCAGATGTACTGACAAAAGAACAATCCAATTCTGACTTGCTGCATCTCAACATGGCCACAAACGAGATACACACAGATAAAACATATTCATAGCAAAATACTGAATTAATAATCATAATATTAGGTAGCCATAATAATGCAAAAACCAAAGTCCATAAAGCAACCAAAGACACAATCTTTGTTCACATTGCTGAGGTTAATGTGTAGTGTTCAAGAACCGGGTGGCTGATGTAGATGAAGCTTCTTTTGAACCTGGTGGGCACAGTTTGCAGGCCCTTGTACTTTCTTCCCGATGATAATAATAATAACCTGTTTAGGAGGTGTCTTTTTGTGAAAGAATCATGTTGAATCAGAGAAAATCTTTTTTTGTGATTTGGGAAGTGATTCATCAGAAATGTTGGTGTGTGGATTTGGATAGGAGAATGATTACCTTCATTTAGAGGAGGCTTCAATCATACTTCCTATAATTGGCTGGATTTATGAATCTTTGGAGGCTTAGATTGGTTACATCCCTAACATAGTAAAAGGTAAACAGAAGGGAAAGACTGTAACATAGTAAATAATATTAACGATGAGATATTAATAATTATTGCTTCAATTTCACTGTGGATATTTACAAAATTATTGCTAAAAGTTGTCAATGCATATTGTTTCTCATCCTGAAGGGAAAGGTTTTATTTCTGCTGCAATCAATTGTAATGAAAATATTTCCGTTATCCAGAACATAATGAAGAATGGAAATGACATAGATGTGGGGCCCTTTCAGCAACTTGGCTACGGCCTTTGATTCTGTGGAACACAATGTATTGGATAAATTGGGAGAAATGTTAACCATGCATAGGCTCCATGGGAATATAGTTAAAGCTACTGGTGGAAGAAAGGGCTGCTCATCACTCAAGATCTAAGTCCAATGTTAGGAAAAAGCAAACAAGCCTATTGTGAAGATTTGCTGGACAATGCACCTTGGCACCAATCCGCTCCATGAGCTCAAAAACTCAGCATAAAATGTTCCCGTGGAATATGCAGGAAGGGTTGCCCAGATTTCTCTGTACTTGTTTTGAATAATTAGAAGATCTCAAAATATCACAGGAGTGTAAAGGAACAGAATGCCTCACAACACAGGAAACATGAATTAGCTAAATATGAATTACTTGATTCACCATAATTTAAAGCACTGCTAGAGTGTGCTGAACAAAACTAAACTTCAAATTCTTAGTCATGGATTCATGGAGTCATACAGTGTGGAAACAGGCCCTTCAGTCCAACTTGCCCACACCGGCCAACATGTTCCATCTACACTAGTCCCACCAGCCTGCAGTTTTAAATGTTTAGAAATGAATTGTGCCAAGCCTCAACAAAATCTTCGAGGATATCTAAAATAATGCCTATTCATTTACCCAAGCAATCAAAACCTAAGATATGTTAGCAATATTACAACAATGGAATATGGGTCTCTAGCGCTGTGAGGCAGCAACTCTACCAGCTGCGCCACTGTGCTGCTCGTAATGGATGGATTTGCAAACAGTGTTTCTGCCCATCTACCACCAATGTGCTCAATTACTGCGCCACATCGACAGAAACCCAGAGGAAACACCTGGTGTAAGTGTAAGCTTGATGAATTTGCTGACATGACCAAAAGTCAGGATCTCAGTAGAGAGGGAGGATGCAGCTGTGAGCTTATAGAGGAATTTAGACTGGTAATGCAATTGTGTAAACTGATTTGAAATTAAACATAATATTGATAAACTGCACATGTTCAAATAGATGCACCATAAGAAAGCCACAAAAGGAAATGTCAATATCTATAATGTGAATAAACCTCGAACAGTTGTACTTTAGAATGATGCTGTAGAAGGTAAACCAGCCAAGTCATCCTGGTTTCTGAATGCAGCCTGAAAAAGCAATTAAACTCTGATTTAGTTCAATCTATGTTCACTCATCAAACAAGGAAACTCTCATTGACCTCATGTTTAAATTCATCCATCAATCGGATTCTCATTTTCCTTGGGAACCATAAAACTACGGAAATTATAAGCATAGAAGAGGATTATTTGACCGATTGCTTCAATATCAGTTCTATACCAAAGCAATCAAAATCTAAACTCACAGCTCTGTATTCCTCCCATTATGTTGTTTCTTTGTCAACTTCACCATTTCACCCTTGTTTTCCTGAATGAACATACTAGCCTTTGCTTCAAACATTTCCTGTGGCAGGGCCTTTTTTGATTCAATAAAACAGCATACAGAAGTGTCTACCCTCAGTCTCTGAGTGACAATTTAAAATTGATGACTTTTAATCACTACTTGTGAGGCTTGAAGATCTTTTGCAATCATTCAGAGGACATTTCACGTGCACTGACAGGGTATAAATTCCATCACTGACATTTACAACCTCAGGAACCACATCTCTGTCTAGCTCCCTGTCATAAAACAGATCATGTTCATGTCCCCCCTTCCCACCCATCACAAATGAAATACTAATTAAAAAATATATTAATTTCATTTTATCCCCAATGCCTGAATTCTGTTCCATTCACTCAAAGAGGTTTCATAGCCTGGCTCAACTCATTTTCCCTCCTGTATAATGACTGAAGCACGACTGCTGGTAAGACTCGTTGCTCCAGTTTTCTCTGGACCCACTGAGCTTACCTTGTCTGACCCTTTACTCCATCCTTGCTCCCCTGTTCCAGTTTCTTTCCATTTACACCAAGATACTACCAGTGCTCTCTGCTGTTTTATCACTTTCCATTTCCCTGATCCAAGCAACCTGTATTTGACATGAATCCCATCTACACTAATCTCATTTCCCTGCATTAGGACCACATTCTTTAACATTACGCATGTTTGCATACCTGTATAATGCCTCCAAATGCAGTAGTTGTATCTGATTCTACCTTCTCTGGCAGCGCGTTCTAGTTATCAACTACTCTGTGAAAAACCTTATCCCACAGTGCCCTTTAAACATCCTCTCTCATCTTAAACCTATGTCCTCTCATTTTTTGATATCCTGTATAGGAGAAAGTTTTTAATGATTTACTCTACCTCGGCCTCTCATGATCTTATGATCCATGATTCTGTATTATTAACAAGTAAAATACTAATATTAATTATTACAGTATTTAATAGAAGTAAATATAAAGGCACACTTGAAACCAGTTCAAAATGTCAACACATTTAAATTAACGATCAATTAAAGGAGACATAAGTTGCCTGTAACCCACTTCTATCATTCACAGACGCCCATCTACATTGAAATGAATTAAGTTGCTGAACTGCTGTCAGCTCTACTCTGGCTGAAGTTTGGAAGGCAAGTTTTCTAGCATAGAAGGTTTGCACTATGAAAGATTCAGTTTCAGAATATAGTGGATTACAGAGCAGCATTCATCTATGTGGAAGTGTGTTTGTGTGATGGATGTGTGGTGTGTGTGATGTGTGTGCAATGTGTGTGCGCTGTATGTGTGCGCGTGTGTGTGTGTGTGCGTGTGTGTCCCAGATTTGGTTTACCTCACCACCAACCAATCTTCCGATCTTTGCCATATATGATTGTCCTTCACGATTGTCCTTCAAGCTCCCAGCACAACTCAGCATTTGCTTCGCTCCCTCTTCACTTTCTTGCTCTGAACATACCATACTTGATCACATCCCAATTTTTGCCTCCCCATTTTACTGCTGCTTACGGAGCCCCTCTTATTGATGATAACTCTAGAGGGGAAATCCTTCCTCTCTCCCTGCATTAATTGAAACTATTTATAAAGTGTCCAAATTTTTAATTTTTTTTAATTACATCTGGTGGAAAAGCAAAATGAATTCCGAAAGATCATCATTGGCTATGAGAGAAATAATTGAAATAAGATATTTTCACATGATGGAAAGTCATTGACCTGAACCGTGAACTCTGTTTCTCCCTCTATGTATGGTCTCTGACCAGCCGCATATTTCCAGCACCTTCTGTTTTTGTTTAAAATATTTGCACAAGCTGGTTTAGTGTTCGAATTAGCTACATTAAGATTGAGAGTCTAATTATTAATAGCTGTCTCACGATAACTAGGCAAAAACTTTTTTGTGGGATTCATTTCAGTGATGCTGAAATTTAACTGAAGAAGGCTGGCCCAATTAATCCTTGATGATCCACATTTAATTATCTTCAAGTATCTTTGAAAACTGAGATGGAAAACGAAAAGATAAGACTGACTGACAAGCTCAATTAACTTAACCGTGATATGGAAAGAAAATTGCCCGATTGTTTATTGCCATCCATTACAGGATTTACCTTCTAATTTCTTACCTGTAATTTGTTAAATAAATACTGCATTGTTAGCATATGTCAAGCCACTTTTAGTTATGTGATTATGTCAACTTTGTCAAAGCATTATGCTTTGATGAATTCAGATTCTGTTTAAACCAATCAGTTCTTTACTCTAATTAATATCAAGAATAATAAACTCTACAAGAGTTCATCTAGGTGGCTCATGTTATTCGAGTGAATTGTAATCCAATCTCACAGTGCCAAAATTGGATCATAAAATATTGCAATTATAACTGACACACACAGTGCCGATGTTCCTTGAAAAGCACACATCTCCTTCCAGATCATTTTGAGTTGCCACACAATTGACAAGCACCTTTTTGTTTTCGTATTTTTGTAATTTTTATTGGATTCTGGCCAATGTGAAGAATTTGTGTTGATGATTTATTTCTGACTGATTTATCTGCACTGAGCAAGTTCGGATTGATTCAATCCTTGACTCAAGCTACAGTGCACACCTTTTAAAATATTTTGGCTTTCTTAAGTTCATTTATTAATGCCAAGATAGTATAGTTTTCCGGGCTCCTAAATAGATGCTGTGTCTGAGAGAGTTCATTAAGGAAAATAGTGTCATATTGCATACAGTGATTCATAATGTTTTGATAATTCTGGCAAAAGGAGAAAGTCACATTGAATATTTTATTATTCCTTCACAGGTTGTGTGTGTCACTGGCAAGGCCAACATTTATTTACCATCTTAAATGGCCCATGAAAAATGAATGGTGATTTACCTTGAGAACTGCAGCAGTTTGTGTTGGGGAAGTCTCTCCTGCAGTGCTGTGCAAAAAGGCAATTCCAGGTTTTAAAATCTTATCATGATGGTGTGTGACTTAGAGAACATTTGCAGATGGTGGCATTTATGTGTGGGGTCTAGACGTTGTCCTCTGGGTGCTAGAGCTGATAGATTTGGGAAATTATGTACTTGTTGTGCCATTGGTGCAAGTCTGTATATTACTGGTGGATGGAGTGTGAAACAAGTGAGTTGCTTTATCCAGGATATATCAAGTTCTCCGTTGTCAGAATTACATTTGTTTGGTCAAGTGAGTAGTTTTCCATCATGTTACTGATAAATCTTGTGAATGGCGGAATGGGCTTTGGGTGTCAGGAGATGAGACGCGCTGGTGGATTACCCAGCTTGTGATCTGCTCTTGCAGCTACATTATTTCAGTGGCTGGCCCCATAGTTATAAACAAATATCCCAACTTTGATTTAATGAAGCAGCTACATATGGTTGGGACATGCACTTGAGATGATTGACATTCAACTACCTCGACACCTTATATTGCACAGAACATGACATTCATTCTGTGCTGTTTTCCCCTGACATCTGTTGACTTCAATTTTTCCGACCCTTTGAATCTACACTCAGCAAATACTACTCAATGTCAAAGCCAGGCAGTCTCACCTCGTCCCTGAAATTGAGTTGTTTAGTCCATTCTTGGACCACAACTGCAATGATGTTCGGAGCTCGGTGTTCTTGGCCAGTTCAAATCCAGTCACCAGTAAAGAATAAATACCACTTGTATCAATGCCAATGAGATGTTTCAGTCTTTTGGTGATGGTTACAATTAAATTGAGGAGGTGTTAATTGATTGGGTTGTATTTCCCTCGCGTGAATTGAACAAGACTGGGTACTTTTGTGCTTTATCAAGTGCACAACAATGTTTCAATATTCTTGACAGGTACAGGTTGTTCTGGAATATGGTTTCAAAACGTGGGTGTCTCCAGTGCTTTTGGCACAGAATATTCCAGCTGTGGCCTAACCAATACTCTGAAGAAAAGTCTCAACCCGAAACATCACCCTTTCCTTCTCTCCAGTGATGCTACATGTCCCGTTGAGTTACTCCAGCATTTTGTGTCTATCTTCAGTGTAAACCAACATCTGCACTTCCTTCCTACACACCCTACAAAGTTATATCAAGAATAGTTGGTATAGTTGGCAGATTGGTCTCACTAGAGGGTATTAATAAACAAGGCAGCTTTTCATTCGGTATTGGTTAACAATGTTAAGGGCCTGTTCCACTTTAGGCGATTTTAAGGCAACTGCTGGCAACTGTCAAAGTCGTAGCAGATCGCCAAACTTTTCTTTTACCCGACGACAATGACCACGACAATGCCGAGTCAGGTCGAGATTACAGCGTCTTCGTAAACATCGCAAAATTCCCACGCTGTCAATGCTTCTCCAGCATCCAAATTTTCGCTGAAATCACTGACAAGTCGGTAAGTACTTGAGAGTTTTGAACTATAACACCTTGTATGAGTTACTTAAAAACCAAGCTTCACTGTAACAAGGCATAAACTGGATTTACTTCCAGTTTACTAATAGCTGTATTAAAAAATTTTTTTAAAGTGGTTAAGTGGATTTTTGTGAAAAGTGTGTGGGCATTCTTTGAAAATGTACGGGAGATGCATATCTGGTTTCTGGGTTGCATATCTGGGTTGGGAGCCCACTTTAAATGTAATGGCTGATGGCCATAAACATTGCGAAAATTCCCACACTTACCTGACCGTCAAACTGTCGCCTTCAATCTACCTGTCAAATGTCCTGACGGTAAATAAATTGGTTAAACACAAGCATTTTATGGTATTTTGCAATGACTTTACTTATTTTAATATAATGTGCCTCTAAATGCATCTAAGAGAACCTAGCAAACCTGGGGACAGCATGCGACAGCGCCCGCAATAAGCAACGATACCTGGTGACAAGCCAGCTGTCGCCGAGAAATTTCACTCCGGATGATTTCTCAGCGACGCGCTGAGATCCACTACGATTCTTGGAAGATTCCTCACGATCATGCCCGCGACACCCGGCGAACTGTTGGCGACAGCCTAGTCGCCGGCAGTCGCCTTAAAATCGCCTAAAGTGGGACAGGCCCTTTAGGCTTCTTTTCTAGAATTATTTAGTTCAACCAATTTAAATTTCCCAACTTTCATGCCTCAGCATCATTAGTTCAGATTCCTGGATGACTAATTCATAAATATAACAGCCTTCCAATGCACCTCAAAGGCAGTTTAAGAGTACAAGGATGTAGGAATGATAAATAAGTGTGAGATGCTAAATTCTCGTAAAGTAACGATGTAATGGCAAGTCTGTGCAAGAAATACAAGCATTCAAGGTATTATAATAGCCAAATATTTCATTTCTCATCACCAACTCACAATAATGCTCAGCTCTATGCAAGACATCCACACTGCTGCTATTTTTTTAAATGTGGTAACGAACTTGCACTTTCAGATGGTATACAAGATGAAGCATGTCATCTGATATTGTGTACAGTTTTGGTCTCCTAATTGAGGAAGGACAACCCAGAGAGTTGTGAATTTGTGGAATTCTCTGCCACAGAGGGCAGTGGAAGCCAAATCATTGGATGGATTTAAGAGAGAGTTAGATAGAGCTCTAGCGGCTGGTGGAATCAAGGGATATGGGGAGAAGGCAGGCACGGGGTATTGATTGAGGACGATCAGCCATGATCACAATGAATGGTGGTGCTGGCTCAAAGGGCCGAATGGCCTCCTCCTGCACCTATTTTCTATGTTTCTATGTTTCTTAGGTGATTCTGATCGTACGCTCGGGCTTCAATGACTTCACCGCAATGAGTCTTTCACTATTTTGCCCATGCTACTATTGTTACTACTCCTTTGAACTTTCCTCTCTAATTACTGTTAAATTACAAATAGGCCAATGTTTGCTTTTAATCGTTTCACTATGTCTCACCCCTACCTTCTCCCCCCCACCCCTAGAGTTAGCAATACATCATGTCTTAATTGCTCGTACAATTCACCATGCGTTGTCCATTTCGCATTAGTCAATCCTTGATAACCATTCTTCAAATGAGAGCTTGAACGATGAGCATGTATGTAAATCCTGTCAACAGATAAATTATTCCCAGCAGTGATCCAGCCTCTCCTAAACCCAGATACCAGATACGTAGAAACATAGAAAATAGGTTCAGGAGGAGGCCATTTGGCCCTTTGAGCCAGCACTGCCATTCATTGTGATTATGGCTGATCATGCATAATCAGTAACCTGTGCCTGCCTTGATTCCCCATATCCCTTGATTCCACTAGCCCCCAGAGCTCTAACTAACTCTCTCTTAAATTCATCCAATGAATTGGCTTCCACTGTCTTCTGTGGCAGAGAATTCCACAAATGCACACCTCTCTGGGTGAAAAAGTTTCTTCACACCTCAGTTTTAAATAGCCTCCCCTTTAATATTATAATGTGGCCCCTGGTTCTGGACTCCCCCAACATTGGGAACATTTTTCCTGCATCTAGCTTGTCCAGTTCTTTTATAAATTTATATGTCTCTATAAGATCCCCTCTCATCCTTCTAAACTCCAGTGAATACAAGCCCAGACTTTCCAATCGTTCCTCATATAACAATCCTGACATCCCAGGGATTAACCTTGTGAACCTACGCTGCACTGCCTCAATAGCAAGGACGTCCTTCCTCTAATTAGGAGACCAAAATTGCACACAATGCTCCAAATAAGGTCTCACCAGGGCCCTAAACAACTGCAAAAGGACCTTTTTATTCCTATACTCAAACTTCTTAGTATGAAGGCCAACATGCCATTAGCTTTCTTCACTGCCTGCTGTACCTGCAAGCTTACTTTCAGTGACTGGTGTACAAGGACACCAAGGTCTCATTGCACTTCCCCTTTACCTAATCTGACACCATTGAGATAATAATCTGCCTCCTTGTTTATGCCACCAAAGTGGATAACCTCACATTTATCTACATTATACTGCATCTGCCATGCATCTCCCCACTCACTCAACCTGCCCAAGTCACCCTGCAACCTCCTAATATCCTCTTTACAGTTCACACTGCCACCCAGCCATGTTTCATCTGCAAACTTGCTAGTGTTACTTCTAATTCCATCATCCAAATCATTAATATATATTGTAAATAGTTGCAGCCCCAGCACCGAGCCTTGCGGCACTCCACTCTCCACTGCCTACCATTCTGAAAAGGACCCGTTTATTCCTACTCTTTGCTTCCTGTCTGTCAATCAATTCTCTATCCATGTCAATACTCTACCCCCAATACCATGTGCTCTAATTTTGCTCACCAATCTCCCGTGCAGGACCTTATCAAAGGCTTTCTGAAAGTCTAGATACACTACATCCACTAACCTCCTTCATCCATTTTACTTGTCACATCCTCAAAAAATTCCAGAAGATTAGTCAAGCAGGATTTCCTCTTCATAAATCCATGCTTACTTGGACCAATCCTTTTACTGCTATCCAAATGTGCCGTTATTACCTCTTTAATAATTGACTCCAGCATCTTCCCCACCACCGATGTCAGGTGAACTGGTCTAAAATTCCCCATTTTCTCTCTCGATCCTTTCTTGAAAAGTGGGATAACATTAGTTACCCTCCAATCCACAGGAATTTATCCTAAATCTATTGAACATTGGAAAATGATCACCAATGCGTCCACGATTTCTAGAGCTACCTCCTTGAGTACCCTGGGATGCAGACCACCAGGCCCTGGGGATTTATCAGCCTTCAGTCCCATCAGTGTACCCAATACTATTTCTCGCCTAATGCAAATTTCTTTCAGTGTCTCCCTAGATCCTCTGTCCTCTAGTACATCTGTGAGATTGTTTGTGTCATCCTTAGTGAAGACAGATCCGAAGTACCTGTTCAACTCTTCTGCCATTTCCTTGTTACCCATAATAATTTCACTCGTTTCTGCCTTCAAGGGACCCATGTTTGTCTTTACTAATCTTTTTCTCTGAACATACTGAAAGAAGCTTTTACTGTCCTTCTTTATATTCTTGGCCAGCTTCCCTTCGTACTTTATCTTTTCAGCCCGTATTGCCCTTTATGCTACCTTCTGTTGTCATTTGAAAGTTACCCAATCCTCTGGCTTCCCGCTCCTCTTTGCTATGTTATACATCTTTTCTTTTAGTTTTATTCCATCCCTAACTTCCCTTGTCAGCCACGGTTGCCTCTTACTCCCCTTAGAATCTTTCTTCCTCTTTAAAATGAAATGATCCTGCATCGTCTGGATTATGCCCAGAAATTCCTGCCATTGCCGTTCCACCATCATTCCTGCTAGGTTCCTTTTCCAGTCGACCTTGGCCTGCTCCTCTCTCATGCCTTCATAGTCCTCTTTGTTCAACTGCAGCACTGACACTTCTGATTTAACCTTCTCCCTCCCAAATTGCAGATTAAAACTAATCATAATATGGTCACTACTTCCAAGCGGTTCCTTTACCTTGAGTTCCCTTATTAAATCTGATTAATTAGCCAACACTAAATCCAGAATTGCCTTCTCTCTGGTTGGCTCCAATACAAGCTGCTCTAAGAATCCATCTCAGAAGCACTCTACAAACTCCCTTTCTTGGGGTCCAGAACCAACCTGATTTTCCCAGTCTACCTGCATATTGAAATCCCCCATAACCACAGTGGCATTACCTTTGTTCCATGCCAGTTTTAACTCCTGCTGCAACTTACACCCTATATCCGGGCTACTGTTTGTGGTCCTGTAGATAACTCCCATTAGTATCTTCTTACCTTTACAATTCCTCAACTCTATCCACAGTGACTCTGCATCATCAGTCCCTATGTCACCCATCGCAAAAGACTGAATTTCGTCCCTCACCAACAGAGCTACCCCACCTCCTCTGCCCACCTGCCTGTCCTTTCTATAGGACGTATAACCCTGAATATTCAGTTCCCAGTCCCGATCCTCCTGCAGCTACATCTCTGTAATCTCCACAATGTCATATCTACCAATCTCTAACTGAGCCTCAAGCTCATCCACTTTACTTCTTATAATTTGCGCATTCATCTATAATACTTTAAATCCATTACTCATCTCACCTTTCATATCGATTCCTATTACACTTGGTCATACTCTCCAATCCCTTTGTGAGCTTTCTGTCCCGTTAATTCCAGCGTCTTTCTTAACTTTTCCTATACTCTCTTTCCCTGCAACTCCATCCTCGTCTATCCCATTTGACACCCCCCACTATTTAGTTTAAAACGACCCGTGTAGCAGTGGCAAACCTGCCTGCCTGAATGCTGGTCCCCCGCCTGTTGAGGTGCAACCAGCCAAATGTTAATAATCCTCTCACGTTTCCATCTGAGATAAATTAAAATGGAACAAATAAGTTAGCAAACTGAGACCTTCTGGACTACAGCCACATGCCGCTGTTGGCAAATACATCTCCATGGAAGCTCAACAGATCTTCGAGACTCTTTCCTCTCCATTCATCTTACCTCCTTGATTCTTTAAGCTCACAACCTCCTGTGATCTTCCCTTTCTCCTACAGCCCATTTTGTTTTTAAAACCAAGCTTAACTTTGCAAAATGGCTAAGTATTGGATTATTTTGTTTTCTCTCCTACTGAATTTGGGCTTGGTAGTGCCCTGTAATCAGGGATCCTGAACCTTCAACCACCCAGGTCACCAGCACTACCCATCACACTAGGGACCGTTTACAATTTGTAAATCCGAATGAATTAACATAAATTCAGATGAATGGGTGCAAGAAATGAAGGCAAGTGGAACGAGATAGGGAGGGATGAAATATGTGGGAGGGAGGTGGACAGGACTAAGAGTTAGATTGGGGTGAAAATGGGAGATGTAGTCTGGCGGGAAGATATATGAAAGGAAACAAAAATAGGAAGATTGGTGGTGGGTCAGAAGGAGAGAGAGAGACACACACACAAGAAATTAGGGTAACTAGAAATTAGAAAAGTCAATATCCATACCATTAGGTTGGAGACCACTACAGAATATGAGAGTTTGTTCTTATATGACTTGCAGACTTGACAAAAGCACAGTGTAATTATTGAATGTAAACCTAGAGATTAAAATTGTTAAAGAGGTGCAGCACAGTGGCACAGCAGTAGAGTTGCTGCCTTACAGCGCCAGAGACCTGGGTTTTATAATAACCATATAACCATATAACAACTACAGCACGGAAACAGGCCCGTTTGGCCCTACCAGTCCATGCTGACCACTTTCTCTGACCTAGTCTCAGCTACCTGCACTCAGACCATAACCCTCCAATCCCCTCCCATCCATATACCTATCCAATTTACTCTTAAATAATAAAATCGAGCCTGCCTCCACCACTTCCACCGGAAGCTCATTCCACACAGCCACCACCCTCTGAGTAAAGAAGTTACCCCTCATGTTACCCCTAAACTTTTGTCCCTTAATTCTGAAGTTATGTCCCCTTGTTGGAATCTTCCCCACTCTCAAAGGGAAAAGCCTACCCACGTCAACTCTGTCCGTCCCTCTTAAAATTTAAAAAACCTCTATAAAGTCCCCCCTCAACCTTCTACGCTCCAAAGAATAAAGACCCAACCTGTTCAACCTCTCTCTGTAGCTTAAGTGCTGAAACCCAGGCAACATTCTAGTAAATCTCCTCTGTACCCTCTCCATTTTGTCGACATCATTCCTCAATTCCCTACCATTTACTCTGTACGTCCTATTTTGATTTGTCCTACCAAAATGCAGCACCTCACACTTATCAGCATTAAACTCCATCTGCCATCTTTCAGCCCACCCTTCCAAAAGGCCCAAGTCTCTCTGTAGGCTTTGAAAATCTACTTCATTATTAACTACACCACCTATCTTAGTATCATCTGCATACTTACTAATCCAATTTGCCACACCATCATCCAGATCATTAATGTAAATGACAAACAACAGTGGACCCAACACAGATCCTTGGGGTACTCCACTAGACACTGGCCTCCAACCTGACATACAGTTGTCAACCATTACCCTCTGGTATCTCCCATTCAGCCATTGTTGAATCCATCTTGCAACCTCACTATTAATACCCAACGATTTAACCTTCTTAATCAACCTTCCATGTGGAACCTTGTCAAATGCCTTACTGAAGTCCATATAAACAACATCCACAGCCTTGCCCTTATCAATTTCCCTGGTAACCTCTTCAAAAAATTCAAGAAGATTAGTCAAACATGACCTTCCAGGCACAAATCCATGTTGACTGTTTCTAATCAGGCCTTGTTTATGCATGTGATTATATATATTGTCCCTAAGTATCTTTTCCATTAATTTTCCCACCACAGACGTTAAACTAACAGGTCTATAATTGCTAGGTTTACTTTTAGAACCTTTTTTAAACAAAGGCACAACATGCGCAATGCGCCAATCTTCTGGCACCATCCCCGTTTCTAATGACGTTTGAAATATTTCCGTCATAGCCCCTGCTATTTCTGCACTAACTTCCCTCAATGTCCTAGGGGTGCTGTCTGTACGGTATTTGTATGTTCTCCCTGCAACCGTGTGGGTTTTCTCCGGGTGCTCCGGTTTCCTCCCACACTCCAAAGAAGGTGGTTTGTTGGTTAAATGGCTTCAGTAAAATTATAAATTGTCCCTTGTGTGTAGGGTAGTGCTAGTGTATCACTGGTCGGCGTGGTCCCTGATCACTGGTGATCAGTAGTGTATCACTGATCACTGATCGGCGTGGTCTTTATAGGGCCTGTTTCCGTGCTGTATCTCTAACATCTAAAATTTAAAGGGAATAGTAAAGCCCCAGTCCCACATAGACAATTTTTTAGGCAACTACAGGCAGCTAGGCTGTCGCCACATGGTCGCCGGGGTGTCACCTATATGGCCGTGAGTAGTCGCCAAAGAGTCGTAGCGTATTTCTGGTCGCCGTTGTATTTTGAAATATTTAAAAAATTTCGGCGACATTTGGTTTGACGCCAATGAGCGTAGCTTGATGCCTCCTGATGTAGGTTCTGTGGTAGGTTGTCGCCAGGTTGTTGCCAGGCGACGTAGGTTGTCGCAGGTGCTGACATCGGTGAATTCCATTGGCGACTACCTACGTCAACTGGCGACAGGTTCCGGCGTCAAGACCGGAGGCCAAAATGACGTGAATTGTCTTCAGTTGGCTTCAGTTGACGCCAACAGGGTTGTAGCTTGTCACGGGTAGACGTAGGTTGAATTTAGTTGTCGTAGGTTGTTGCCTGCATGGTCGTAGGTTATTGTAGGAGCGGTCGTAGGTGGACGTCCTAAGTCGCGACGACTGGGTCGCCGGTTGTCAGTAGCTTGCCGGAGCTTGACGTAGACATTGCCGTAGGGGGGGTTCCAGTCGCCGTTTTTTCGGCGACCTGTGGCAGCAACTCTACTTACTGCACCACTCTTTCACCTCCCACTCTGTGTGCTGTAATGTTACTGTAGTTGGCTTTAATTTTTCAGCAATGGTTTTCTTTACTTATTACCTGGACTTCTAACTGTACTAGAGCACACCTAAACAGTGAGACTTTGTAGAATTGCTCTTTTGCAATAAAAATTATGTGGGATTATCTTCTTATTAGGAAGTTCATATGGATCGAGGATGATTTACTGTCACTCTGGTTTTGTGTCTTCTGAGAGAGTGAATAAGGCCAATGTGAGAATCTCAGATGGTAAGGTGATAACACAGAGTGTTCAGCACTATTGTTCAAAATTTCCCTTCCTTTTATATTAAAGAGTATTTTAGACTATCTGAATTAAGAAACAATTTCATTAGATATGCAAGGATAAATACACTATCAAAGATCAAAATTTGAGAAGTACTCTGAAGTCAAAATATAATTGTGAAAGCACGAGGCTTGAGCACAATGAGAATTTTTCAAGTGTATTATTTGGACATATCGGGATCAGATGGGGAGAGCATTTCCTCTATGCACTGCATATTTCTGAATCATAATCTCCATTATAGAGAAGACATTTGTAATGTTTCTGCATCCAGTTCAGATAAAATCTCTCCTAAGACAGCAAAATTTGAAGTTGTCCGTGGATTTATTCTCAAAAGTTACTCCAGCAACTGCAAGCCAAAGCTATAATTAACACTGCTCTCATCTTTTCTGAGTCCGTCTATTTTGAAACACTCTTTTCAGATAAGTAGAAAAATGGAAGTAGAACATTGATATTTGACTATTTACAAAAGCAGATCATAGAGTAATGTTTATGTAATCATGAGGTTAGTTTATACTACAGTGAGGCAATATGTTTGAATTCTGCTTTTATCAGCAGTTATGGTTATTACATGTGAGGGATGAAGGAATAGACATTGCAGGTGGGAATGTGCAAATGCTGCTACTTTGGGTTGCTCTTGCAGGCCAAGGAAGGGAGTATTATGGCTACAGCTGGGCGAGGGAGTCTCGGAACAATATCTATCGTCCTCAGTTCTGGCCGCAAGTCTGTAAACTGCAGGTGGCTTCACAGTGCATCCAATTTTTGTTGCTTCAGAGGACACTATAGATTATCAGTGCTGATGTACACACGCCAAATAAAACACTTATGATGCCTTAGTGATTTATGTCAAAGACTTCCTTTGCATCTATGTTGCTGATCTATTTTACAAAAACAAAGTGAGGTTGCTGTGCTTTGAATTGCTGTCAGTACATAAGTTTGTATCAGTTTAATTTCCTTTGTTGATGTGCACTTAGCACTGAAGCTTCAATGCCAGGTTCTACTTAATTTGAACAGTGTGATGATACCGTGTGTTAGCAACTATCTGTATCTACTTTCCTTAAACTGATAGTTAGATGGGGGAATATTGTTGGCTTGCAGTTTCAAAGTGCACTTCTGGGAAGAAAAGTGATCTGCAAGGAATGCTGCAATCCCACACATCTGCATTATAAATGTTCACAGCGCAGAAGAGCATGCATCAGTAGTTTAGGCTATTACATCGATATGGGCATGTTTCCAGCAATTTACAAAATGTTAAATATTACAGAGCCCCTGTGAGATTCAAGACTTTGTGTGTTATTCCATATGTCTCACTTTCCCCCCAAAAATGCACTGGTGAATGACACAACTACTTAGCCTGTGACATTTTTCAAAATGATGTTTTCTTTCCTTTTGCTTGCTTTTTGTACGTTCGGAGCTGATGCGTGGCATTGAAGGTCTCAACGAGGTCATAATGCAATGTGAATCACATTTCTAACTGCCAACTTCTATAACAAATTCAACCTAAATGCTGCATTAAGTGTTAATGAATTGGTGGAATAGGTAGCAATTCATCCCGTTGAGTGAATGCTGGCTATCAAAGCAGTTCCTTTAGTTGCCCTCTCCCATCCATATCCCTATAAATCATTCTCTCACTTGTCACGATTAATGTACTCTCCCCAGCCCCTGATCATCCACCTACAATATATAGTAACCAAATGACTGAAAAAATCCCTGTCTCTGGGTTGTAGGAAGGAATTAGAACACCCAACCAAATTCAATGCAGTCACAGGAGAATGTGCAAACTCCACACCAACAGTACCTATAGTTATCAATAAATGCACGTTGCATGGTGAGACAGCCACGCTACCTGTTGTGCCACCGGGCCACACACAAAACATGGGTGTCACGAGTTTTGGGGAGAAGGCAAGAGGATGGGCTTGAGAGGGACAGATAGATCAGCCATGATTGAATGGGGGAGTAGACTTGATGGGCTGAATGGCCTACTTATGCTCTTATAACTTATGAAGATGGAGAATTAGAGCTAATGAAGTAGCTTTACTTTTCCAATTAATTTCACCATCCATCCCCACAACCTATAACCACTGATTTCTTCCTGTGGTATATTTTCCACTGGACCACCATGTTTAACAGTCCTGCTCCCCAGGCAACATTGGTTAATGACCAGGAATGGAGATAATGACTGGAACACCCATCCCTGTTGAGGCTCTTAATGATATTCTCCCATGTTGTACGCCCATGTGACTCAGTACAAATCCAACTAAGGGAGTTTCATATCAGTTGTTTGTCAACCAAAATCCAACAGAAGAAATAATGATAAGCAATCTAAGGAAATGTTAGGATTTTTGTTGGATAATTATGATTTAAAATTAATCTGTTACTATTTTTATGCCTAGCAATATTTTCAAGGAAGAACTGAGAGCAGCAAATAAATAAAAATGTTTCTTTGGAAAATTATTTAAGATGAAAAATATGTGCTGTTGGTGGCACCTGACATTGTTAACAATTCATAGACAACTTCTACTTTAAATATGTTAACATTGCTGAGGTAAATGATTCATTTAGTAAAGAAAATTATATTCTCTTGGTCGGCAAACTGTACAATGTATAATTTGATGCTCTCTTTATGACCTTGTCTTGAGAAGAAGGTACTTCAAATAAATCAGTCACAACACCCAGTGGCAAAGCTTTCAAAGCACTCAGTAACTCAGCAACTCTTAAACAATGAAATGTGATTAACAAATAACTTCTGTTCTTTCTCCTTACTTTCTGCTAAGAATTGAGAGCAGCTGCAGTGGCATTCTGCATCCATGCCTCATACCCATGGAGCACTCATACCACAAGAGTGATACAGCCCATTAATAATCTACAAATGAAGGGTGAATTTTGATTTGCACACAATATTTTTCATTCATTTTCAGCATCTGGGAAACATATGATTTTGGTCTCTTGTGGCTTGGTGAGTCAGTAGCATGCAGGAGAGATATAGGACACCTGCTTAAGTGGTGGCTCAACAACAATCTCTGGCTCAGCATCAACAAAGACCAAATAACTAATTGTTGACTTCAGATAGGGGATGTTGGGAAGCGCACACCAGTTTTCATTGGTGCGTCGGTGGTGGAGAGAGTTAGCAGTGTCACATTCTTGGGTAATAAAATTACGACCTGACACAGATGACCTGTCTTGGGCAATAGACGTAATCACAAAGAAGGCATACCATTGCCTCTACTTTCTTGGAATGAGAAAGAGATTCAGTATGTCTCTGAATACTATTAAACTTTTACAGATGTACTGTAGAAATGTTCATGGCTGGTTGCAATATGGCTTGGTTTGGCAATTCCTACGCACAGGAACACAAGAGGCTGCAGAGTGTGTTGGATTCAGTTCAGTCCCAAACATCAAGAACCATCTACATGAAGGTGGAATTTATCATTCAGTATCCCTAGTAGAGGCCATGCCCTCTTCTCGCTGCTACCATCAAGCAGACGATACAGTAGCCTGAAGTCCCACACCACCAAGTTCAGGAACAATACAATACAATACAATACAATACAATACAATACAATACAATACAATACAATACAATACAATACAATACAATACAATACAATACAATATCCTTTATTGTCATTGTACAAGTACAACGAGATTTTGAATGTTGCTTCCGTATCGATGCTATCAAATCAAATATGTAAATAAATCACAGTGACAAAGAACAACAAAGGGGGGGGGGGGAAGGAAAAAGAAAAAGGGGGAACAAGGTAAAGTGCAAAAAAAGGTTCATGCAGGGGTCAGTTGTGCCAGATGACCCTGGGGGCAGAGACAGATCATGGCGGGCTCTCAGCAGGACCGATTCAGAGCAGCTATAGCTCTAGGGATAAAGCTGTTCCTTAGTCTGGAGGTGCGGGCGTAGAAGACTTTGTAACAGCTACTTCTCTGCAACAATCAGGTTCTTGAACTAACCCTCACAACTCTGAACCAACTTCGACAATGGAACCACCTCAAGAAGTCCACCTCTTGCACTTCTATCAATTTATTTTTCTCATTGTGTTTTTGCACTAACCTTGTTTTTTTTTGCGCAGTCTTCTTTGTTTTAGAAATTTTATGTGCAATTCATGTATTATTTTTTTAGTGTGAGTTTGTCTGAGTCTATGTGCCCATGATGCTGCTGCCGGCAAGATTTTCGTCTTTGCGTCTGGACTTGTGTATATAATAATATACTTGTGTACAGACTTGTGTATATGATAATAAATTCAACTTGGCATGAACGTATGCATGAGAGATGACTGTCTAGTACCCTAGGCAGAGGCATCACAAGTGCCATGTCTGGGTTCTGGGTGCAACTCCTTGGGTATGGAGCTGAAAAGACTCGGGAGCTGCAGCACAACACGCCTGTTTATTGCAGCCTGGGTCTGTGAGCTTCCACAATGGGTGCAAACCAGGGAGCAGTTGATCGCATGACTTGATGATGCGTCAACCTATGAACCCATAGTCCTGTGTCAACAGCCAACACTAACAATACACAATCCAAGTTACTGGCCAGGCTTGCTGCTGCAAATGCTGACTGAGTCAGGAAAGATTGTATTTTGTTTGAATCGAAGTGACATGCTCCAGGCAAAAGTACAACAAGCACAGCCTGGATGAAAGAAGGTCAGCAAAGGAGACAGCTGTCGCATCTGATGTCACTGTACATTGTTTCATTAGCTGATTTTGTGGCAAATCAAACAGAGAATACACTCTGTCAACTGCTCACTTAATTTTACTTTTATAAATTTCAAAAATTTAACTTTATTTATAAAGTTTTCTCATCTTTATACAATATAACCTGATGAAAGTCATCATCTGCAGTTAATCTTACAAACTTGTGCAGATGCACCATAAAAAGCATACTGCCGGGTTGCATCACAGCTTGGGTTTAGGAACAAGACCACAATAAATTGCAGAGTTGTAGACGTAGCCTAGTCTATCACACAGACCAGACTTCCCACCATTGACTTAATATACACTTCACACTACCTCAGAAAAGCAGCTAACATAATCAAAGGCCTGTCCCACCCCAACCGTTCCTTCTTTTCCCTACTCCCATCTGGCAGAAGATACAGAAGCTTGAATATGCACACCACAAGATTCAAGAACATCTTCTTTCCTGCTGTTATCAGATTTCTGAATGGTCCTTCCATAAGCTAGGGTCTTGTTTGATTCACCTCTACCCCATTGCAAACATTGGACTGCGCCTTAGGAGCTGATGCACTACAATGTGCTACAATGCTGAGAACTATTTACTGCACTCTATCTTTCCCTTTGGTCTATCAACTGTAATTGGGTTTGAATTGATTGCATATATTTATGGTATATCTGACCCGTTTTGATAGCATGTAAAACAAAGCTTTTCACTGTACTTCGGTATAGGTGACAATAATAAATCTAAACCTAAATGTGAAATGTTAATTACATGTCCCTCCTAGCTGATATTGCCTAACCTGCTGGGTATCTCCAATATTTGTAGGTTTTATTACAGGACATTCACATATTGCCATTCTCAGTACAAGCCTTACGTTTACACTTACTGTGAATGCAGCAAAAAAAACGGATTGTATATTGACATAACAACACTGTTTTTCTTATACATGGGCTTAATGTGCAGTGGCTGGAGGGCTTTAAGTTTTGGAAAGTGTCAATCCACATCAGTTGGTCATGCACTATTCCCTGTACCTTAAGATCAGCAAGTTTTGGGTAAAATGGAATGCATTGTTCCTAAGCTGCCGGTCGTTCAGCAATAGTTGGTATATGTCTCAGGCATACAGAACAGAATTTTATGCTAAGAACGTAAACTATGGAAGTTGTCAGCTATCTTTCCTTTTTGTTGCTGCTCGACCATTCATTAAGTTTATGGCTGATCTTTCACCTAACTTATCACATTCCTTTGTTAACCCCATATTCTTGATTCCCTGAATATCTAAAAATATATTGATCCCTGCATATACTCACCAGTGTAATATAATCCCTACCCCATTGAGAAAAAATACTGAAGATTATTCAATGGGTGAAGAAATTTGTCCGATGTCAATGATGGAATGTTCAGTCCCTTGTGTTGAGGCTAAATATTTCTGGTAAAGCCTTCCAAGCCTGGGGAAACACCAATTCTGCATCACCATGTCAAATCTCTTGAGGTTTCTCTGTATTTCAAGGAGATCACTTGTTAATTTTCTAAACGCCGAAGAATACAAACTTGGCCTGTTGAATCTCTTCTTATACAACACGTCCCCATCTCAGGAATCAATCAAGTAAACTTTTGTTGTATTTCTTCTCTCACAAGTATATTGTTCCTTAGACCTGTGCATAATATGCTAAACTCACTAAGTCTCACTGATGTTTCACTAAGAGTGTACATCGTTGGATCAAAACATATCTACATTTATACTTAAATGCTCTACCAATAAATGTCAATATATTGGTTACCTTCTTAATAATGTGCTTATTGATTGATTGATTTAATAATACAGCATGGAAACAGGCACTTTGGCCCACCGAGTCCATGCCAACCATTGATCACCCATACACTAGTTCTATGTTATTTCCTTTTCTCTTTCTAGAGAATATAGCCCTGGTCCACTTAATCTCTCCACATTTAATAAAACAGTTATCCCAGGGACAATCTGATGAATTTTCAACACACAGTCTCTCAGGCAAGAATTTCCATTCTTAGCCACAAGATATCTCTGTTCTCTTCCCTCAATTCATTAGCTTCCATGTGCTTCTCCAGAGTAAATACGCATGAGAAATATTAATTGAAGGCCTCACCCATCTCACATTGATTACCATTCTGATCAATGCAGGAACCTATTCACTTTCTAGTTAATTGTATGCTGTCAATATACTTACAAAATTATTCACCATGATGGGAAAATCTAAAATGGGGTGGGGGTTGGTCATAGTTACAGAATAAATGGTCATCTATTTAGGATAGAGATGAGGAGGGATTTCTATTCTGAAGAGTTATCATACAAATGCTTGAAATTCTCTACATTTGAGAGCTGTGGAGTCAGCATCATTGAATAAATCTAAAGACAAGATGGATAAATTGCTGGAACACAGAGAAGTCAAGGGTCATAGGAAACAGACAGAAAAGCGGAGCTGAGGCCAAGATCTGATGAGGCACGATCTCCTTGCATGATGAACAGCCCTGAGTAAGCCAACGGCCTATTGCCAATACTGTTATGTTGTTATGCTCATATTCATCTTGCCCGACATTGCTTGCCACAGTGGGGGGCAGCAAAAGGACAACAAAATTGTGCTTATTATGCTTGATAAACATTCTCATGTATCCCCCAGCAAACAAGGCAGCTGTCCCTCTCATACACACAGCTCATTTGAGACGGTTCCTGCATTTGAGGTGCATTTGTCTTTGACTAATCCACCCTTTTAGCACTGCCTCAGTCAGACATCACCATTAAACTTGAATGAACTGCCTGAAAGAGCCATTTTGCGTTTATTAGATGTTTGCATATTATTATATTACTTTGTATCCTGCTGTATTATTTTTGGGCACCAACAGGTTAATACTATGCTTATGTATATGGACTGGGAGGATCCATGGGAGGAGTCTGATCATGAGTGTAACTTGCCCAGCACTGACGTAATGCTTCAGTGAGATAACGAGGAGCCTGCTAAGATAATAAGATTTTAGCAGGCCATACAAGTCAAGCCTACTAAAACATAAGGTTTTAGTCAGTAACAGAATACGAAGGAGTGTCGATGAGAAATTAAGTTCTTACTACAAACAAACAAGTTAACGATGGGAGATATACTAATCCGTTTTATATTTTTACTTCAATAAATGACTAACTAACTCCACGTTCTGAAGGTCTCTTTGTTGTTGTTATTTGAGTAGAGAACCACCGCTCTCATTCCTTCACCAAACGGTATGCTTTGGGGCTTTATAAGGAAGCATAAAGCTGGCCGCTACAAGGGTAAGAACTTATCTTTGCCGGGGCGCATTGTAAAAAATTATCTTTGTGAGCGATAAGCTGTAAGTGCTTGCTTAGCCGGAGAATAGATCAAGAGCTATCCTCGGTGAGAGAAGATAAAAGTAAACCTGTCTCTAAAGAGTCATTTAAAAGGACTGGCTCAAGCTTGTGTAGCGGAAGACAGTAATAAAGGATTGTTTTGTCGCAAAAGCTTTGAACGACACAGACTGATAAAAGTCACTGACTGCGTTAATCACTACGGAGATTTTAAAATTCGAAAGCCAGCTGCAGTATGTTTTACTGGAAAAAAACAAGAATGTTGAGAACAAAGAAATGACCTTGTGCATGTTTGCTATCAGCTTGTTTTGAATTCCAAAGATAATGACTTTGCGTCAATACATCTTAAAGGGATATTAATGTACAAGTATGCTTGTACTTAAATCTGATGTTCGGCCAGCAGGTGGCGCCATCAGAATGGACTCCCAAAGGGAAAATGATTTTTCTTCAATGTGAAACTTCAAAGTTATCTTACGTCTTGGAGTGGGTTGCCTCCTTGAAAAGCCAATGTGAGATTGAAGAAGAAGAGAAACAGAAAAACTCAAGATATAAACAAGCTACCAAGTTAATAAAAATGATGAAAGAGAACATGGAATCAGGTGAAAATGTAAATGAAGTACAATCTAACCCGATTCAATTAATCAAGGAAGCACTGACAACGTTACCATTGCCTGAATATAAACTCGTAAAGCATAATCAGTGGATTCACCAACTCTCAAACTCTAAATTGATCTTCAAATCTCATTCTTCATCTCGTGCATCTTGGACGCACTCTGCTTGTATGAAGGCTAAGGCAGACCTGGCCGTTCTTGCTTCAGGGAAGTCAGGCATGAGATTGAGGCACAGGAACAGGAAGTGGAGGAAAAACAGAAGAAACGAGGTGAACAATTGAAAAACAAAGATTTCACACATAACATTGTCAAACTGAAATCAGAAGCTCAGTTATTCAACCTATCCCAGCAGAACTGAGACATTGTGCATTGATTATGACTTTTAGGCTTGTTTCCACCAGAGTAGCAAATCAATGAGGCAGCTCTGAATAAACAGATACCAACCAGTACATCACATTTTCATAGCAACCAGAAGAAAATGAATGACGTTAAATAAAGAAGATACAATACACTGTGCATATGTCTGAAAAATTATTTAGGTACTGCAGTTACAATGTGGGTCACATCTTAATTTAAATAAAAGTTTGGTCCTTAATAAGTCTAATGCGCAACATATGCTCAGGATCTTGGTGCCACAGGTAGTGCAGAGCTTTGTCATCACATTCCCTGTAGACTGGTCACATAAGTGACTACAATCCACCAGAACAGAGCTCTGTGGGGCCTAATGTGTGTCATCGTATTACTTAGTTAAGAGATTCAGCATAGAAATAGGCTCTTCAGCCCACCGAGTCCACGCCAACCATCGATTGGTTCTGCATTTTCCCACTTTCTCGAATATTTGGAAAATTTCATTTTGGTTGATCTCTGCAAGGTGTTGTTCTCACAGACTATGAACAGCAGGCTTGAAGAATGTTAGAGTATTTTCTGAAGAACAATGGTCAGCCTCCACCTTTCTTATATGTTAAAATGTGACAAAAGGCAGTCCTAATAAATTAATTTCCAGTAACCAGATGACAATAAATGTTTTGCTGAATCTGAGCTCGTGCTTTTAGATGATCCTTTATGAACAGCACCACCCAGGTACAATGAGAAACACTTACTACATACAGAGAGCTGGAGAGGATGTGTGTGTGGCATAATATGCCAGATGGATGTTAGCCAATTATCGCTGAAAATAAATTTTACACCATATAAACAATAGTTCATAAATAAAGGAGGCATGTTGGTAATCATTCAGAAAAGTACAAATATAAGCATAACAAAATAAGTCGTAGATAAAAGCGCAATACAATGTTGATTCAATTCTTATGCCCATTGAAAAGGAAATTTGTAAAACATTGCCATTTAACATAAACATTGGTACACAAAACCAAATGATATTTATAAAATCAGCTGCAGGTTTACTTTATAGTAATAGCTTACTTGGCAGGCTGGCTGATAGGAACAATTGAAGTATCCCTGAAACATGCATAAAATGCTACATCCAACCTTGAAATGGGTCAATGCATTTGTGATATTTTGTTAAACGTTTATTGCTTGGCAGGTGTGTAACATGATTCCTGATAGTAGGACAGTAGAGTATACATTCTTCCATAAAACCACATTTATTGAAACTTGGCAGAGCAACTGTTATTGCATGTCTGCAGGTGTTTAGTAATTGGATTAATCCAGAGCAGCAGGAATGTCTGCCGCCTAAGAATTGAGAAGTGTTGTGGAAAGACAAATTCATTTCTGAGAGCAGCCTGGAATGTATGATGACAAGTCTGTTCACACACAGGGCTACTTCTAAGCAGTAAGTTTAAAGTTAACTGCTGTGAGCGATCACCGTCCAGAGAAAGTTTATCCAGATCTAAACACAATAACAGCAGCAGTATAAAGTAGAGGTAGGCTGCTTTAGCGTATGTTTTGATCATATTCCAAAAGCAACTTATGCAGCCAAAGACAAACTCTTCATATCATGTAGATCATGAATTCCCGACATCCAAGGTGTCTAATAAAAATTCTCTTTGCAAACATTTTAAGATTTTAAAACACAGCAAAAGGGATGTTGAACAGTTTAAGATCTTGGATCAAGGGCTCACGGGATGGATTGATGGACTTTTAAATACCAAGTTCATTCCATTAGGTAGACTGTTACCATGGAGTGAAGCCAAACGCAAGTGTTTGTGCTGTACAGATGAAAAGCTTGTGAACCCCATGAGATATTTTGTGTTCAGAATGTATGTAAGTTTTAAATGCTGGTTTAACAAGAGCTAATAACATGGAAATTAAATCAATGATAATATTGGCATATTTAAGAAGTGCAAATCATTCCATCAGACTGCATGTGATAGACTAACACCAATCTATGAGTTGATATTGAAGATCCAACTAAACTGCATTACATGTACAGGGTCCATTGCATATACAGGGTGTATTAAATACACAGGGTCCATTAAATACACAGGGTCCATTAAATACACAGGGTCCATTAAATACACAGGGTCCATTAAATACACAGGATCCATTACATATTCAGAGTCCATTGCAGATTACGTATCATTAAAAAAGCTATTTGTGGTTTTAATATGAGTTAAAAATACAAAATTTGAAAAAAAACTATTCCCTGGCAAATATACCTCCTGCAGAAAATTTTCTTTAAATATGGAACTTTGGAAATTAACATGATTCATTCAACATTGTAAAATGGGAGAGTTTTTGCTAATTCAGATTTTCAGCTACCATTTTACACTGGCTTAATTTTTTCCTTCTTCTTTGATCATTAGCTGTAGGTTTCAAATATTTTTATTGTCAAATGTCAAATTTTCAAGTTCATGTTTTCAATAATCCTTATTGCTGGCAATAATCATGTTGGAAACAAAAAGTTGTCTGAAATTTTTTCAAAGAGTTCATGGGAAAAAAATGCCTTGGCTAGTTTACTTTTGTGCTTCATGTAGATTCGTAATAGTAAAATAAATTATGTTTTTAGAATTGGACCTAAATGCATTGAGAAACATAGGCTTCTTGTTTTCTGCAGCCAAATATCACAGTTTGATAGAGCCCAGGTGTCAGCTTTTAAATCCTTTTCCATACAACTTGTTTGATTCCACATCCTAGCATTATACATTTCACTTCCTTTTTAATGCTCTGGCAATCATATATTGTCCATTTCCTTTCTTTTCTAAATAACTAATGTTACCAAGACAGCCTGTTTATGTGCTTCAGTTTGAGTGATACAAACTATTGCAATGGGTGGGAAAGTATTAAAAACAAGTAGTTAAATAAATAAATTTGTTTATTTGCCGAGTTTTCACCAGCATATTTTAGGAAACCATAAGCTTTTTTTCTTCTCAGAGTTCAAATAAACATACGAAGACAGACCTTGGAACTTTCACAGCCAACGTTCCCCAGGAGAAACACAGGTTTGTGGAACTCATCCCCTCTGTTCACGAGCTAAAGGTCCCATTGTCAGACAGTTAGAATTGATTACAGCTCTCTGTGTAGGGCAGGCACTACATCTCTAAGTTTATATGAGTAGCACCATTGCAGTATGCAGCTGAAATGTCAGTACTGTGTTCAAAGCAATGACTGAGGGTAGGCAATCTGAATCACGGTCCCAACTAGAAAAGTAATCTGTCCATAGACACAAAAAGCTGGAGTAACTCAGCGGGACAAGGCAGCATCTCTGGAGAGAAGGAATGGGTGATGTTTCGGGTCGAGACCCTTCCTCGACCTGAAAAGTCACCCATTCCTTCTCTCCAGAGATGCTGCCTGGCCCGCTGAGTTACTTCAGCTTTTTGTGTCTATATTCCTCGAACATTATCTTTTTGCTCAAGGCACAACAATGACCCATTTTGCATTACTGTGCTCCATGGACCGAGCTGCTCCTTGGAGAAGGAAATGATTACCTTTCTCTTGCAAAGATTCCATCTCTTTTAAGTTTCTCATGGAAATTCTCAGCTCTCTTTGGCTTCTTTGAGGCCTGTGATGAGCATACAGGGAGGAATGCCAAAAGGGGCCCCAAGAACTTAAATGGATACATATGCATCCAGTGGATTGGTGGATGGAAGATCTGACTGAAGATGTTGTAAATTCCCCTTTGTTATCACCCCGCCTCTCTCAGCTTGACCAAAGGGGACTGTTAGGGCTTCACTCCACCCATGCCTTGTGAATATTTAGGATAACCAAAAACTTTAGGCTTCAGAGTGGAGAGGATGTTGTTAAGCCCATTAGCAAATACACAAATACACATTTATCTCTCTCTGCCTTTCTCTTTCTCTCTCGCTCTCTGTCTTATCGTTCTCTCTCTCTATATAAATGTAAAATTATAGAGCCCTAGGTTGTTTCACGGCATGCTGGGATATTAAACTTCTGGTCAGTTTCTGTTCTGTGGATGACAAATTGTCAGAATAGAATATTTCATCTGGATTTTTTAAATACACTCTTCCTTTAAATTTCTAGATATTGAGAAAATATATGATTTTCTTCATGTCCTAAGCCATTGCACGGAATGGATATAATGCAACCACAGAAGACCAATCTGTAACAAATAGAATCAATTGCTTAGATTTGCTTTTAGTGGGTTTTCAACAATCAACTCATCTGGTGAATTAGTGTCAAGCCCAACGATGTCAAACAGAGGGCCAAACTACTTATACCAGGGCGCACTTAAATGGAACTGACATGTTTGGTTCAAATTACTCGCATTGTCTCTTTTTCCTCCAGAATGATGTAAATCTAAAAAAGATAAAGGTCTTCAAAATGAACCTGTTGAAAAGTAATGAAAATGATTTGGTAAACACCGGAGATAGATTACAATTGCTATACTCTCCCAAATCAGTGAGCGCACCCGCATCCTCTGCATTGGATGGACTCAATGGCTCTTGAAATGCTGGACAATACACTGTAATTTAAGGAAAATATTCTGCGGGAAGATTTCCATTGTAAGAGTGTCATTAATACATTTATGAGGAAAACATTCCTGATTTTGTAGCTATCATCCTAACTTATTAAAGTGAATATAAATACAAGAACTCTTGCAAAACAGAGAAGAGATTGAAAATTCCACATCAACACCAGAATTAAATTCAGGCTATTGATCTCGAGCAAGGGGCAGTGATGTGTCTTTGATGAATAAGTAATCAGATTTGTTAAAGGCTTAATTTTTAACCATATGGTTTGATATAACTTCCAAATGCACTGGGAGAAATGGGCAAAGGGGACAGGATGAGTGCTACCAGTACATTGTCCTGTCTGATTAAGGAATGATGACTTGGTGCTGGTACAAGTTCAAAGGGACATTACAAGGAGCGGAGTGGGCTGTAGATGCAACCAACTTGCTTCTTGCTTCAGTGACACTTGACATTGGGGACACTGAGACTAGCAGGCAATTATTTGCTCTGTTGACAGGGAGAACCCTGCTGACAATAGCAAGGCAGCATGGCAGAAGATTGCCCCAAAGGTGAGCAGCAGGGGTTTGGTTTCGTACTCCCAGATTCACTTTTGCATTGTACAGACAACAACCACAAGATATACCAAAGACTTTACTCCATTATGTTCACTTTGTTATCTGTTTTTTACTCCAACCTTTTCAATCTGCTCTCCTCACTAGGTTGTGCACATCTCTGAAGGACATAAAGTGCGAGAGTAACTCAATGGGCCAGGCAGCATCTCTGGAGAACATGTACAGGTGAGTTTTTGGATTGGGACCATTCTTCAAATGGGACCCTTCTTCACACATAACTCCTCATAACTAGTTATCTTGAAGAGTCGTACATCCTCCCTGCCTGCCTTCCTCACATCTCATTTCTCCAGCCAGCAAGATCATTACATCTAGTCTTTGTACAGAGATCAGGCCTTTCCATTCTGGTTCTCATGAACAAATATTCTCCATACATTTAGCCAACACATCATTGCCCACACCCGGAGATTTCATCTTACCTTCTTGCAGATATTTAGAGCACAGAACTCGCAGCAATACTTCCAGCTGTCTCAAAAGGCAGCTCATATCATTAAGGACCAACATCACCCATGGCACGCTTTAATTTCTCTCCAACCATGGAGGGGAAGCTATAGGAAATTGAAAAACAAAGCCACCAAGAACAGCTTCATCCCAGTAAACCATTGGGCTCTTGAACATTAAATAGCACAAACATCAACAATTATAAACTTCTATGGATTGTGTCTTTCATTGTACCATGGACTTTGGTTTTTATTTTGCACTAACATTATGGTTGACAATTTATTGTTTTTTGTTGTTGTTATATTTATCTGTCTGTATTGTGCTTACATTTCTGTTAAGCTGACACAAGTAAAATTTCCATTGTTCTATTGTCAGTACATATAACAATTAAATACACTTGATTCTTGATCCTTCATAACGCAGGGAGAGCAGCATTGTTCTGTTTCAGTACATCGTTTAGTTTAGTCTATTATTGTCATGTGTAATGAGGTACAGTGAAAAGCTTTTGTTTGCATGCTATCCAGTCAAAGAAAGGACTCTACAGTACATGAATACAATCAAGCCATACACAGTGCACAGATAAAGCATAAAGGGTACAACATTTAGTGCAAGATATAGCATTGAAGTCCATTAAAGTCTAATTAAAGATTGTTCAAAGAGCTCCAATAAAGTAGACAGGTGGTCAGGACCGTACTCTAGCTGATGGGACGACCGTTTAGTTGCCTTGGGAAAAGGCAACAATTATTGCAGAAGAGTTTGCACATGGCATTTTCCAGAATATCAAAGTGTTAAGGCAAAAGAAATCGCTGCAAATTGGAAAAAAAGTAAGTAATGCTGGAGTGATAGATGCAAAACAACAGCTGGGAAAAAAAACTGTACCTGAATCTGGAGGTTTTGGTTATCAAATGTCCGTGCCTCTTGCCTGATGGGAGAGGGGAGAAGAGGATGTGACCAGCGTGAGATTGGTCCTTGATTATGCTGACAACCTTGCCTGGGCAGCGTGAAGTGTAGATGGAGTCAATGGAAGGAGGATTGCTTTGTGTGATGATCTGTGCTATTGTCCACAACTCTCTGCAAAGTCTTAGATGGAGCTGTTCCTTAACCAAGCTGTGATGCATCCCGATAATGACAATAAAACACTCTTTCACTTTCTAGCTCTCAGTTTAGTTTATTGTCAAGTGTACCGAGTTGCATTGAGAAGCTTTTGTTGCATGTTAAATAGTCAGCAGAAAGACACTACATGATTTCAAGCGATCCACTTACAGTGCACAGATACATGATAAAGGAATAACGTTTAGCACAAGGTAAAGCCAGCAAAGTCCGATCAAGGATAGTCCGAGGGTCATCAAAGAGGTAGATAGTAGTTCAGCACTGCCCTCTGGTTGTGGTGGAATGATTTAGTTGCCTGATAACAGCTGTGAATAAACTGTTCCTGAATCTAGTCATGTATGTTTTCACACTTCTTTTCCTTTTGCATGATGGGAGAGGGGAGAAGAGGGAGTGGCCAGGATGCGACTCATCCTTGATTATGTTGCTGACCTTGCCGAGGCAGCGTGAGGTATAAATTGAGTCAATAGAAGGGAGGATGGTTTGTGTGATGGTGTGGGTTGCATTCACAAGTTGCTGCAATTTCTTGCAGTCTTTGATGGAGCTTTTCCCAAACCAAGCTGTGACGCACCCTGATAAAATGCTTTCTATGGTGCATGTGTAGAAGTTGGTGAGAGTTGTTGGGGATATGCCAAACTCCATAAGCCTTCTCATGTTGATGTGCTTTCTTGGTCATTGCTTCAATATGGGTGGTCTAGGACAAGTTGTTGGTGATATTGACTCCTAGGAATTTGAAGTTTTCAACCATCTCTACTTCGGCGCCATCAATGCAAACTGGGGTATGTGTACCGCTTCACTTCCTGAAGTCGATCACTCTCTCCTTTATCTTGCTGACATTGAGAGAAAGGTTGTTGTCTTGACATCAGGACACGGGGTACTCAATCCCCTTCCTGTACTCCTTCTCATTATTATTTGATATCCAGTCCACAATTGTGGTGTCGTTTGCGAATTTGAAAATTGAATTAGATTTGTACATGGCTGCACAGTCGTGGGTGGACAAGGAGTAAAGAAGGGGGCTGAAACTGCATCCTTGCGGAGCCCCTGTGTTGAGGATTATCGTAGAGGATGTTTTGTCCTCTTTCTTCATTGAATGGGGTCTGTTGGTCAGGAAGTCGAGGATCCAATTGCAAAGATGAGTGCTGACCCCAAGTCCTGCGAGTTTGGTGATAACATTGGATGGTATAATGGTATTAAAGGCAGAGCTGTAGTCCATTAATCAGTGTCTGACGTGGGTGTTCTGGGGATGAGTCTAGGGTTAGGGCGATGGCATCGTCCGTGAACCTGTTGTTGCAGTAGACGAACTACAGTGGGTCAAGGCCGCTGGGTCGACTGGAATTAATGCGTTCCATAACTATCCTCTCAAAACATTTCATGATGGTGGATGTCAACGCCACTGGATGGTAGTTGTTTAGGCATGAGGTCTTGCTTTTCTTCAGCACTGGGATGATGGTGGTCTTCTTGAAGCAGGTGGGTACCTCAGAACGGAGTGGGGAGAGATTAAAGATGTCCGCAAATACTCCCACAAGCTGGTCCGTGCAGCTACTAAGGACACGGCCAGGATCTCCGTCTAGGCCAGTTACTTTTCGCAGGTTTACTCTCAGGAAGGCGGTCTAACCTCTGCTACAGTCACCCCGGGGAGGGGCACACTGGAGGCTGAAGGGCCAGGTGTCACTGGCCTGTTGGCCTTCTCTCAAAGCGAGCATAGAAAGCATTCATTGGGTCGGGTCGCACTATCACCAGTGATGTTGCCTGACCTTGCTTTATAGCCAGTAATCTTATTCAGACCTTGCCACATTCTCCGTACGCCCGAGTGATTACATTGGGACTGAAGATTGTCCCGGTATTGTCTCTTGGCATACTTGATGGCTTTGCGGAGATTAGAGCAGGCCTTCTTGTACTGCTCGGGGTCGTTTTTACTTGCATGTAGCAGACTTGGCCTTAACTTGTGAATGTACCTTGTGGTCCATCATTGGTTTCCAGTTGGGGAACACTCGGGATGACTTCATCGGCACATAGTCTTCCACGCACTTGCTGATGAAGTCAGTCACGGCAGTGGCGTACTCATTCAGGTTAGCTGTGGAATCCCTGATTATGGACCAGTCCACTGGCAAGAGATAGTGTTCACGATGACCTCCACCTGCTGAGTGGTGTCTTGGTGTCTCACTGAGTCTGACTCTGTGGACATGCAGGCAGACTCTAAAATGCAGAGGGCAATGGTGGTCAGAGCTGGGATCTGAGCAGTCAGCCTCTATACCTGCTAAATACACAGAGAGTGTACGAAATAGGAGCTCTGGGAAAAGGCATCAATTGTGGCAGAGGAGTTTGCACAAATCTGTTTTCCAGAATATCAAAGTGTTAAGGCAAAAGAAAATGTTGCAAATTTGAATAAATAGGAAATGCTGGAGAGATAGATGCAAAATGTTCCTCTCTGTGTAACTGCTGCCTGAGCCATTGATTGTTTCCAGCATTTTCTGTTTATGTGTGAAGAGTGCTACGCTTCAATTCTTTTATATTCACGTAAAAATTATCTGTTAACACCAATGTTTTGGTCAGGAGCATTTATGGCTAGCAAATGGCAGGTGACTTTTTAATTTGCACTGAAGGGTGAGATCATGTATTGGCACAGAGTAATGGGGAGTGGACAAGAGAAGCAGGGCAGTTTGCTTGACTGGTTTTTATTGGTGGAAGAATGGGAGGCAAAAGGGTCCAACCTTAATGTCACATGAGTGGGTTCCTGGAGGTTTCATGAAATTCACAGCAATGGGGGCATCCTTAGAATACTGGGCAGCAACATTCTCTGCTCTGCAAATTCTTCTGCCTTCATCTCCCGTCTGCCCGAAGAGGTTGTGCTTCCTCTGACTTATGCCTCCAATACCTGTGCATTGTACAGTTAAGATCTCCACCATTTGGTGCACGGGAATGGTACCTCCACATTAGTCAAAGCAATCAATGGAAGTTTTGCCATTGACTTACTTGGTGAGATTTATTGATAATGAATGGTTTTGAATCAGAAAGCTCATTACTCACTCTTATTATTAGCATATACTATAATGGTAACCTTGTCTCCAAGCAACCAGACCGTAAGGGCTTGGATCGTGACTAGATTGGGCCGGATTGAGTGACACAGGCCAAAGGCCTAGTACCAGCTGGAAACATAGAAACATAGAAAATAGGTGCAGGCGTAGGCCATTCGGCCCTTCGAGCCAGCACCGCCATTCAATATGATCATGGCTGATCATCCAGAATCAGTACCTGTTCCTGGTTTCTCCCCGTTCCCTTGATTTTGTGCTCAATACATCAGCTGCCTAATGGTGGAAGATGCTTTTACAGCTACCAACATGCCTGGCTGATATAGGGTTGTCCTTATTGCCATATGTCCGCATGGACACGCATCCGGTGCTAGTGAAAATTCAGCCAGACCCACAAACCCTTGAGTCTGATCATTCTACTTGATCTCATTGGTAGGAGAGTTGATACAAATACCTGGCTTATCAAACAAGGCAAGAGTTGTTCTTGCAGAGCTATGAGCAAGATACCCCCAACACTCCAGCAGAACAAAGAAGTATCTCGAGGAAAGAAAGTGGACCCCGGTAGTAACACATTGTAGAGAAGGCATCAACTGGCCCAATCTTTTTACAGCAGGCTGTAACTATCTGTTGCCATCTGCATTGATGCTCTGATCTTCCTCAGTCAATGGCCTTCAAACACGTGACGGAATCTCTACCACTCCCTGTACACTCCAGATGTGACTTCCTGTGAATTACACCTCCATACTGCCCCTTTCTCTGCAACCTGCTATTGGCCAATATCCAATCTATAGTATTTCATTATAACATCACTGATTCTTTTGGAGCATGCAAGTTTGATTCCGTGATAATAAAGAGTGTGCACTTTCCATGCATATGAGCACATTCAACTAATATTCTCATAATGTAACAAAATCAAAAAAATGCTGGAAACACTCAGCAAATCAGGCAGTATCTGTGGAAAGAGAAATAGAATTATGTTTCAGCTCAGTTACTTTGTCAGATGATTCATCGTTGTCCTGAAATGTTAACTTAGTTTCTCTTGGCACAGATGGCGGCACGGTGGCGCAGCGGCAGAGTTGCTGCCTTACAGCGCTTGCAGCACCAGAGACCCAGGTTCGATCCCGTCTACGGGGGCTGTCTGTACGGAGTTTGCACGTTCTCCCTGTGACTGCGTGGGTTTTCTCTGAGATCTTCGGTTTCCTCCCACACTCCAAAGATGTACAGGTTTGTAGGTTAATTGACTTGGTATCAGTATAAAAGTTGTCCCTAGTGTGTGTAGGATAGTGTTAATGTGCAAGGATCGCTGGTCAGTGTGGACTCGGTGGACTGAAGGGCCTGTTTCCGCGCTGTATCTATAAACTAAAAAAAAGATGTTGCCGGACCTGTAGAGTGTTTCTAACATTTGCTGTTTGGTTTCAGATTTCCTGTCTGTGCAGCAATCTTTTTGCGAATTTCATTCTCAACGTGCATATTGTCCAGGTTTGCAATTAATAGGATGCTTTCCAGGCCTACATGCATTTTAAACATATAGAGATGGATGGTTGTATAATTTTTCTTAGGAGAATCTTTCAGCTGCTGTTGCTGCTGAGGCTCCTGTAGCCGAACCTGCTGTTCATCTCATGCATTCTCATGTGACTCTCTTGTGATGTGGATACTATGTGCAGCAAAGTACAGTAAACAAATACACATCATCGGATTCTGTGTCTGAAGGAGGGTCCTGACCCGAAATGTCACCCGTCCATTCCCTCTCCAGATGCTTCCTGCCTACTGAGTTCCTCCAGCACTTTGAGTTTTTAATCAGGATTTCAGCATCAGCACCTCCTCGTGTCTCCACAACTTCAGATTGTTGAGACTGAAGAGTAAGGTGCACAGAGTTAGCTTAAATCAGACACAACTCTCTCCAGTAAACAAACAAACAACTGAATCCCTGTGAAGAAACCTAGTTAAGAAGCATTTGTGAGACTGCAGTATGTGTTGCTAGATTTGCCTGTCATCTCTTTTGCCTCTGCCCAATAATGCTTTGGCCTTGAGGGCACATTTAAAGACCTTCACTCATAGAGTCATAGAGTCATAGAGTGATACAGTGTGGAAAAAGGCCCTTCAGCCCAACTCGCCCACACCGTCCAACAATGTCCCAGCTACACTAGTCCCACTTGCCTGCGCGTGGTCCATATAGCTCCAAACCCATCTGATCCATGTACCTGTCTAATTGTTTATTTACCAATGTGATAGTCCCAGCATCAACTACCTCCTCTGGCAGCTTGTTCCACACACCCACCACCCCTTGTGTGAAAAAGTTACCCCTTGGATTCCTATTAAATCTTTTTCCCTTTACCTTGAACCTATGTCCTCTGGTCCTCGATTCCCTGACTCTGGGCAAAGACTCTGTGCATCATAGTTCACACCATCTAGATCCTGGGAACATCCTCATAAATCTTTTCTGAACCCTTTCAAGCTTGACAATATCTTTCCCATAACATGGTGCCCAAACCGAACACAATATTCTAAATGCGGTCTCACCAATGTCTTATACAACTGCAATATGACCTCCTAACTTCTATACACAATACCCTGACTGATGAAGACCAAAATGGCAAAAGCCTTTTTGACCACCTTATCTACCTGCGACTCGACCTTCAAGGAACCATGCACTTGTACTCCTAAATCCCTCTGCTTTATAACACTACCCAGAGGCCTACCATTTACTGTGCAGGTCCTGCCCTTGTTCTACCTTCAAACACGACAGTACCTTCAGAACTTCTACGATGGTAATCCTGACTGCTCTCAAGACACTTCCAGTGACTCCTCCAATTTCCTCCGTCCTACTGTCTTTCTCCTCGGTAAATACAGAGGAGAAACACTCATGTAGGACCTTGCCCATCTCCTGTGGCTTCACACAGAGGTGAATGCTTTGATTCCTGAGAGGTCCCACTCTTTCTCTAGTTAACCTTTTCCCCCTTATGTATTTATAAAATCTTTTGGGATTGTCCTGAATGCTACCCGCCAGAGCTATCTCTTGGCCCCTTTTCGCCCTTCTGATTTCCCTTTTTTAGTATACTCCTTAGTTCCCAAAACTCCTCCAGGGATGCACTTGATCCCAGCTGCCTATACCTGTCCCATGCATCCTTGTTTTTGACTAACGTCTCTATTTCTCTCGTCAACCAAGCTTCCTTACATTTGCCTGCTTTGCCCTTCACTCTAACGTACACATCCTGAGCTTTCTTCAGTACACTTTTAAAAACATCCCACTTGGCCGATGTTCCTTTCCCCTCAAATAATCTGCTCCAGTCAACTTGAGCAAGACCTTCTCTCATACCCTCAAAGTCGGCCTTACCCCAGTTGAGCATTTTAGCACATGGACTCTCTCTGTCCCTATCCATAACTATCTTAAACCTAATCGAACTGTGGTTACTGGTCCCAAAAGGCTCCTCCACACACACTTCATTAACTTGGCCTTCTGCCTCTCTTTCTCTCTGCCTTTATTCATGGTGAATTGCAGGCAGCCTGGGAAAGCCATGTGCATAGCTTAAGCCCCAAACCACTGTTAATCTTGCTCTTGGTGGCCAGTTGACATATTTAGGGAAGCTTTCTGACGATATCGGCAAAAACCTGATAGCACATGTGCCCAAACTGGCCAATTCCCATGCGGAAGTGCGAGCATTAATCATATTTTAATATTTGGTAGGGTATGAGCAACTTTGAAAGTTTGTGAATAGTTTGGCAGTCGATAAGCCTGGACCTGGACTTCATCAACTGTCAAAGGCATTCTGTCAGCACAACTGGTCAGATGTTGAGAGAAGCCTGGGCTGCCTTATGTTATGCTGAGCCTCACTGAAGTGCTGGGATTAGGCTCTCTGTAGGCAGGACCTATGGCCACGTTGAAAGGAATAGCAATGGTCTGGAGCACAGTTGCAGACAATTGTTGTCAGTACAAGGTCTGCCCTGTTGAAATTAACAATCTGGTTCACTCAAGGGGTCTAGGAAGACTGTGGGAAAGAGGCCTGAGACCAAGTTTGGAAAAGCAATGTGTAGGAAGGAACTGCAGATACTGGTTTAAACTGAAGATAATCACAAAAAGCTGGAGTAACTCAGGGGGGCAGGCAGCATCTCTGCAGAGAAGTAATAGGTGACCCTAAATGTCACCCATTCCTTCTCTCCAGAGATGCTGCCTGTCCCGCTGAGTTGCTCCAGCTTTTTGTGTCTATCTTTGGAAACGCAATGATGCTAGTGAATGGTGCAGCAAACCTGAGGGGCTCATGGGCCCAATCCTGGTCGATTTCTCATGTTCTGACGTTCAAGATTGGTTGAGTTAAATGTGGGTGGTGATGGTCAGCATTTGTTTCCACTGATTCCAAATCAGTGGAAACAAATGAACAAGTGAAACGAGTTTCCACTCGTTCCAAATTTGGCTTCCCAAAATCCATCTGCTCGCAAGTTGTGTCTCAGATAAAAATCAAAATACAGCAGGGTAATCTGAAATAAAACAGGAAATGCTGGAATCTCGGCAAGTCAGGTAACATCTGTGGAAACATAGAAAATAGGTGCAGAAGGAGGCCATTCAGCCCTTCAAGCCAACACCGCCTTTCAAAATTATCATGGCTGATCCTCCAAAATTATTACCCAATTCCGGCTTTCTCCCCATATCCTTTGATTCTGTTAGCCCTAAGAGCTATATCCAACTCTCTCTTGAATACAGTTCAAGAATACACTCTTGAATACATTCTCTCTTGAACCAGTTAACATTTCAGGTCTGAGTCCCTTTATCAGAAGTGGGAAAAAGAGGAATTGGGATTTCCCAGTTCTAAGGAAAGGTCCCAGACCAGAAAGGTTAACAGCTTCTCATATCATAGAGAATGCCTAACCTGCAGAGGGTATCCAGGAGTTTTCTTTTAATCATTGTCTCCATGCTTTTACAGTGAGTCAAGTGACATCATCCTACAAGTAGACTGGTAATTTCATTGAATAATTTATTTCTACTCAGGTAAAGATGGAGATTATTCCAGGAACCGTTGGTAGAAGTGCCAACATTACCCCATGTAACTATTATTAGCTTTGGCATTTCTGAACGTGAATTCTGAGAAAGCAAATTGGTCTCATTAAACAGACAAGTTGCACACTTGACAATGTCTCACTATGTGGAATCAGACTGTGGAATCACATGAAGTTCCCAGTATTGACTATTTTAATCTGGGGGGTGTATTAAGCTTTGTGTGTGAACTGATCTTCCAGGATAATGTTAATTTAAAATCAATTTTCGCTTATAAATCTTCAATCCTACGCACTGACTTCACAGAACAATAGAGTCATAGTGCTGTACAACGTGGAAGCAGGCCCTTCAGTCCAACTTCTACAGGCAACCGTTGAGGAGTTGGCTGCGCCTAACGGCTGCGGCTCTCTGGCAGTCTGTTGTCTTTTTTTCTTTTTTTTGTTTGTGTCGTTGTTGGGATGGTTTTTGTTTCTGTTTTTGGCGGTGTATGTGTGGGTGTGGGGTGTGGGGGTGTGGGGTGGGGTGGGGTGGGGCGGGGGGAAACGTTTCTTTTATTAGGTCTCCTCCCCGGGGCGCAGCTCGCCCGCGGGTCCTTCCATCGCCCGGCGCGGCTCGGCTGCGGGACAACATCGCCAGCGCGGCTCGGCCGCGGGACGTTTCAGTGCCCGGTGCGGCTCGGCCGCTGGACTTAACATCGCCCGGTGCGGCCGCGGGACGTTTCAGTGCCCGGCGTGGCTTGGCCGCTGGACTTAACATCGCCAGCGCGGTTCGGCCGCGGGACGTTTCAGTGCCCGGTGCGGCTCGGCCGCGGGACTTAACATCGCCCGGTGCGGCCGCGGGACGTTTCGGTGCCCGGGGCGGCTCGGCCGCGGGGCCTTCCATCCTCTTGCGGGGGCTGTGCATGTCGGTTGCCTCGGTAGGGGTCGAGCTGCCTGTCCGTGGGTGCGGGGGGAAGAGAGAGGAAGTTTTGTTGCCTCCATCACAGTGAGGGGGTGTTTGGAGTCACTGTGATGGATGTTTGTGTTGGGGTCGGGTGTCCTGTGTTCTTTTCTTTTGTGACTGCTGAAATTTCGTTCGGTGTTGTGCCGAATGACAATAAAGTGTTGTTATGTTATGTTATGTTATGAATAACTGACCAAGTGCCACATGCCTGAATTTTGCTCATATCCCTCCAAACCTTTCCCATCCACGTATCTGTCCAAATGTCCTTTAAATGTCATAATTGTACCTGTCTCTATTACTTCATATGGCAGTTTGTTCCATACATGGCTCATGTTACAATGACAATAAAGGAACTATTCTATTCTATTCTATACATCTACTTTGTGAAAATGATTCCCCTCTGGTTCATTTTAAATCTTTCCCCTCTTACTCAAAACCTTTACCATCTATATTTAAACTCTCCAAACCTGGGAAAACCTCTGTGGCATTATCTATGCCCCTCATATTTTTAAAAATGTATATAAGGTCACTCCTCAGCCTTCTCTGATTCAGGGAATAAAGAACCAACATACCTATCCTCCTCTTATGGCTCACACCCTCTAGACCCGGTAAAATCCATATAAATCTTTTTTGCACACTTTCCAGTTTAATTACATCCTTCCAAAAGGAGGACAACCCAAACTGTACTCAGTACCCCAAATGTGGTCATACCAAAATCTTGTACAGCTTTAACATGACTCCTTTACTCAAACCCCTGACCGATGAATACAAACATTTCCGATTCCTTCTTCAACACCCTGCCTGTCTCAAGTCATAGTCATAGAGTTATACAATGAGGAAATAGGCCCTTTGACCCAACTTGCCCACACCGATCAACACGCACCATCCACACTAGTCCCACCAGCCTGCGTTTGGCTGATATCCCTCTAAACCTGTCCTTTCCATGTACCTATCCAAGTGTTTTTTAAACATTCTGATAGTACCTGCCTCAACTACCTCTTCCGGTAGCTCATTCCATATACCTACCACTCTTTTTGTATAAAAGTTGCCCCTCAGATTCATAGTAAATCTTCCCACCCCCCCCCCCCCCTCACTTTAAACCTATGTCCTGTTTCTTGGGTAAAAGACTGTGTGCATTTACCCGATCTATTCCTCTCATGATCTTACTATAAGATCACCTCTGATCTTTCTGCGCTCCAAGGAATAAAGTCCCAAGTGTCTATAGGAATGTAAGGAATGGTGGGAACATCCAAAGACATTCAATTAAAGAAACTCACTGCTATCCAGTATGGTTGGCGCACAAATTAAAGGTCTCTAATTAAGATTCTAGTTAAGATGAAGGGCTAATTGAATCAAGGGTTATGGGGAAAAAGCAGGGACGGGGTATTAATTTTGGATGATCAACCATGATCATATAGAATGGTGGTGCTGGCTCAAAGGGCCAAATGGCCTTCTCCTGCACCTATTTCCTATGATTTTATGATGGAGTTCTACCTCCTTTGGCAACATTGCTTATGTACTGCAAGTGCACATTATCGTGGTGCCTTAGTGTTATCAATTAGAACTGACATGAGGAAAAACTTTTTCAGTCAGAGAGTTGTGAATCTGTGGAATTCTCTGCCTCAGAAGGCAGTGGAGGCCAATTCTCTGAATGCATTCAAGAGAGAGCTGGATAGAGCTCTTAAGGATAGCGGAGTCAGGGGGTATGGGGAGAAGGCAGGAACGGGGTACTGATTGAGAATGATCAGCCATGATCACATTGAATGGTGGTGCTGGCTCGAAGGGCCGAATGGCCTCCTCCTGCACCTATTGTCTATTGTCTATTGTCTATTGTCAATCACTTGATGGCAGAATTTCAGTGTGCACTGGTGGCCCCAACAATGTAGAAGGAAAGGGCCATCCTTTCTGTAGACTTTCTTTAAATATGCACACAGTGTTTGTCCATGCTAGTTTATAGGATAACAGTTCTCGTGTGTGATTTGAATTGATTTTGATCCAACTGAGTGAAAGGTGCACCACAAATGTAAATAAACTGCTGTAGTTTCCTGGCATAAAACTTAAAAACATAGTTTGCAAAATCACGAGACACTCTCCAGCATTGCACATTTCTGGGAGAATATGGTACACATTTTGCACTTTCAAACAAATGTGAAGAGCAAAACTGGACATGTCAACATCGGCAACTTTACCATCCTGCTATGTGACCACAGTTTGACTAATTTGGAGCAGTTTCATCCATGGGCAATATTTTATCTTTTATTGGTTTGTAGCAATCTGTAAAATGTTAGGAAGCATGTGCCATTAAATGGATGAGATCTTCTACAAAATGATCACATATGTTGCAATCGAATATTTTAAAGTGGAAGTTTAAAGCGTACATTCAAAGGGTAGACTGCATGAAACGCAATCACAATGGAATGTCATATTTTTAAAAAGTTGTTGATATTTAAAGCATGCTTTTCAGTGTGCAGGGCAGAAAAATAATATTTTAGAAAGCAGCAATATTAAAATTCAGACATTGAAACAACATGCTTTAATTAAGGCAACAAATGTCTGAAATTGATCATAATGTTGGAAACCAGACGTGCACTTTGACTGTCAAGGAATTTGCTGGCACAAACAGCACTTCAGAATTAGAAATTGACTTTAGGAGGGAATATTAGGAACACAGTCATTAGAAGTAATTTGTGCTAGAAGGGAAGCACAATGTTATGAACCCCTCCAACTTTTTTTTAAAGCAACTTACTTTATCTTCCTCTTTAATCTTTCAGTCCTGATCTTTGGGTTTGAGGAAAACCTTGATTAATAAATTATCGTCCATAAATCTTATGATAACTATTACGGTCTTCAGAGAATTTTGATACCACATCTGGAAAAAGTAACCTTGTTCTTCTGTGCTCCTGCCTGTAAAGCAGCATGCCTCAGCCTTTACTGTTGTATGTTAGGAAATAAAATTATGAGAATTCTTCACATTCATCTGTGTATCTGCCAAAAACCATAATCGGATTTGTTGACCAAGTTAAAAATAAATGAACAGCTTTATGCAATCAAAACTGATGTGAATTAAAAATCACCATTGTTTCTGTGTTGCACTTTGCATTTGAGGATTATTATTCTGAAACTCTGGGCTTAATGTTAACCCGAACTTGATTTTACATAGGTAAAGGTTGTGATATATGCATTCACTGGAGATTACACCAAACGCTGGAGTAACTCAGCGAGTCAGGCAGCATCACTGGAGAAAATAAATAGGTGATGTTTCGGGTCGAGACCATCAGAATACTTTAGACCGAAGATAGACACAAAATCCTGGAATAATTCAGTGGGTCAAGCAGCAGTCTGCTAAAGGGTCTCGACCCGAAATGTCACCTACTCCTTTTCTCCAGATAAGCTGCCTGACCCACTGATTTACTTTGTCATTTTGTTTCTATCTTCTGTGTAAACCAGCATCAGCAGTTCCTTCATACACCCCACTGGTCAGGTTTTTGTCATTACTTAAGTCAAGGATAAGGGGACAGAATTTGTCGGGCAATGCCAATCAGATGTCTTGCCAGCAAGCTGCTAAGGCATGAGCAAGGTGCCTTGTTTCTCCTCCTGTATCTGCACAGGAATGATTTCCATTTATTTTGGAGGTATTCTGCCATCCCCGTGACCAATCATCTACCATCATTTATGGCAGTCTCGGCAGCTTCCTCCACTCAAGTCAATGTGAAAATACATGAGGAGATTCTTTGACATGGCGGGACTCCGTTTTTGTTCAATTAATGAAGCTTCATCTGGTTCTGGTCGGTGCCTCAGCCTTACAATTCCAGAAGCCGTATAAAATGGTGGCAGGCTAGGATTCCAGGAGGAAGGGAGAGTGAATATCTGTCCCTCCTGTGATGGTCCCTGAGTTCAGTTCCCACCATACATGATGAGTTAAAATTCCTCTTTGTATATTTAATCTACATTGGCTTCATGTCATTCCATTATTCCTCATGGCAAAGCAGAACACTAATACACCAGACTGCAGTGAAATAAAGTCCTTTAGTATCAGAGAACATAGAAAATCTGGAAACAAACTTTTGATAGACAATTTTTGTGGTACATTTGTTCTGGTTTATTATTTACCAACACTTTTGTTAATGTTTTTTCCCAAAATGCTTTTAGACAAATCAGAAATGCTTTAAAACTTTGCTGATTAAGATCTTTAATGGACATTTCAATAAAATGTATACGAGAATGTTTCAAGCAGTTGCTAAACAATGTTTTGTGCATTTTATTTAGAGCCAAATTTGTCCCTTGCAAATTCAAAACAGTCAATGCATTGGTTTCCAACCATATGTTTGTAATAAGAATGGCTGATGAGTGAAAGGGACGAATACCATTAGGGTTAGACATTCCCTGAAGAGTTCTCGAGAGTTTGGTAATCACACATACTTCTCATCTAATAAACATAAATATTTATTATTCAACCTAGCTTGCAAGTTACTAGATTTGAAGTAGCCAATGCAGTTTAGTTATCTTGGTAAAGGATATGTTTTTCTAACAGTGAACGTTAGCTTTTAACCCAATTTGGACAGCACTGTATAAACACATAATTTGTACTACTTCACTTGCTGCATTTAATTTCCTTTCATATTGTAAATTAAAATGTTGAAGTCCATTGGTAAAGGCACATTACTTGTTTTGCAAATTTAGGCTGATAGTTATGGGAATATTTGTTTATATAAAGTGTTATTTGCAATCTGGGGGTTGTCTCAATACGTTTGTTGCTGTTAGCTCGTAGTTTAAGTAGTATACCGGTTACTAAATGTTTAAAAAGTTGCAATGGAGTTGGCTGATCAGAATACGAGTTTCAAACTGGATCATTATGGTGCCAAGTTTCAAAGATAATTGAATACCCCCCTCCCTTTCTTCTCCATTGCAAAGATTAAGATTGGTCACATGTTCACCAGCAGCAATTGTGTGCAAGCCAAAACCATTTGATTCAAGAGGCTTTACAACTTCATTGAACACTTGCAGTTGATTAAGTAGAGAATCGTTGATACCTGGGAGTAATTATATGGCAGTAATCACGTCAGGGCATTCAGATGATGTCATGTATTGAAAATTGAAACACGAACAGTTTATAATTGTCATTTGAATTCCAGGATTTAATGGCCAAATTGAGATAGTTTTCTGGCATATTTGTAATTTTTAGTACTTTGTATTATGCAGATTGTATTCTGTAGTTTTTTTTCATGTACATTTTTGTGTTAATGGTGGTAGCACGGGGGCTGGCTATTAACATGCCATGTCGGCCTGATATCAAATGTAATCACATTAAGTTACATGGTCAAGAGTATTTTATTATCATGTCCCGAAACAGAACAATTAAATTCTGACTTGCAGCAGCAACAACAGATTTATAAGTTCTGTAAACAGCATAATAAACAACAAAATATGAAGTTCAGTGTATATATTACAATTTTCAGGCTCCAACACCTCTTCCCGATGGCAGGAGTGAAATGAGAGTGAGGCCAGGGTGGTGTGGGTTTCTGATGATGCTGGTTTGCTTTTTGAGGCAGCCATTCCTGTAGATCGCTTCGATGGTGGGAAGGTCAGTGCATGTGATGAACTGGGCAGTGCTCACCTCTTTTTTCAATCTTCCTCATTCCTGGGTGTTCGAATTGATGAACCAGGCTATGATGCAACCAATCAATATGTTCTCTCCTGTACACCTATAGACATTCAAGAGAGTATTTGTTGACATACTGAATCTCCTCAGTCTTCTATGGAAGCAGAAGCATTGATGAGATTTCTTTATAATTGCATGTGGGTCCAGGACAGATCTTGAGAGATATGCATGTCTTGGAATTTGAAGTTTTTGACTCTCTCCACCACCATCCCAATGAAGACAGGTTTTGTGTGTCCTTGTCCTTCCTCTTCTAAGGTCAACCTTCAGTTCCTTGGTTTTACTGACGTTGAGAGCAAGGTTGTTGTTCTGACACCATTCAGTCAGTCGATCGATCAATTATTGTCCAAGTGCTCCAGTGCAGGGTGGGGAGCCCTGCTATTCTTGTTATTGAGGGAGTGCAGCGTAGGGTCATGAGGTTAATTCTCGGGATGGCGGGACTGTCATATGCTGAACGAATGGAGCGACTGGGCTTGTATACACTCGAATTTAGAAGGATAAGGGGGGATCTTATTGAAACATATAAGATTATTAAGGGATTGGACACACTAGAGGCAGGAAACATGTTCCCGATGTTGGGGGAGTCCAGAACCAGGGGTCACAGTTTAAGAATAAGGGGTAGGACATTTAGAACGGAGATGAGGAAAAACTTTTTCACCCAGAGAGTTGTGAATCTGTGGAATTCTCTGCAGCAGAGAACAGTGGAGGCCAATTCTCTGGATGCTTTCAAGAGGGAGTTAGATAGAGCTCTTAAAGATAGCAGAGTCAAGGGATATGGGGAGAAGGTAGGAACGGGGTACTGATTGTGGATGATCAGCCATGATCACATTGAATGGCGGTGCGGCTCGAAGGGCCGAATGGCCTACTCCTGCACCTATTGTTTATTGTCTATTGAGCCAGGGAGATCACATCCTCTGTTGACCTGCTGTGGCAGTAGTGAAGTGAAATTGTAGTGGGAGTCTATGGTAAACATACATTATATCATTAGTCTTTAATCAAGCAAAAACATATTATTCCATACTAATAAAAGTGAAGCTCCAATAACTTTTGATGTTGCTTTCATCTGAAGATAATTTGCAGATGAGGACAAAGATACATTTTTTTTCTTTTTAGTTACTTGGAATATTTATTTTGTTATTTGTTTGATGACCATGGCATGAGGGACAGCAATAATGTGGAGACTCAATTGTTGTGCTAAAGGGATACCTACAATTGCAATAGCAAACTGCCTTGTAACTTCAGTAATTGTATTGTATTGTATTGTAATTAATTAATTACTCATGTCAACATACAAGGAATTTGATTTGCCAACTGTCATACAAAAAAGCACCAAGATACATACTTTTTTTTTTTTTTTCATATTTCAGATAACCACATAAAAATTAAACATGGACTTGAACAGGCACCACAATGGCGTGTGAGAATCCCCAGGGCACACAGCATAAGTGGAGACCCACGGCCATTAGTTCCATATCTGGGCCACACACACGCTCCTTCACTGTGATGTGACCAGAGTTGTACCGACCGGTCTCTCTGCAGTCCCTGTCCGCCCGAACAGTCAGAAAGCCGTCCACACTCGCAGTAGACTCCAGGATGTTCTCATGGAGCCATGTCCCCGCAAAACACTGAGATCACTGCACTCACGGCACTCCCTCCGAGTCCTACCCTCTGCGGGCAGCACGTCCATCTTGTTTTTTCGGCGACCTCACATTTCGCACTGTGATGGAAGGCAAATAACTTATACCTTCTTTCCGCCTTTCCTCCTACGATCGGGGCAATAGAAACTTCCGCAGTCAGTAATTGAGGCTCCCGCATCAGGGCTATCGAAGCTCCCGTGATCGGGGAGATCTTAGCTCCTGCGGTTGGAGCTCCTGCAGTCGATCCCTATCAAAGGGACCGCCAGCTCCACGAAGTTAAAGCCGCATTGCAGACAGAGATACGATGAAAAAGTCTCATCTCCGTCGAGGAAAGAGATAAAAAAGGTTTCTTCCAACCCTCCCCCACCCCCACACAATACAAAAACTAAAGGTACACTAATCAATGAATCACACGTTTTTAATGTGAATACATATACTCACGTCAAGTAATATAATAAATACCAGAGTACTGTTGGCATTCTGAGCTCCTCACCAACACAATTACCATTATTTGATTAGTTTCACATATCATCAAGGAAAGGCTGAGGCTAATAGACAGCAACATTTACAAGTCCCATTATTGTTACATGTGTAGCACAAAAGATGAATTAAAAACTTTAACCACAGACCAATCACACATACTTCTTTTACCAAATTTTAGCATCACTGGAGTTAATGGAACTGAATTTCTAAAGCAGCAGGTAACATGTGGCCACATCAGCATCGTACATTTAGGGATTGCGATTGAGTTGGATATCTTCTGAGTAGAGATGTCTACTTTAACAATGAACGATCTCTCTATGGACATGTGGAAAGTTTGGAAGATCTTGTGGAAAATTGCCAGCTCTAATACTAAAATTTTTCACGAAGGAGAAATCAGTTCTGATTATCATAAAATTATATTTCTAAACAATATATTCCCATCAGCAACGCGATTTTTGACATTTCTCTTGTTCTTTTACCAACAATTTGTTCTGTTCTGTGATTCTTTCTTTACTTTCTCTGTTCCCTGGTTGTTTTTTTATTCCTTCAAACTGCTGAAATTCGGCCCAGTCCAGTATCTTTTACACCATCCACAGACTCGCTTGTGTTGTCTCATTAGTTTGGCCCCTGGATAAAATCACTGGGCATTATTTGGAAAACGCAGTACAATTCTGAATGGATGGATGTGCCCGAGGTAAAACAAATAAAATGTGAGGGGGACAGAGGAAAAATAAACTGTATTCAGCAACTATTAAATTAATCTGAGATTTAACTATGCTTGAAATTAAATAGCCTGGATGAGTTTACCCTCAGTGTTATTAAGATTTTAATGAGGGCAAAGGCCACATTTCCAAAGCTTTTATTTAAAAAATAAAACTGTTGCTTTTATTTTAAAGACTGAGGCCCTCAATCATTATTTCCATTTGTTTTTTCTATGACTTCTATCAATGTCCGTTCTGGTCTCACACACATAGATTTTTAAATGGGGTGTAAGTCATCTGCAAGGAACATTTGGCAAATTTCGAAGGATGGGGGACACAATCAACGAGTAGATAAATTTTATCCAGTGCCTTAAATTAAAATGGAGAATAGTGAGACAGAAAAAAAATCACTTTCTGAAATGGGGTATCGCAAAGAAAACTTTGAGCACCTCTGCACTGGAGTAAAGCCTCTTCTTTATGCTTTTCACATCCCTGTAGATGTACTTACTAGCTGAAATATTGACAATAACTTCCAATGCACACCCTGATATCACAGGCAACATCTAATCAAGACTTGCCCACTGTGGGAATCAGTCACATTACCTGCTTGGCATTCCCCCAAGATTGAGGATGACTTGCTTCCACTCCAGTTCTGTGGGTTCCGAGGTGGATAAAGAGGCCATTGTGGGAATTGCAGACCCTTCCTTAGGAGGGGCAGGAGGTGGATAAAGGACAAGGCTGGTGGGTAGTTTGTAATGTGTAGGAAGGTACTGCAGATGCTGGTTTAAACCGAAGATAGACACAAAAAGCTGGAGTAACTCAGCGGGACAGGCAGCATCTCTGGAGAAAAGGAATGGGTGATGTTTCGGGTCAGTCTGAAGAAGGGTCTCGACCCGAAACGTCACCCATTCCTTCTCTCCAGAGGTGCTGCTTATCCTGCTGAGTTACTCCAGCTTTTTGTGTCTATCTTGGGCAGTTAGTATGGTGGCCTGCTCCTTACCTTGTTGTGATGTATTCCCAACGTCACCCGGAGTGTTGCTGCTCCAACATGAACAATCATGGGTCAGAGATTGCCAGGGGTCAGTGAGGTGTTGTAGTTATTAACGGAGGTTTTGAGCACATCCTTGAATCTATTCCTCGTAATCTTTTCCCATGACAAAACTTGAAAAGAATGCCCCATTTGGGAGTCTGGTGTCAGCCATGCACGTGACTTGCCCAATAGAGTATAATTAGGGTCTCATTGTTGGTGATATTGAACAGAGGATGCTGACATTGATTCATGTCTCCTTCCAGTGCACTGGGAGGACGTTTTGCAGAAAACATTGGTGGTGCTACCACACGCAATTAATTATTTGAGCAAACCCATATTTATTGCAAGGTAAAACAATGGAGTGCTCTTGTGCCTGGAGGATATTAGTTTCATTAAATTTACATTTTGCACCAGGGCACCATTGTTAAAAAAAAGGGCAGTTCTCGGTGTAACAGTAATGCTAAGATTCTGTGTTACACTTTGGGTAAATTACTAACCATGCCTGTTTTTCGTGAAGTCAGTTGCAAAAAACTAATTTTTTTTAGGTATTTCCCAGTGTAAAGCAGTATTATCTGTCTTGTCCGCCGAGTAAACCAGGAACGTAATCACTGACACGGGTTTTCTACCTCGGAATTAATGCAGCAGATTTCCTGATGTGACTTGGCATTTCCTGTGATCCTGTCCCACTGCTCTCTCTCCTAACACCACTCGCTGCACCCCCATGTGGCATCCTTGCAACACATAATGGGCAGGTTAGCATGGGAAATGTAAAACACAGATGTTGTCAGAATCGGCTCCAACTGAAAGCATGGAGCTTTTGAGAAGAAATATGACGAAAAGTTTGAGTAATTAGTAGTGCAGCTGGGAATAACTTTGAGAAGCCCTTGTGTGTTTAAATATAGATTGCACATGCTGTTGTGAGATGACTGGGATATTTGCCCCTCGCCCTGCCATGAGAAGTATTTATCGGCAAGAATGAGATTTCCAGTGGAGATAGCTTTGTTTGCTCTGCCAACGTTAAAGGAGAAAGAGAAGCTTGAAAAGATGCCGGGGCAGGACTTACAACAAAAGATGCCATTGATGCAGCCCCTTCAGCATAGCACTGTGTCCTAAGGCAATTCAATGGAGCACCATGGAATAAAAAAATGACACCAAGCCATATAAAGGGACATTTGAGACAGGTGTTGAACATTTGGGCAAAGGGTAAGTCTTTAAGAAACACTGTGCGAGAGATGTGGTAGAGAGGCAGTGGGTGGATATCAGAGCTAAGAGCTGGAAGTATGACGACCACCAATTAATGATCACCGAATAATTTAGAATCAGAGGTAATGAAAGGAAATGGATAAGTGTAGGACCACAGAGGGTTTTGGTGGACGAATTTGCAGAGGTAGGAATTTCATTTGCATTAAAATAAAAAAAATTGAAAATGCATCTTGTTTCAGCATTGTTTACCATGCTTAATTTTAACATTGTTTGGTCTTTTGATACTTACCACTTGAACAATTCTTTAATGAGCTTTGTTAAACAGCAGCGGTACAAAACATACACTCAGAGGAACTCTAACCCTCAATTCCAACCATTCTGCTGAAAAGTCCAGCTTGCTTTTAGCTCTCTCTAATGCCTAATTATTTTCAATTTTTCCAATTGTGTAATGTTGTAAATTAATTGCCAGGCTATACTTGTTAAACTAACTGGCCTGAAATTTCTCTGTGTCTTCCATTTTGAAAAGAATGTCATAAAAACCATGTTCACCTTCATATTTTTCATATAATAGGAGGCGACCATTCGGCCCATCAAGGTCCACTAGCTTTTGAAACATTTTATCAATCCAAATCCTCCACCTACTGTTTTTTCCTATAATCTATGCTCTCTCAAATGCTTAAGAAATCTATCTTAATTCTCTTACTACCCTTGTACACAGAGGAGATTTATTATAGCCAATTAATGTACAATATGCACAATCTTAAGCATATTCAAGGAAAATGCAACATCTGGTGAAAACTCGTACAATCACAAGGAGAAAATGTAAACTCAGCACCCATAAAACTGGAATGGTGCATTATTCTTTTATTTTAATCACTAATTAACATTACCACATTACTTAGTCATACTTTCACTATATTTGTAGGAATTAGGGTTCACACAGACAACAATTTGAGCTAACGTCAAGAGAGCAGCTCTATATTTGCAGGTTATGGAAGGATGGACCTCTCGATCAAATCTCAATGAATACTATGATTTTACAACTGTGATCAATAGACATCTGATAGGTAGACATAGCAAGGGATACACAGCAAAGGCAGGTGGGTGGATAAATGTAGAAATTTACAGAATAAGAATGAAATAAAAACTTCTGCTATGTGCAGTTTTCACATCTAATAATGCACAGAGTGCTTTTCCAACAATGAAGTACTTTTGAAGCATATTCATTGTTGGCAATATAAGAAATGTTACAGCGATTTTTTTAACATGATAAGCCTCCGTAAGCAATAATGTGAAAAGTACAATATCTAGAAGATCTGCCTTTTGATGGCATGGTGAGAAAGGTAAAAATAGGAACCAAGATTATGACAATAATTATTCTGCTCTTCTTTGAAAGGGTGGCATGGAATCATCCTCAGGGTCCAAACGTACTGCAGACTAAGGTCAAGGCAAAGAGGGCTCTTCATGTTCGAGTACTCCAGTGACACAAATCTCTCATTTGTTGATAGTTTCCAGCATCTTCAGGTCGGTTAAGAACACACTGAGCCGAGCAGTGCTGTGAAAGGGCACCGTGTGCAATGAGCGTTCACTCACATAGCAAGCGGCTGACAATGATGACGATACAAGGAACTGCAGATGCTGGCATTTGAGCAAAGCAAAGTGCTGGAGTAATTCAGCAGGTCAGGCAGCATCTGTGGAGGGAACGGACCGACAACATTTCTGATCAGCACCCTTCTTCAGACTGATTTAGTTTAGTTTAGAGATACAGCGCGGAAACAGGCCCTTCGGCCCACTGAGTCCACACCGACCAGCAATCCTCACACATTAACACTATCCTACACACACTAGGGACAATTTTTACATTTACACCAAGCCAATTAACCTACAAACCTGCACGTCTTTGGAGTGTGGGAGGAAACCAAAGTTCTCAGAGAAAACCCATAAAGTTTGTGGTAAAGGGGAAGAAAGTTCGAAAAGAGAAGAGGGGCAGGCAAACCCTGGCAAATGATATCTAACAATGAAATGTTGACTGTGTTTCTCTTCTTGCAGATGCTGCCTGATCTGCTTCCAGCAATAACTATTTTTAAGTTTACAGTGTCTACAACTTGTAGTTCATTTTTTAATTTTCAAAGTTTATGAACAGCTAATGTCTGACCAGTCCAGTAGCACTGAGTGATTCATTTGCCACACTGAGACTTTAAGCTCTTAATGATAGTGTTCAGCCAAATGTGAGGGTTAAAAATGAAAAAATATTAAATATTTCAGGTTGTTATAACTCAGCCACAATTTGCCTGAATGGAACACACCACAATATTAATCGTATGTTTGAACATTAGCAATTAAATAATGGCAACTGAATAACTCAATGCATATTATCTATGCAAGAATATATGAAACAAAGTCTCAGTGACTTACTGCCTGGCTAGCAATTACTTATTAGAGAAAGGAGAAAAACGTTTTCCCAGAGAAAAGAAAAATAAATTCATACCATTCTGCATACAACTGTTGTTTATAACTTCCCTTCAAACAAGCCTTATATATGTTCCTTTCCACCGTTACAGTCTCCTGGCACATCTATGTAGAAGAGGTTTGCAAACTTCTAAGTGATGAAATCTGCCATGAATCATTTTTTCTTTACCAATATCTATCCAACAATTCTCACTGCTCTTAGCCATGTCTTCCATTTCTGGGAATTTTGGAGCAACCACCACCTTGCTATTGAAAGAGAAGAAAACTGCTTTGAATTGAAGTTCATGGAGCATCTGTTTAATTCTGCATAATGTGGTACAAGATTCATGCCACATGCTGAAATTACTGTGAACCCAGTGACATCACCTATTTTGAGTATTCAGAAGTGAGACAGCAGCACTGTAGGAGGGAGAGGTGATAAACCAACTCCATTTGTTCCTCTGGCTGATTTTAAAAGATGTTATGGCATTATTTAGGGGAGGTCCTTGCCAATATCTATCCTTCAGCCAGAATCCCTAAAATTCCAGATTGCCAGACCACTTAGAGATTTAGCTTGTGATAGTTTGCTTGAGGCTATTTATTTTCACACTGAAGTCAATCATTAAAGGTGAAGTGCAATGAGGTCTGATCCAACATTGCCCATTTTACACTCTCATCCAAATCAAAATTGTCTGCCAAAGGAAGGGTGAGCCAAACTAGTAGCTGGATACCTCCTTGCATCTGTCCATGAGCTAAGTACCCACAAAGATAGGGCACTCACACTGCTGCAAAAGGGGACTGGGATTTAAAACCAAGTACAACAGCTTTCAGTTCACCTCAGCAGTGTCTAAAATTCAAACAATTATTGAAGACATTATCTTAAACGCAGTGCAAAACACAAACTGCTGGAGGATCTCAGCGTGCCAGGCAGCATCTGTGGCAGGAATGGACAGGCGATGTTTCAGGCAGGGTCTGAAGAAGGATCCTGATCAAAATGTGACCTATCCATTTTCTCCACAGATGCTACCTGACCCATTGAGTTCCTCCAGCACTTGTGTTTTACTCAAGATTTCAGCATCTGCAGTTCCTTATGTCACCTTAAACATAGTGTTCAAGTTAATAACATGAAAGAAGGGGTTGGACCATCTAAATGCCTTTGCATTTCCAACTGGGACTTTAGTCAAAGTCAAAAGTCAAAGTCAATTTTATTGTCAATCCTCAGCCAGTTTACACAGACAGAAAATCGAAATACCGTTTCCCACAATCCCGAGGAACAAAGTGCATAAAACTAAGTTAAAATTAAAAAGGCACAGCAAACAACAATCAACATAAAATATAAAATATAAAATATAGTCACTTCAAATGCGTTAAAAAAAAAATTTTTTTTTTTAAAGTGTCTGGTGCTGGATGTGCGTGTGTGTGGGGTGTTAAAGTCCAGGTCCAATAGGGGCAGGGGAGAGAGGAGGAAGGGAGGGGAGAGAGTTCAGCATCCTGACAGCCTGGTGGAAAAAACTGTTCTTTAGTCGGGTGGTGCTTGACCTCAGGCTGCGAAACCTTCTCCCTGAAGGCAGGAGGGTGAAGAGGCTGTTGGAGGGGTGGAAGGGGTCACCCACAATGCTCAATGCTTTGCGGGTGAGGCGGGTGGTGTAAAGGACCAGGAGTGTTGGGAGTGAGGCGCCAGTGATCCTCTCAGCAGTGTTCACTATGTGCTGCAGTGTCTTGCGGCTGGAGGCTGTGCAGCTTCCGAACCACACAGTGATGCAGCTGCTGAGGATGCTCTCGATGGCGCCTCGGTAAAAAGTGTACATGATGGGTGTGGGGGCTCCCGCTCTCTTCAGTTTGCGGAGGAAGTAGAGGCGCTGCTGGGCTTTCTTGGCGATGGACGTGATGTTGTTGCTCCAGGAGAGATCCTCGGTGATGTTCACCCCCAGGAATTTGGTGCTGCTCACCTGCTCCACAGCAGCACCATTGATGGTCAGTGGGTGGGGGTGTTGGGTGTGCGTTCTCCTGAAGTCGACAACAATCTCCTTTGTTTTTATAAAGGAGAATTGATAAGCAGAAAGTGTATGTTAAAAATTTTAAAAGACTGTTGGTAAGATAAGACTCGGATTCAATGCTATGGATAGTTCTAAACTCCAGATTTAAATAATAAGATGCAAATGTGCTGTAAAATATGCAGAACTAAGTTGTGGGTAAGTTAACAAACTGGAGGGTTTTTAAAAATCAGAGAAGATTAAGCTATTGAGATTCTTTGTTTCAGGATGGAATATGCTAATGAATGATTGACAAGAGTTGGTTATAGGCATAGAGTCATACAACACAGGAACAGGCTGACCAAGATGTCTGAATAAGTCACCTATTCCTTTCCTCCAGAGATGCTGCCAATCCCACTGAGTTACTCCAGCTTTTTGTGTCTATCTTCAGTTTAAACCAGAATCTGCAGTTCCTTCCTCCACATTTCGTCTAAGCTGGTCCCATTTGCCCTCGTTTGCCCCCTATCCCTCTCGACCTTTCCTATCCATTTTATAAAAAACAAAATCAACTTTATTCAATGTAAAGAATATATACAAACAGGCACTGTGCAAAAAAAAATCTTCCGACACTCTCGGAGGCCATACATACATACATTCAACCCGCCGCAACATAGTGACTACACAATTCTACCTGCCACCCTTGCCACCAATGTGGCCCCCTGGGGTGCAATCCCCTCCCTTATTTGAGGGGTGTCTCCTCCACACCCTGCCCCCCAATGTCCAGCAGCAGAAGGACTCTAGACTATTGCCCTCCCCCACAGAGCCTTGCCGTTGGCTACAGATATCCTTTCGAAGCTTATGTTAATTCACAATAAGCTTCTTGAACATAGGTCAGTCTCTATTGCTGTGCTAGAAAACTGAAGTCAGCATTAAGACTTCTGGCTAGTGAATATCCATCACACCCCCTACTGTTTAGTGAAGATTTCTATCCCAGCTAGTCCTTGTTGAAATTAGCTCTGAGATCTGTCTCCTGCCAAGATTCCTCTCGGGAACAGACTCTCATTCCACCAATTGTTCCAGTTGGCTACCAGTACTGGAGGAGCTTTTCCTTGATTGAGTGCTCAAGGGACACATGGAAGGATTTCTGTGTGATCACAATTTGTCTGAGTATTCACTTCCTTAATCTCAGCTGCACACATCTCTCAAAATCTGAGAAGATTTTTGATCATCATTTCTTCCTACATTAATCATTTTATAAATGTGTGACAATGCACAAAGGTTCATATAATGTCTATTTTATTCCATTTCTTCTTCATGAACAGTTCTTATTTTTTCCAATCTTTGAAATAATTCAAGTTTAGCGTCTAATCTTTGTTACCATTAATTCATCTCGCCAGTTATTGATGTCTTACGTTGAACTGAAAATGGTTCATTCCATTCTATAAGAGTTTCATATTTTCTTTGAGCATTGCTTAGGGTTCATTATTTCTAAAAAGAACCAATGAATTCTGAAAAAAAACTTCTTTAAGCAAATCACTGAGTTTCATTTTGTTAAGTTGTGTATTGTCACCTTCTTCTTCCAAAGGATCGGTGACCTTATGCTTTTGTTGAAGATAATCAAATTTGTTAGTTGCATGATTCAGTGTAAAGTTGAGGTAAACAGCATCACCCCTGTTGAAGATTCTAGTTTGACTTCTCATTCCAGGTAACCAGAATAAGGTTTCAGAATATATGGTTTGTTTATGTTTCGCCCATAGGAGTGAAACTCAAGTGAATGCTGTGTCTTGGTATTCTGACATTACTTCATTAGGAATTGTGCTGATTTGGAGGAAGGGTGGTGAATCTATGGAATTCATTGCCACAGAAGGCTGTGGAGGCCAAGTTAACGGATATTTTTAAGGCAGAGATAGATAGATTTTTGATTAGTACAGGTGTCAACGGTTATGGGGAGAAGGCAGGAGAATGGGGTCAAGAGGGAGAATTAGATCAGCCATGATTGAATGGCAGAGTAGACTTAATGATTGATTTGGGTATAGAAAGGAAACTTGTGAAAGCAGGTGTCTTGCTCATCCAATCATTTCAGTGGCATTATACTTGGTAAAAGTGACAACTAATTTTATAGCATGCATCCGGGCTAAGATACTAGTTAAAACTGAAATAGCTTAGTTTAGTTTTGAGATACAGCGTTGAAACAGACCCTTTGGCCCACCAGGTCCACGCCAACCAGCGATCCCCGCACATTAACACTATCCTATACACACGAGGGACAATTTTTACATTTATCAAGCCAAGTAACTTACACACCCGTATGTCTTTGGAGTGTGGGAGAAAACCAAAGATCTTGGAGAAAACCCACGTGGTCATGGGGAGAACATACAAATTCCGTACAGACAGCACCCATAGTCAGGACCCATAGCGCCTCAAGTGCTGTAAGGCAGCAACTCTACCGCCATGCCACCGTGCCGCACGAGATCTTTGGATTCTGCAAAAGAGCATTTTGAAATTTGATTTGTGAGGTTGTGAGCTGAATGCATCTTTCAAGTGGAAGTCACAGCAAACGCTATGTCTGCACAATATGGGCCCCAGCATTCCAGGCGTGAGATCTCAGGACTTGGCACACAGGTAGTGCTGATGATCCCAGAGATCTGATAACAAATCCATGAATATGCTTGTCATCACCAAAAACTACAGTCACTGTGAAGGGACAAGCAGAATTGGTGGTATTCTCACATTCACATTTCTGCCAATCATAACACATTTGAAATGATCCGGTAAGATGATTGAATGCTCATGTAAGAGGGTTCACTAAGGTTAGAGATATTCCATTGATATGGAGTTGCTGAGTAGAGAATTAAATGGACTGAACCTGCAACGTAGGGGATACTTAAGTTCACTAGAAGGTGTGTTCTCAATTAGACAGAGTAGTCTGAAAGGAAGGAACAGAAATGAGAACCAAAATACACCAGAGTACTGATGCAGGATGCCACCTGTGAAGATCAGTCCTTTCTATCTCAGAGATGAGTTTTAATTCATGGAGTTTCAGCGGAAAAGTACTGGAGGTCTCTCTTTTAAGACAGGTCTTCTATTGGAACCTAGGAGTCTGTTGATTAAAAGGCACGAGAGAATGTCCCAAGGCATTTTAGGCCGGCAGTTACTCATTAAAGGTGTTATAGACAATAGACAATAGACAATAGGTGCAGGAGTAGGCCATTCAGCCCTTCGAGCCAGCACCGCCATTCAATGCGATCATGGCTGATCATTCTCAATCAGTACCCCGTTCCTGCCTTCTCCCCATACCCCCTCACTCCGCTATCCTTAAGAGCTCTATCCAGCTCTCTCTTGAAAGCATCCAACGAACTGGCCTCCACTGCCTTCTGTGTTGAACAGCAATAATCTGAATGTTGTCATATGTATAAGACTGGACTTGATCACTGAGGACAAGGTTTGCTGGTAGTTTATTGGAAAATATTCCTCTGATTTGATTGAGTTTCAGTTCAGTTTAGTTTTTTGTCATGGGCACCGACGTACAGTGAAAAGCTTTTGTTGCGTGCTATCCAGTCAGCAGAAAGACAATATATGATTACAATCGAGCCATTTACAGTGTATAGATACATGTTAAGGGAATAACATTTAGTGTAAGGTAAAGCCAGCAAAGTCTGGTCATGGATAGCCCGAGGGTCACCAAAGGAGTACATAGTAGTTCAGCTCTTCAGTTCCTTCTAACTATTGTTGATGAATATCAAATTCTAGTATACTGTTTGTTACATCAACCATAATTATTCCTTCAGAGGTGAACTTAAATTTTCCTTGAACTTCGTCCCATTTGATCTCTCGTTTTCACACCTTACCATTCCATATCTCTATGTCTCCCTCTCCCCTGACTCTCAGTCTGAAGAATTGTTTCGACCTGAAACTTCACCCATTCCTTCTCTCCAGTGATGCTGCCTGTCCCGATGAGTTATTCCAGCATTTTATGTCTATCTTCGGTGTAAACCAGCATCTGCAGTTCCTTCATACAAATGGATGTGTACTTGTTTATCTTAAAGTAAATTGCAATAAGGTATTCATCTGAAGTGGAGAAGTCTTCATTAAAAAATAATATCTCACAATGCTATCATCTAATGATGTCAATGTCATTTTTCCATGACTTGGACCATTCAACGACATAACAGAGTCTATATTTTTCTTCAAGTTCAGAAGTTATTAGATTTTGTTCAATATCTGGGCAGGATTCTTTCAGTTTTATTATGGTACCATTAAATATTTCAGTAAGATACTCTTTGCCTTCCCACGTATTTGTGTTTATTTCTTCCACAATGTGGTCAGAGTGAAAATTTAAATGGATGAGAACAGTTTTTGTACCTGAGGCAAGAATTAAGGGTTCAAGTGTGTTGGTCCACATATGACCAAGAAATAGGAGCCATTTGGTGACATTTAACTGATCACTGTTTGCAGATCTCATGGATCAAGTATTTCTGAGATATTAAGTTTAAGGGTATTTGTGCCTGATGATGCAATTTCTGTTGTCAATGCAGCAATAAAAAACATATGGTGAGTAAACTAGCACTGAATATTATCATAGTAAGCGTAAAGATCAAGAGAAAGATGTAGCAGGAGTAACGCTTTTTGATGTATAACATATATATAACATATATAACAACTACAGCATGGAAACAGGCCTGTCCGGCCCTACCAGTCCACGCCGACCATTCTCCCTGACCTAGTCTCATCTACCTGCACTCAGACCATAACCCTCCAATCCCCTCCTATCCATATACCTATCCAATTTTCTCTTAAATAATAAAATCGAGCCAGCCTCCACCACTTCCACCGGAAGCCCATTCCATACAGCCACAACCCTCTGAGTAAAGAAGTTCCCCCTCATGTTACCCCTAAACCTTTGTCCCTCAATTCTGAAGCTATGTCCCCTTGTTGGAATCTTCCCCACTCTCAAAGGGAAAAGCCTACCCACGTCAACTCTGTCCGTCCCTCTCATAATTTAAAAAACCTCTATCAAGTCCCCCCTCAACCTTCTACGCTCCAAAGAATAAAGACCCAACCTGTTCAACCTCTCTCTGTAGCCTAAGTGCTGAAACCCAGGCAACATTCTAGTAAATCTCCTCTGTACCCTCTCCATTTTGTCGACATCCTTCCTATAATTTGGCGACCAGAACTGCACACCATACTCCAGATTCGGCCTCACCAATGCCCTGTACAATTTCAACATTACATCCCAACTTCTATACTCGATGCTCTGATTTATAAAGGCAAGCATACCAAACGCCTTCTTCACCACCCTATCCACATGAGATTCCACCTTCAGGGAACAATGCACAGTTATTCCCAGATCCCTCTGTTCCACTGCATTCCTCAATTCCCTACCATTTACCCTGTACGTCCTATTTTGATTTGTCCTACCAAAATGCAGCACCTCACACTTATCAGCATTAAACTCCATCTGCCATCTTTCAGCCCACCCTTCCAAAAGGCCCAAGTCTCTCTGTAGACTTTGAAAATCTACCTCACTATCAACTACTCCACCTATCTTAGTATCATCTGCATATTTACTAATACAATTTGCCACACCATCATCCAGATCATTAATGTAAATTGCAAACAACAGTGGACCCAACACAGATCCTTGGGGCACTCCACTAGACACTGGCCTCCAACCTGACATACAATTGTCAACCGTTACCCTCTGGTATCTCCCATTCAGCCATTGTTGAATCCATCTTGCAACCTCACTATTAATACCCAACGATTTAACCTTCTTAATCAACCTTCCATGTGGAACCTTGTCAAATGCCTTACTGAAGTCCATATAGACAACATCCACAGCCTTGCCCTTATCAATTTCCCTGGTAACCTCTTCAAAAAATTCAAGAAGATTAGTCAAACATGACCTTCCAGGCACAAATCCATGTTGACTGTTTCTAATCAGGCCTTGATTATCCAAATAATTATATATATTGTCCCTAAGTATCTTTTCCATTAATTTTCCCACCACAGACGTCAAACTAATAGGTCTATAATTGCTAGGTTTACTTTTAGAACCTTTTTTAAACAAAGGCACAACATGCGCAATGCGCCAATCTTCCGGCACCATCCCTGTTTCTAATGACGTTTGAAATATTTCCGTCATAGCCCCTGCTATTTCTGCACTAACTTCCCTCAATGTCCTAGGGAATATCCTATCAGGACCTGGAGACTTATCCACTTTTATATTCTTCAAAAGTGTCCGTACCTCCTCTTCTTTAATCATCCTAATTTCCATCACTACTCTACTTGTTTCGCTTACCTCACATAATTCAATATCCTTCTCCTCGGTAAATACCGAAGAAAAGAAATTGTTTAATATCTCCCCCATTTCTTCCGGCTCAGCACATAGCTGTCCACTCTGACTCTCTAATGGACCATTCTTATTCATAAAACAACAAACAATTTTAGTTATTTACTTCCTAGGCAATACATCTAGACCTTCATTGAGTGTAAAGAAATTATTACATTTCTTTTTTGATTTATGTTACATTTGGTTTATGGTACATTATCTTCAGTCCTCCTTATACATGTTCCATTTGGATGTAAGGGTTCAGTGGTTTAATTTAAGAGCTCCAACTCATGCTGAATTGGAAACCTTATTACTTATTACTCTTTCTACCTCACACATCTGGAGCAGGTTTAATGTTAGATGTGGAGACAAATCTACTTATCACAGTCCTATCATTCATAAACAAGGTAACAACAAGAAGCAGGTTTCCAATTAGGATGGAAAATAGGGTTAGAATCATTTTTATGGAATTTATTTTCCTGTCTTTTTTTTTGTACAGACAGCATACCCAAACCTTACCTTTACCATCAGTCTTGCATTAGTATTGTCTTGGAAATCCTTTGGGGTTGGGTTTTGTAATAGCTAGGATATCCATAAAATATCATCCTGGTTATTTTTTATCTGTTACTCAGTTATTAACATAACGCGGGCTTCCCTTACTGTTGTAAGGTCCATCCCGACAGCTTGTTTCGAATGTTCATCAGCTAATTTATTACCATAGCTGTGTAAGCTGCCTGCAGTATGTGTAACACCTGTACTAATGGTTGAGTCAATAATAACATATAAATAACTTTCCATGTGTACAAGTGTGGAAGTGGTTTTCCTCTGTGTGTTTTCCATCTGGTAGTTGATTTGATATAGAGATCCGTTTCCACTGCATTCCTGACATAATTAGAGTCAGTGAAAATCAGAACTGGTTCAACAGTATGCACCTGTTTACACAGTTTTCTGGGGATGTAGCCTCAGCAAATTGCGCTGTATAGTTTCCTTAAGGATGGGCTTGTAACTCATGAGGTTTAAATTCTGTTTCAGATAAGAATTTACTTTTTATAATCCCTGCTCCTGCTTGTGGCCACTCAATTCACTTTTCTCATTACTGACCCATCACAGTGCCGTATTTCAGAGGTGGTGGTGTTTTAAAGGATGTTGTGCCTCTTTGGGCAATGGAGGAGATGGTTCTTCATCCTCCACGATTGGTAAGGGTTGTAAGACATGGTTTTAAGGAACATATTTCCATTGTCAAGTCTCCTCCTGTAAAAGGCGTTTGCCATTTTTCATATCTAACTGAAGTGGCTCTCTGTTCATTCCTTGGCAAGTTATTATTACTTTTCAGAAATGTAAACTGTGCTTGTATGATAATACCTTTTTTCTTCTTGCAGTGGTCTTACTGCAACAGATGCATGGAATACTACATTGAGACATCACTCCAAGTTAGCTAATCTCTATCTGTTGGTATGAAATTGTAGGAAGCATATTACACAGGAACTTATGCTTCTTCTCCTTCATTGTAGCACATTCCTACCGCAGATTTGGGGGAGATACAGATGTGCCAAACTAGAGATTTTGTTAGGTCTCCTCTCCATTGATTTATTGCTTGTTGTACTGCATTCGTCAGTTTTTCCAGTGTCTTGTAATCATCTGGAGTAAAGACAAAAAGTTCTTAATTTCTTGAATTATATCTCTTATACAATGGCTTGGCTATCCATGCATATTCAGGAATAATAGATCCAGGAATAATATGAATTAACAGGCCTAAAATTGATTGTAAAACTTTTAAGGTCTTTGGGTGTCCTACATGAGCAAACTTCTATCTAAACTCAGGGATCAAACTATGCTCTTCATTTGTAATTGTCATGTCTAGAAAGTTTACTTCTGATCAATGGAGTTGAGGTTTTAATGTTAATTACAGAGTTTCTATCTGTTTGTTTTTTAATAACATTCTCAATCTGTGTTAAATGTTCTTCTAATGAATCTGGTATGCAGCATACATCATCTACATATGCACACATGTCTGCTATTCCCTGTAGAGTTTGAATAACCAGCAGAAAATATCTGTGGACTATTTCAAAAACATTGGGAGCGTCTGGTCCACTATTATTATGAGCCATCAGGAGTCAAAAGTCCATGACTGATCACCATCATCCATAAGGTTTTCCTACACCACACATGGGCGAGTTAAATCGAGAAGGGACATTCTACCTTATTTCCATGTATGATTATGATTTAATTATGATTATGATTAAGTATAACTATGATTTTCACTGTTGGCTCCCTAATTTATCATCTTTAATAATATTCAGTACAGAACCTGAATGCAGTATAGAAATATCCACACATGTATCAAAATGGCAGGGTGCAATTTGTCCAAAAACATGGGGTTGACTTATAGAAAGGTGAGACTAGGCATGGCTTTATCCTATTCTTCATTAGGGCATCGTGATTAGGCTCATTACTGAAATACTCCTGCTCTATTATAATTATATCAACATTAACCTTTTGCCCTCAACTTTTATTGGATAGTACCTATATTTACTATTTCCTGCTTTGGATATGAGGCAGTGGTCTGTGGGATGAGCCCTATCATTTATATTTTGTTTAAGGGGTTGTAAATGATGAGGCATAGCCATAGAGTCCTTTCAGGTTGAAATTCAATTCCATAATATCTATAGGGTCTCTGAATGTTCCCTCTCTCTCGTAATAAACATCTCGGATTTAAAACGAAACAAGTAAAATAAGAAGTGTCTCGAACCAAAACGTCACACATTCCTTCTCTCCAGAGATGCTGCCTGTCCCGCTGAGTTACTCCAGCTTTTTGTGTCTAAAATACTTACAATACTAGTTTAGTTGAGTTTGTACAGTGAAAAGCTTTTTGTTGCATGCTATCCAGTCAGCAGAAAGACGATACGTGATCACACTCGAACCGTCCACAGTGTATGGGAGACACAATAAAGGAAACAACGTTTAGTGTTAGATAAAGTCCAGTAAAGACCGATTGAAGATAGTCCGAGAGTCTCCAATGAGGTAGATGGTAGCTCAGGACTGTTTTCTAGTTGGTGATAGCTGGGAAAAACACACCAATGAGGTGCAGACAGAAAAGTCGTCCACCGTCAACCAAGACTGAGGAGTGGATTCCATGCCTTTTCTCTGTCAATCCTGACCACCCCCACAGTCTTCTAACATTGATACTGTTTTACAGTGAGTTGACATCATCTGTCGGTGATGTGTTGCAACTACATTGACCAGGCCATGTGCATGGCATGGTTGAATTATGACAATGTGGGCCTTAATTTTATTTTACTAACATCACAATCTTGAAAACATTACCTCGGAACTTGTGGTTCTTTTTTTTTATCAGTTCCTGGGTCAGGAGGGTCATAATCTAAAGGTTATCATGGTCTGTACTATTTCTCTTGATAATGTCAAAATGATGGGCACAGTGTACTGCTCAGAAGCTTATCTTAATCCTCAGTAAAACATTTGCATCTCATTCAGCTTCTGCTGCTGTGCTGGATAACTGAGGTCTGCAATAACTCTTTTGGGCCGGGATAGTGAATATCTATCTTAATGCAGGAAGAGCAAGGAACCCTGAATGATTCCTCACCTAGTTTCACTCACCCTTCACTGGGGAATGGACATAACTCACGTTAAAAAAAAAAGTTTTATTATGAAACTCAAATCATGAGTGATTGCCTTCAGAAGATATCCTCCAATAAACAAAACCAAAAATTATTTTTCTAAAATGACATTTAGAGTTTGAATAAATAGGAGGAAGAAAGGAGAAAACAGAAAAAGCATTTTTTTTAAAACTTGAATTGTATTTAATTTGTTTGTATTATTTGAGACCATCTCAGCAGCCAAATTATTGAACTAAAACCCAGCTTTAAATAGTTAACTTTGAGAAGATCTAAATTCCATTGAAATGGAAGGGTTAAAATTGCACTGCCAGCAGAAACAAATTGAGAAATACTGGAATTAGAGACATAGAGTCATAGAGTCACAGAGTGATATAGTGTGGAAACAAGCCCTTTGGCCCAACTTGCCCACACCAGCCAGCATGTCCCAGCTACACTAGTCCCACCTGCCTGAGCTTGGTCCATATCCCTCCAAACCTGTCCTATCCACATACCTGTCTAACTGTTGGGATAGTCCCAACTACCTCCTCTGGCAGCTTGTTCCATACACCCACCACCCTTTGTGTGAAGAATTTAATATTTATTTTATTTAATTCCAAACCATTTCTCCAGTAGGTCTTATTCACGGTATTCTGTTACTCACCAGTTCCTGGGTTGGTGGTAAATTTATGTCAGCAGCTTGACTTTTGTGGGACCAAGAAGCACATTAACATCAACGAGTTTAAGTTTCAGAACACTGTAGAAAGAGCAGTCACTGAATTAAAACAGGAAAACATTCCTCCTAAATTGGTTGGCTTCCACATTCTCAGCGACCTTCAACATTTGGTTCTTTTATTTAAATATGAGAATGAGTTTCAAAAAAGACTGTGATCAGCTATCATTCTGAGCAACTCCAGGTTTACCCTCTATTTTGGTTATATATCTCACTGATAACTGTCCTGACCTCGTGACAACATTACATTTCTTCCAAAGCTGCAAATAAATTATTTGGGTTTTAAAGGCACTCCTACCCCATTCCCCTTTCTGTCACCATCAGACGCATTTCTTTCTATGTGGTATATATGGTTTCATGTTATGGCACCTGGTATCACTCTTGCTATGTGAGCTAATAATAACCCATTTCTCCTATTTGCACTGCACTATTTATCCCTGCTTTAATTCTAAAGCTTTCCCCAAAGATTCCCCCAAATATTAACTGCACTCCGACTTCAAGTTAAGCAGTCATACCTTCACTATTTTAGTTTTCCTCTACTCCCTCTCCATACACACTTTGCATGTCCTCGCTACATCTGGCACTAGCACTGAACGATGCTTCACTGGATTTAGTTGAATAGTCGATGGTCTTCCATCCAAAACAAGCTGAAATGGAGACAACCGCAGAGGAATTAGATGTGACGCCCCTATGGAATTTAAAGGTTGGTCAGAAACAAGGTGCTGCCTGACCCGCTGAGTTCCTCCAGCACTTTGTGTTTTACTCAAGACTCCAGCATCTGCAGTTCCTCATGTCCACAAAGTGTGAGTGCAGCTTACAATTCAGTTTCTCATCGCCAGAGCACTTTCAGCATTATTATTAAATGTTTTAGAAGAGCAGATTGCCCTGCAGATTAAAGCAAACAGTGAGAGGTTATTTGAAGAAATTATCCCAGTGGTAAAACTGCTGGAGAGAGACATGGAGGTGCCCATAAACATCATATGTTCTACTTTCCTCATTTTTGTTTTGTCTCCTGTGTTAATTTTAGATGTCAGTGTGCCAAATATTAATGTCTAGCCAGTTGTGAAGTCAAGTTTAGCCTTCACTTTTCCTGCTCTGTCCAAGTATTAAAAAATATATATACAGGCCTGTAACTGAACTCTGTGTAGGTGTGAGCAGATGGGTAAAACGTGGTTCACTGCCAGCACCATGGCAGCAGGTTAGTCAGCCTGTTTTACCACTTTCCACTGTTGGCATTCAGTAGAATGCCAACAAACATGCGATACAAACCCAGTCGCAAACGCAGACATCTCTTACTTTCCATTTGCTTAGCTTTATTTTATTTCCTTGCCTCCTAAGATATTTTTTTCTGGAAATTGAATTATTTTTTTTAGTGCTCTGTCAAACCCGAATCTGTACAGTGTAATAAGAGTAGGGGCTCTTTGCTCTCCAATTAAGTTCACTGGCACAGCTCCAGCAATCAATGTAGTGTTTAATGGACTCTGAGCAGGAGGCCTGGGGATGTTTCAGTCCAATCTCAAGTCACTTGATACTGCAGGTCACTACTACCTCTGCATTGGATTGATACAATTGATACCACAGCCTCCTATCAGGATCTGCCCCAGTCACTTCCTTCAAATAGTTTTGGTTATTGAAAAACCATTGGGGAAGATTCAAGTCCATGAGTGCTCCTCAGACAAAGAATGTACATTTTGTGTCACTTTACGCAAGTACATGAACCAGAACGTCACATATGCCTTTCCCTTTTCTCATTTAAGAATTCCCCTTTGTCATAGTTAACAGGGCTCTTGTCCATTTCTCGTGCTTCTGTTCTTTCTGATTTCCAACATTCAGCATTTTTCTTTTGCAATTTCTGATAGAAATTCTGCTTCCTCAAGATTACACTTCATCTAGATTAATCTTTTGTTTCTATACTTGACACATTACCAGTTCAGTTCAGTTTAGTTTTGTTTATTGTCACAAGTACAGAGAAGAGCTTTTGTTGCGTACTAATCAGTCAGCAGAAAGACAATACATGATTACAATCGATCCATTTACAGTGTACATAATAAGGGAATAACGTTTAGTGCAAGGTAAAGCCAGCAGAGTCCAGTCAAGGATGGTCTGCGAGTCATCAAAGAGGTAGAATAGTACTTCACCACTGCTCTCTGGTTGTTGTAGGATGATTCAGTTACCATCAACTTTCATTTTACACTGTCACCTCTCTTGAACTTCACCCGGTCACAGACCTCCCTTCCTGTTCCATTTTCCTTTCTGCACACAATTCTTCTTAAGTTCTCTGCAGCTTAGAATTTGTTTACCACTCTCTTTTTCCCATTCACATGAAAGGTTATTGACTTGAAATATTAATTCCGCTTCTCTCTCCAGTCTTTTCTATTTTTATATCAAAAATGTCCATCCTTTGCGGTATATTGCTCTTGAGCGCAGTTAAATTAGTTGGTTCCAAAAAGCATTAAACATCAGTCTGATATCAAGTAGCATAACACGGTTTACTAGCTCAAAAAACCACAAGATTGTGATCTCTCTTTTACCATTGGAGTAAAAGGACATCCTCAATTTTGTAAATGTTTGCCTATGTAATATGTCACTAAACATAAAAAAATGTTTAATGTGTTAAGGTTGTTATTATCAGAGGGTTGTACCCAAGGTTAATTTTTAAAGCCATGTCACTTTGGTATCAAACTAATTTACAATTTATTGTAAGTGGTAGCTCATGTAATGTACTACAGAAAGGAAGTGGTAACGAAAGACGATCATGTGATAGGAGCAGAATTAAGCCATTCGGCCCATCATGTCTACTCCGCCATTCAATCATGGCTGATCTATCTCTCCCTCCTAACCCAATTCTCCTGCCTTCTCCCCAAAATCTCTGACACCCGTACACTGAGTCCACAGTGAATCAAGAACACTGTGGTCCACCTCTTGCACTACCATGGACTTATTTTTTCTTGGTTTTTCTGCACACTGTAGCGACCATAGAGAGTGGTCCTAGTCGTCGAACCCTCAGATTGGCCAGCAAGGTCACGTGTGGGTGCGACCGTAGGGATTGGTCCAGGGAGCGACACCGCTGATTGGACAGCGTTGTCATGTGCGCTTTTGGCGCCCGAAAAGAGTCAGTTGGGAGACGTCTTCGAAGAGAACAGTTAGTTTTAATGGTTGTCTGTAATCTTGTTAAGAAAACTTTGTAATCGAATATTGCTGCCGCAATAAACTTCTTCAACAAAGAACAAGTTACCAGACTCGCCATATTGATGACCCCGACGTGATCTGGACTATCACCGACCATGAATGAACACGACGCCCCGTTGTTGGCTGCTGCGCCTGGCACACCGGAACTAAGCGCGGTCAGCGTTCATCTTCCGTCGTTTTGGACACATCAACCACAATCTTGGTTTGTCCACACCGAAGCCCAGTTTCACTTAAGAAACATCTCGACAGACGCGATGAAATACTACTACCTCGTCAGCGCTCTATCGCCGGAGACGACCACACGCGTGATGCGGTTCATCATTAACCCTCCTGCGGAAGACAAGTACGAAGCCATGAAGGCACTGTTACTACGAACCTTCGGGTTCAATAGGCAGGACAGAGCTACGAAACTTCTGCACCTACCGGATCTCGGAGATCGGCTGCCATCCGTTCTCATGGCTGAGATGTTAATGCTAGCAGGTGAGCATACGGATTGCCTCATGTTCGAGCAGGCATTCCGAGAGAAGCTTCCCGAAGATGTCAAGCTTGTGCTCACGGATTGTTCTTTTAAGGACCCCGTGGCATATGCAGAAAAAGCTGATGCGCTCATGGCGTCCAAATCGAAAGGAAGCGGTTCAATCAACAAGGTCTCGACATCAGTGACCATGCCACAGCGACATCAAGATGGCGCCGCATCTCCCGCCATTTCTCCAAAAGCCCGCCAAAAGGATCCGCACAAGCGCGGCTGGTGCTACTACCATCTATGATGGGGTGGAGAATCCCGCAACTGTCGCTCACCTTGTACTTTCTCGGGAAATGCCTCGGCCGATCGTACATAGGGGCAGTTGCGATTGGCCAGAATCGATGCCTCTACGCCAAGACCGATTCACGGACACAGAATTTTTGGTGGACACGGGAGCCATTGTCAGTATAGTACCGCCGACCGTCCTCGAGACCAGATCGGGTAAGACAGGTCCTACCCTCATCGCGGTTAACGGCAGCCCCATCCGCACGTATGGTACGCTGAAGATGTCCTTAGTTTTAGGCCTCCGCACGTATGAATGGCCATTCATTATAGCGGATGTCAGCCAGGCAATCCTAGGCACAGATTTCCTCTGGGCCTTATCTCTAGTCCCCGACGTCCGCGGTAACGACCTCCGACCCTCCGCCAGCGATAAGCCCGCCGCTCTGACAACCGCCACCCTGCCCAGCCCTACTGTCCAGGCCGTCGTTGCGGCCCCCGACTCGTATGCTGAGGTCCTGGCGGAGTTTCCAGAGCTGCTCATCCAGAGTTTTGACGCCCTTTCGACCAAGCACGGCGTGGTCCACCACATCCGCACCGAGGGCCCCCCCGTTTTCGCTCGGGTCCGGCGGCTACCGCCCGACAAGCTGGTGGTGGCGCGGGAGGAATTTCGGAAGATGGAGGAAATGGGCATTGTCCGTCAGTCCGACAGCCCGTGGGCCTCGTCGTTGCATATGGTCTCCAAAGCATCTGGGGGGTGGAGACCATGTGGCGATTATCGGCGCCTCAACGCTGTCACCACGGCTGATCGCTACCCCATACCGCACCTGCAGGATTTCTCATCTGGGCTGGAAGGTGCGGTAGTGTTCTCCAAAATCGATTTGGTGCGAGGATACCACCAGATTCCTGTGCGGCCGGAAGACATACCAAAAACTGCCACGATTACTCTGTTCGGGTTGTTCGAATGGTTGCGCATGCCTTTCGGTTTAAAGAACGCAGCACAGGCTTTCCAGCGATTGATGGACCGTGTGGGTAGGGGTTTACCTTTTGTGTTTATTTATTTAGATGATATCCTGGTCACCAGCCCCTCAGTGCAGGAACACCTGGTCCACTTGCGGACTGTGTTCCAGCGGCTACAAGACCACGGGCTCATCATCCAACCCTCCAAGTGTCAATTCGGCCTTCCTTCTCTAGATTTCTTAGGGCACAGCATCACCCCTGCCGGAGCCACCCCTTTGCCCGAGAAGGTAGAGGCTATCCGAGCATTTCCGCGGCCCACCACAGTGAAGGGTCTGCAAGAGTTCATAGGCATGGTTAACTTCTACCATAGGTTCGTCCCGGCAGCAGCGCGGGTCATGCGCCCGCTCTTCCAGTGCCTTGCGGGTAAACCTGTAGAGTTGATATGGTCCCCTGCCATAACACAGTCTTTTATTTATTTCAATTACACATCTTTTTTTTATATGTAGTTGATGTTTACTTTGCTTTTTGGAGGTTTGTCTGTGTCTAATTTCCTGTAATACTGCTTCAAGCAGGATTTCTCATTGTATCTGCACATCACCGTACTCCTGCCTATGACAATAAACTTGAACTTGAAAGGGTGCAAAAGAGACCCACCAGGATTTTTTCCAGAATGGCAGTCTGTAGTTATAAGAAGAGATTGGATCAATGGGGTTTATTCCCATGGAATGTAGGAGGCTGGGGGTGACCTTATGTAGGTTTATATCATTACAAGGAGCATAGTTAGGCTGGATAGATGTCCCTCTGCCAGGACAGGCTGTCCAGCATAAGAGGCTTAGGTTTGAGGTGAGAAATGAGAAACTTAAAGGAGATCTGAGGGCATATGACATAAGGCAGGCAAATGGGATTAACACAAATAGGCATCAGAGATGGCATGGATGAAGTACACTGAAAGGGCCCTTTTCAGTTCTATACAATTTCATGATTGTATGAACAAGTGTCAAAAGAGTCAAAAGTGTTTAGTTTAGAGATTAGTTTAATTGTCATATTTACCGAAACAGAACAATGAAATTCTGACAAATCAATAGATAACACGATATTGATAACCAAACCAATGATTAATGAATAAAAATATCTCAATATAATGCAAATGCAAAAATCCATTAGGCCTTGGCGGGCGGAATATGTGTTCAGCGAAACGGTCGCCGAGTCTACACTTTGTCTTGCCAATATATAGGAGCCCACGTTGGGAACACGGGATGCAATAGATGAGGTTAGAGGAGGTGCATGTGTACTTCTGTCTCACCCTGAAGGACTGTTGAAGTCCCTGGATGGAGTCGAGGGAGGAGGTATAAGTACAGGTGCTGCATCTCCTGTGGTGGCAGGGGGACGTACAGGGGGAGGGGGTGGTTTGGGTGGGAAGTGATGAGTGAATCAAGGAGTTGTGGGGGGAGCAATCTTGGCAGATGTTGTGGTGGGAGTCGTCCCTGCAACATTTCTGTCACCTCCAACGTGAGCCCACCACTGAAGTACGAACTGACAATAAACTCAACTTGACTTGATGTGAAAAAAAGCGTGACAGAAATAGTTTGTATATCTGCAGAGATATAACTTAAAACTACTTGAAGAAAAGCTTTGTTTACAATTCGAAGTAGATTCTTGTGATGTTGCCAGTTTCAGAGTATGTGAACAGTAGCTTCATTTAGAAAGGAATATCCTTTAGGGCATAAAAATGATCAGAACTTCTGTTATGTGTCTTGACTGGATATGTCATTTGTAATTAACACGTAAGATACAGAAAATTACAGATCTGACATTAACTTAGACCTTAATTGTACTACAAAGCCTTTTTTTCCTTATGCCTCAAACCATGTGGAATTATTAATAAAGGACTTGGTGTGCCTACATGTGCGGCATGTTTGGTCACATATAATCAGGCCCTTAGTTGTTAGATGAATAAGCAGGTGACTGAACACGTTTTGACAAGGATAGAGATTAGTATTAACCCTCATACATATATTTTTACAGATTCTTGTTTTAAGCTTACGTACACAGCCAGAATCCTTTTCCTTGAGGCATAGATGGTCCTTGATTTTCTTCAAAAAGAGGACGTAAATTTTGAACAAGAACATGGGTGCACATGCACAATGCAGCATCTCGAAGTCACAAGAGTATAAGCGAAATATAGAAAGACATTGAGCAGATGATTTCATCATGGCTTCATCAACAAGAATCAAGAGAGTCAAGAGTGTTTTATTGCCATAGGTCCTGAAACAGAACAATGAAATTCTTACTTGCAGCAGCACAACAGATATGAAAACATAGTAAAACCCATCTGTAAAACCCATAATAAGCAACAAAGAAAGTTCAGTACATATTAAAAAAACGAGACAACTAAATAGACCATAATAGTACAAGTTCTTGAGCGATGACACAAGAAACTCCAGAGGATGGAATCTTGAGCAAAATACAAAATGCTGGAAGAACTCAATGTGTCAGGCAGCATCTGTGGAGGGAATGGATTGGTAATTTTCGGGTCGGGACCCTTCTTGAGACTGATTGTAGTCAGGGGGAAGAAAGCTTGAAAAGAGGTGGGGCGGAATTAAGCCTGACTAGTGATAGGTGGATAGTGATAGTGAGAGTGATAGTGATAGTGATAGTGAGAGTTGATAGTGATACTCACTAGTGATAGTGAGAGTTGAGTTGCCTTGTTCGGGAAGTAAATAAAGAATATGAGAGAATATATGAAATTATGCAAACGTGAGAGTGAAATAAATATTTGTTCTACTGAGTTTATATTACAGCTTGTGTAATGATGTAGTGCAGTTTTGGATGCACATTAACTTAAAAATCCAAGAAAGATGATTATAAAGCTCTATCCAGTAAACCGTCTCTTATGGATTGATAAACACGTCTCAGACTAGTTTTGGGTCCGAAGGCATGAATAAGGTGGGTAGATTAATTGCCCACTGTAAATTGCCCAAGTGTGTACATCGATAGTAGAATCCAGGAGCAGTTGACGAGAGTATGGAGGGAATAAAGGAAAGGAATTAATGTAGGACTCGTTTTTTTTCCTATTATTTTACCTGGATTTCCAAGTTTGATTAAACTAAGACTGCCTACAGGGTCTGATGATAACTCATGAATAATTATTCACCTATTTACAAATCCACAATGTACAAAGTGCTGGAGTAACTCAATGGGTCAGCAGGTTGCTCCAGCAAATTGTGTCTTTTTATGTAAAGTGGCATTTGCAGTTCCTCATTTCTCTACAAGGTACAATTTGAGCAGATGGACGTTTGAACTGATGTCATCCAAAGTTATAGCAATACCAACCATAAATGACTTGAGAAATGCATTTATTACTTTGGTTATTTAGACTGCCATGAAATCTGAACAGATTTAAAACCTCATTCAGATCAATGTTAGCGAACCCAAAATATTCTCATTTAGCTCTCATCAATAGTTTAGTTTAGTTTAGTTTAGTTTAGACATGCAGCGCAGAAGCAGGCCCTTCGGCCCACCAAGTCTGCACCGACCAGTTATCCCTGCAAACTAACACTATGTTATCCCTGCAAACTAACACAAACCTGTACGTCTTTGGAGTGTGGGAGGAAACCGGAGCACCTGGAAGAAACCCACCCTGGTCACGGGGAGAACGTATAAACTTCATGCAAAACACAACCATAGTAGAACCTGGTTCTCTAGCACTGTAAAGCAGCAACTCTGTCACTGCCCAAGCTAAGTTCTTCTGCCCATTTTCTTTTGTGTATTCATTTGAGGGATTTGGTTGTCACTGAACACGTGAGTGTTTATTGTTATTGTCCATCTCTAATTACCTTTGACAGTAGGGTGACTAATCACTTTGAGCCAATGCAGTTCTTCTGGTGTAGATATTCCCACGGTTCTGATGTAGAGGGAATTTCAAGATTAAGACATAGAGACAATGAGAGACTGACTGTACAATTCCAAGTCTAGATGATGCAATCTGTTAAGTGTTTTCTCTTGATGCCCATAGGCTTCACTTTCGCGCAGGCTCCGTGATGTGATATTCAGTTAAATGTCTTGATGTCAAATGTGGTCTTTCGCACCTCAAAACTTGAAATTTACTCTGGTCCAAGGTCAGAAGAGATCTGGAGTAAACTTCAAAACAAATTGGCATCAATGAGCTGGTTATCAATGTGTAACAACTGACTGAGAGCACTGTAGATGACACATGCCATCAGTTTGCTGATGATTGAGTGAAAAATTATTAAGGCAATAACTTGCCAGTTTCAAGTTCAAGCTCAAGTTCAAAAACACTTTATTTGTCCTGGTGGGACAATTTACAAAGGCACGCAGAGTAGTACAAGAACTATTGGGGTGGAGGGGGATTAGCAGGGTGAGCAGCGGGACAGGGATGGTTGAGAGTTGAAGAGCTGAACAGCCTTGGGGACAAAGGTTGCCCTTCTCCTCTGTGTCCTGCAGCCTGAGCGGCAAAGCCGGCATTCTGAGGGGAGCCACTCAAACACAGAGAACAGGACGTGTGAGGGGTCCTGTAACATCCTGCCAGCTGACCTTAGCATCTGCTGGTCGCATAGGGTGGAGAGGGCTCTGACAGTGAGTCCAATAATTTGGAACAGACTTTGGCTGTGCTCTGCAGGCGGTTTCTATTCCGAAGGCTGATGGAGTGGAACCAGCAGGTGAAGGAGAACGTGATGACGCTCTCAATGAAGGAGTAGTAAAACGTTATGAGGATGCCCTTGCTGACCCCAAAGGAGTTGAGCTTCCTCAGGTGATACTGCTGCTGCTGGTATTTCCTGAGGATACCTTCTCTGTTGGAGGCAAATTTCAGCAGGTTGTCGAAGACTGTGCCCAGGTACTTGTATTCCTCAACAGTCTCCACATGCTTCCCGTGGATAGTGGTGATGACTGCCGCAACCAGTTCCCCCTGCTTGTTGGAGGAAGTCACTACCATCTCCTTGGTCTTGTTTGCATTTTGTTCAAGACAGGAGTTGTCGCGCCTCTCCACAGTTGAGGCCAGTTCATTGGCTATATTTAAGAGGGAGTTAGATGTGGTCGTTGTGGCTAAAGGGATCAGAGGGTATGGAGAAAAAGCAGGTACGGGATACTGAGTTGGATGATCAGCCATGATCATATTGAATGCTGTGCAGGCTCGAAGGGCCGAATGGCCTACTCCTGCTCCTATCTTCTATGTTTCTATGTTTCTATGTTTCCACAAACTCATGAAGAGCTGAGCTGTGGTGCTGTGAGGGACCTGAGAGCAGAGAGAGGAGAACTGTGTCATCAGCGTACTTGACCAAATGACAGTTTGGCTGGGTGGACCTGCAGTCATCAGTGTACAGAATGAAGAGCAGGGGTGAGAGGACACAGCCCTGTTGGGAGCCAGTTGATGTGTGTAGGAGGTTGGAGAAGGTGTTATTGACCAGCACTCTCTGTGACCAGTTGGTGAGAAAGTCCATTATCCACAGGATTAATCGGTCATCTAGATGGAAACGGGTGGTGAGTTTCTCTGCAAGAATGTGTGGTTGCAGGGTGTTGAACACAGAGGATAAGTCCACAAACAGGAGTCTGGCTGTAGTGTTGGGGAGTTCCAGATGTTTATGTATGATGTCTATTTTGCGTCGTCAACCCCTCTACCCGCACAGTCTGCAAGCTGGAGTGGGTCCATCTGTGAGTCTGCTGCCTTAATGATTTGGTTTTTGATGACCCTCTCCATAGCCTTCATCACAAGAGAGGTGAAAGCCACAGGCCCGAGGTCATTCAGGACCTTGATAACACCCTTAGTTGGTATGGGAATAACTGTGGAGTGTTTCCACAGCTGGGGGACTATGCCACTGGCCATGGAGCTCTGGAACAGGAGCTGGAACACGCCCCCTAGCTGCCCAGCACAGCAGCTCAGGCCACTGATGTTGTCTGGGCCAGGTGCTGAGTTCGCTTTGGTCTTTTTGAGGGCTCTTACCACATCCTCTGTGTTAATGGTGAGGGACGAGTCTCCAGGTTTGAGTGTGGAGATGGTTGCATCTAGCTGGGTGCTGTTGTCTGTCTCGAATCTGGTGTAGAAGGAATTGAGGCAATCAGGTAGTGATGCTGGGTTGTTGCCTGCAACCTGAATAAGCTTGCCAGTGGTAAAAGCCGTGTTCACAGCTGCCATGTTATTAAGACCCTGCCAATTAGGATTAGTCCTGCATTTTTTTGTGAACAAACAATAGGTGGGCAATTGTCCATCTTGCAGGTAGATGCCAGTGCTATATTCGGTCATAGCTATAAAGACACAGCTATTTTTGGAGCACAGTTCTTCAGTGCTAGAACTGGGATATCATAGTCTTTATTCTTTGGCAATACTTGATATCACATGAAGTAAATCAAACTGGCTGAAAACGGTCTTAATCGGTGGTGGATCTCTGAGAATAAAGACAAGATGAATCATGCAGTCCCCACCTTTTTTTAAGACACAAAATGCTGGAGTAAATCATCAAGCCAGGCAGCATCTCTGGAGAAAAAAAATAGATGACATTTCGGGTCGAGACTGTTCTTCAGACGTGTCCACACTTTTGGCTGAATGACTGCAAACGTGATGGCCTGTCACATGTTGGACCCTCACTGAGGTTCAGGATGCTCTTGGAAACACTTCCTGCAGTTGGCTGTTCAATTGTCCACTACTATTCATCAATGTGTGTGTTAAGTGCCTTGAGCCTGTCTATAGCATGCTGCTTTTGCTATTTATTCTGTACATAGTCTCCATGTTGCAGCTCTACAAAGTTGGCACCAATTTTTAGGTGTACATGGCATTGGTCCCAGTATGTCCTTAAACACTCCTCTATGAACAGGACTCATCCTCAGATTGGGATGTTATTAGATATGCCAGGCCTGGAGGTTTAAAATAGTGCGATGTATATTCCTGCTGCCTCTGATGATCCACAGTACCCCATAGGCGCTTTGTTTCACATGGTCTGTTGAGTTTCTCTCATTTAGCACAACTGCCTTAAGTGTAAATCTGCAGCTTTTTTACCAACACAACTAGTCACTTCTGGACAAAGCCAAATAAAACTGATATCCTGAAGCATGGCAAATCTACAAAGCCACAAGCCAAGAGTTGAAGTATTAAACATTTCAAAGCCTGCATTTGTATTTGCAGATTTTAACGGGTTTAATGTGGTTTTCTTGGATCATTGAATAATCTTTATCCTCAAGCCTGTTTACATTTCCAAAAAGAGAAATTTGCCAAATGAATTGGATTTGGGTCAACGATCTGGGTATTCTTTTTAAAAGCCAGGAGTTCTAAGAAACCTTGAATAAAACGGCAAATTACATTGTTTTTTCTGTTTCATGTGTGTTTGGATGTGTGTTTGACATTTCACACCACTTTTAAAACTCTAAAATGATTTTAATTTGTTATTGTTAGCTTTGTTTGGATTATTATTATTTTCTGAAGTTTTACACTTTTCTATGGTTTGCCTGTGCCATAATCAGAATGCAAGATTTGTGTTGGTGGATGTAGAGAGCCACATTTTCTTGTGAAAAAACAGGTATTTAGATTTAAATATTTTGGGAGATTTTGATGCAGAACCATTATTTCCACTTTCACAAATATTCACCTTTTACGTATAGCATTGGGTCTTTATTGTGATAGTTCTCATTTGGAGTTTCAGAGAAACTGCATAGGAACAGACCCTTCAGACCACCAAGTCCATAACTGAGTAAGGGATTCGCTCCAATCACCTAACAGTCACACCCTGAAGCAATGAGCAGTTTTCAAATACCAAATTCTTTTTTATCAGTTGAAAATATATTTTTGTTACTTCAAGCACAAAGTACTAACCATTAGTAGTTACATTGTTCAATAGAGTATAATTTCGCAAGGGGCGATTGAAGCAATTGCTTGTCAATTTTAAGGGCCTCCCACAGCGTAACTTGCAGCCTGTGTTCTTAAAGAGACAGTGGTGTCTGATTACTGTGTGGACGCTCCATCCACTATAAACAAAATCCGTTATGAAGAAGGGTCTTGACCGGAAACTTCTATCCAGAAATGCTGCCTGTCCCGCTGTTACTCGAGCATTTTGTGTCTATCCATTATAAAGAGGTCCATAATAACGAGGGTAGACCGTATCTCATTTTCACATCCACTCCCTACACAAGGTGCGATTTACAGAGGCCAATTAACCTACAGATCTACTTTGGGATGCGCGAGGACACCTGAGCAAACCCACACAGTCACATGGAGAACATGCAGACTCCACAAAGACAGTACCCGAATTCAAGATCAAAGCTGGGTCTCCGGAGCTGAGGCAACAGCTATACCTGCTGCATCACTGTGCTGCCGATTTGTTCATCAACTAAAGATTGTGAGACCGCTTGTCATTCCTATTGTTGAGTGGGATCAACTTACACGGCGAATGAAGAGTACAAGATTGCAATCATTTGTCTGGCTTTCCAGTGCGGGTGTATGTATTCAAAGGAGCCAACAAGCTCATCAATGGAACTGCTAATGGTTTTGAAACAAGCTGCACTCATTTATGTACCTCCGTTTGCTGCCAAAGTTGTTTCTATTTTGTTACAGCGTTGACAGTAAGTTTGTGTAAAAAATGGCATATTTTAAAAATAGAATCCATTATGAGACGTAAAGGCAGCAGCTGTGTTTGCTGCCAAGGAGTTCTTAGGCCTCAGTACATATTTGTAGATAACACTGCTGAGAAATTCAGCCCAGTCAGAAGTCTAAGCACATTATGTAGTGCCTTCATGAGATGCAACACCTGCCCTTTCATCTATTCCATTCCCACCATACAGCGTCCAAACAGTCCTGCCAAGAGAAGCAGCAATTCACTTTCAATCTTGTGTGCTGGATGTAATGTTCACAATATAGCTTTCTCTAGAGAAAACCAATGTGGAGGAGGTGGCCTCTTTGCGAAGTGCTGCATTTATTCCACTTGGGTGATATAAAAGCTCCCGATTACGTCTACTTACTCCACTGTCTGCAGCACCCGACACTGTTATAATGATGTCAACCATAATGGACATTAGACAATAGACAATAGGTGCAGGAGTAGGCCATTCGGCCCTTCGAGCCAGCACCGCCATTCAATGTGATCATGGCTGATCATTCTCAATCAGTACCCCATTCCTGCCTTCTCCCCATACCCCCTGTCTCTTCTATCCTTAAGAGCTCTATCTAGCTCTCTCTTGAATGCATTCAGAGAATTGGCCTCCACTGCCTTCTGAGGCAGTGAATTCCTCAGATTTACAACTCTCTGACTGAAAAAGTTTTTCCTCATCTCCGTTCTAAATGGCCTACCCCTTATTCTTAAACTGTGGCCCTGGTTTCATTTAAGGGCCTGTCCCACTTAGGCGATTCTTTAGCCGACTGCCGGCGACTGTCAAAGTCGTAGCAGATCGCCGAAATTTTCTTTTACCCCAAGACAATGACCATGACAATGCCGAGTCAGGTCGAGATTACACCATCTTCGGAAACATCACGAAAATTCCTACGCTGTCAATGCTTCTCCGGCGTCCTAATTTTCGCTGATATCGCTGACAAGTCGGTAAGTACTTGAAAGTTTTGAGATATAACATCTTGCCCGGGTTACTTGGAAACCAAGCTTCATGGTAACAAGGCATAAACTGGATTTACTGCCAGTTTAATAATAGCAGTATTAAGAAATTTAATTTTAAAAGTGGTTAAATGGATTTTTGTGCAGAGTGTGGGCATTCTTTGAAAATTTACGGGAGATGCATATCTGGTTTCTGGGTTGCATATCTGGGTTGGGAGCCTACTTTAAATGTAATCACTGATGGCCATAAATATCGCGAAAATTCCCACGCTTACCCGACCGTCAAACTGTCGCCTCCAATCTACCTGTCAAATGTCCTGATGGTAAATAAATTGGTTAAACACAAGTATTTTATGGTATCTTCAAATGACTTTACTTATTTTAATATTAAGTGCTTCTAAATGCATCTAAGAGAACCTAGCAAACCTGGGGACAGCATGCGACAGCGCCTGTAATAAGCAACGATACCTGGCGACAAGCTAGCTGTCGCTGAGAAATTTCACTCCGGTTGATTTCTCAGCAACGTGCTGAGATCCACTACGATTCTTGGAAGACTCCTCAAGATCATGCCCGCGACACCCTGACGAACTGTCGGCGACAGCCTAGTCGCCGGCAGTCGCCTTAAAATCACCTAAGTGGGACAGGCCCTTTAGTTTATTGTCACGTGTGCCGACGTACAGTGAAAAGCTATTGTAGCGTGCTACCCAGTCAGTGGAAAGACAATACATGATTACAATCGAGCCATTTACAGTGTATAGATACACGATAAGAGAATAACGTTTAGTACAAGGTAAAGCTGTAGGAATAGAGATTTAAGATTGTGGAGCGATTGTAATATGTGATTGTATATCTGCTTCTGTAGCTAGCATGCAAATAGTCGCCTGGGTTGGGTGCCATCTTGGAAGCAAATTACTCTGACCAAGACCACAGCCTGATCTGGCAGGCATGACATGCTTCTTGCATCTCTTGCTCTTTTGCTCATTCCTTATTTCAGATATCATGTAACTGAGTTTTGCGTTTAATTTTGATTACATGTGTTAAACTCTGTTTTCAAACTTCATTTCTTTGAAGTTGATGCAACAAATTTCAGAGATAGAGTATCAGGCGCTCAAGCAAAACTTCCAAGACTCCAATTGTAATAAAAAAAAGCTCCCTGGTTGTAAACATTGGTGAGTGTGAGTATTATTGGAGCAATGGGTTTGATTCTGCCTGATGTGGCATTCCACTTTCAAGACCAAAATGGTTCCAAGTTTAATCACAGGTCACTGCTAAGCTGTCTAATCTCTGATGGTGAAACAAAACTAAATTGCACAAACATGTTTTAAACTTTTTTTAAAATTCATCTTTATCATCCTGCCTTCAGCTCAAGGTTCTAAATATGGTTTTGTGTTTTTATTATTGCATGAGTATACCATTAATCTTCTCCTTGAGTTTTAGTTACAGTCACAACACATTACTTGGCTGCTGAAAGGTTTGAAAAATGAAAAGTAGGTGTGCTGAGAAATTTATTGCAGGTTGATGGTGCCAAGCACACAATATAATAACTTTAAAATATTCTAGTTTTGTCAACATGCACACCATCAAGTTCAATGGAAGGAAGTTTGGATGTAATGTACGATGTACCATTGCTAATAGCTTGTGGTTTAGCACTACAACAGTAGCGACTGGAAATATACATTGCAGTCTTTTTCCAGTGGGACATATTAGATCAGATCATCTACTTATGTTTTTGCCACTTCCCTATGAATTCAAAAATAAACGGAATTAGGCAGGGCTTCAAATGTACACAACACAAACGCTGGCCACTTAAGCTGGCCAGTTCACATCAATACAAGTACGCAAACAATTCTAATCTTCCCAAAAGCATTCAATGATTGTTATCGTCATTCACATATCCAATCTAATCTGGGATGTTAACATGCCTCAACTGCTATTCATGAGAGTGAATTCTATGAATTCACAGTTTTCTAGGGAACTTCACTCCCTCTATTCCTAGTGCCTTACGTTTCATCCTGAATCTATGCTCTGTGTTTTGTGAGCTCCTAACCATTGATGTTGCTTCAATCTACCATCTTGCATATTTTTCTCTTACATGCCCCTTTAATCAAAAACTGAAACATTGTTCTTTATGATTTGTATTTCCTCATACCTGAAAATTTTGTCAATTGTGCTGACTATTTACATAATTGAACTAATCACTAGTTGCAGACCATATAATAAGAGAGAGCCAGGGAGACATTCTCCATTTTGTTCCATGTAATAAACATTGCATTATATGCAGTTCAACATTGGACTTATTACTCCATCCATCATCCATTACTGAAAACAGTCCCAGTAACAGTAGCTGGGCATTAATAATGTACAAGGGAACAATGTTCATTATGTAATACAATCAATGTAATAAAAAAGGCAGAGACACAAGGCAGTGACAATAATTTTTTTCCACTCCTGCCTTGGTTCTCCTGCCCAGATTATGACCTGCTAGGATCGTTGATGGTCAGGAGCACCTCAGCCTTTGCTCCGATGAATCAAATCCAGCAAAGGCCCACGTGATATGAATGCAGGATTTGGTCTGCTCTGCTACTTCTTGGCTAATTCTGTGCATTGGCTCTGTACCACAGCAGCAAGTGAAGCCTGGAGGAGAAATTCAAGAGAATCGTTGATTACTTTTCATGGACTACTGTTAGGCATATTTTAATTATTATATTCTCCAGGTTTATTTAAACATTTTGCTATTGATTACATTCAGCACTGAGAGGTATGTTACACTAACATTATGAGATGATATGTAACATAACATTAATTTTAAAGAAGTAACCTGAGCTGCCAGATAGCTTTCCTCTTCAAACTACAGTTCTCATTAAAACAACATGCTGAACCTAGAGCACTGCAGTTTAAAGAGATGGAATGTTATTCAAAAGAAAGACTTGCATTATCAATATAAATACTATCTTAATATTAAAGCAGCTGTTCAGAATTCTTCCTTGGGTAACTGTTTTGTTCAAAATCAAAACACATTTTCTGCTTTGCACTATTTTTGCACTATTTTACTTACAATTTACTTTTAAGGCTCTCCAGCGCCATTATCTGGACACTAATGTATGCTAAAATATATGCTTGTAATATTTCCCCTTCCTTTAAAAAAAATAGATTCCCTAAGCCCTGTTCAAGAAAGAACATGTGCTGCGTTCCCACACTGATTTGTTCTGCTTTTGTGCATTTCATTCACTAGACTTCCACTCTATACCCAGATGATAGATAAAAGTTAATTCACCATGCCGAGCAGCACTGGTTACCATGGAGGTCAATAAGCTTTCCTGTGGTTGACTTTTTACCTGTCTGACTCATTCTTTCAGAAAGGTAGCCATCTGCTAAGTTCTTTTCAGGTGGTCTTTAACTCCCAAAAAAGTCACAGGGGAAATGTTAAGACTCACTTGCAAAGGCAGATTCCTTTTTACTTTTCAACGTGAATAAAATAATATTAGATGTGGCAGCTGTACTGCATGTTTAGCTGTATGCAACCAATATCCTGCTTCAATATACTGTTTTTCAGAAGCATACTTTCTGGAGTATGTCCATATTGCTCATAAGGCCAAACCTTGAATGTTAGAATACACATCTTTGATGGTGCTCTTTGTGTTATGACTGCAATTAATTTTTTTTCTTGTTGAGAAACAATGTAATTGAGACAGGTTTGGAGCACCTGAATCCACTGGTAGATGTGGTAAAGTAAGCATCATCAATTATATTTGATGATGGGGATAACCATTTCTCTCAGCAAAGAATTATCAAATATAAGAGGGAATAGCTTAAATGCGAGAGGGGGAAAATTTAAAGATGTGCGAGGCATATTTGTTTTACAGAGGGTGGTGGGTGTCTGGAACATGCTGCTGGGGGTGGTATTGGAAGCAGATATGATAGTGCATTAAAAAGACTTTTGGATAGGCACATGGATATGTAGGGAATGGGGGGATGTTTCTGCGCTGTACTGTTCTATGTTCCATGTTTATTTTAATTTTATTTTTTAATTTTTAATTTTAGAGATACAGTGCGGAAACAGGTCCTTCGGTCCACCGGGTCTACACCGACTAGCGATCCCCACATATTAACATTATCCGACACACACTAGGGACAATTTTTAACATTTGCCAAGCCAATTAACCTACATAAATGTACGACTTTGAAGTGTGGGAGTAAACTCTGGTCATGGGGAGAACGCACAAACTCCGTACAGACAGCACCCATAGTCAGGATCGAACCAGGGTCTCTGGTGCTGCAAGCGCTGTAAGGCAGCAACTCTACCGCTGCGCCACCGTGCCGCACATGTTCTCTGATAGGTATTGCAGAGAAGGCCAGTATTCATTGCCCATTCCCAACTTCTCCTGATCTGAGTAGCCTGCGAGGCCAGTTATGTCATTCATGTTGCTGTGGTCTGAAGCCACAAATAGGCCAGACCCAGTAAGGGCAGCAGATTTCCTTCTCTGAAAGAGGTCAGTGAACCAGATGGGCTTTTTGACCAACCAATCTATGGGTTTCATAGTCATTTTTACACAGTTCAAGTTGCACTTCTACCAGAGTGAAATTTAAAGTCATCTCTCTGAATTTTCGCACCAAGCATCTGGATGGGGCAAATTTATATAGCGAGGGGAATTAAATACAAGCGCATGAAGTGGAAACGATGCGACAACAATATACGTGATCAGGCAGCATAGGAAACAACATAGCAGCCTGGTCAAGGAAATGCAGCATGCATCAGGAAGCTTGATGCCATTTTTCTGCAAAAATGGAGCAGGAATGACATGCTGTACAGAGTGAGGGTGGAAAAATATGTGGAATTTATGGGGCGGGGGGGTTGATAACTATGATAATCAAGGCTGTCACCTTATGCTTTTAAGAGTTCTTTCCCTAAATTAAAGCACTGTAGCAACCTCACTAGACCAACTTAATTAAGCTTTGACCCTGAAGAAGTCTGAAGAAGGGTTTCGACCCGAAACATCACCCATTCTTTCTATCCAGAGATGCTGCCTGTCCCGCTGAGTTACAGTGCTTCAGCATTTTATGTCTATCTTTGGTGTAAACCAGCATCTGCAGTTACTTCCTACACATAAGCTTTGACCCTTCTTCATTATCAATCGTATGGGTCAAAAACATGTTGTAGGTTCACTCATTCAGTACCATCATGACCCTGAGTCCTTCACCTGGTCTGTGTCAGTGGCTACCGAAAAATGCACAGTATTACACTTTTAACAACATTTTACATTTCACACATTGACACTTTCTGGAGTTTGCCCCTTGATATTAATTTATTTTACCAGAAGACTCTACCCAACTTGCATTGCTCGGCAAGACAGCAAAATAAGACTATGCAACAACAAAAAAAGCAGGACAATAGTGCACAAATGCAAATTGGACAAAATAAACAAATTCATGATAGTGCAAAAGGTGATCCATAATGCTCCATTGTTGAGGTAGTGTTAACATTATGCAGGTTGGTTCAAAAACCTGATATTTATTGGAAAACAGCTATTCCTGAATATAATGGTGTGCAACTTCAGGCTTCTGTACCTTCTGCCTGACTGCTTGATGGTAGCCGTACGCTCCTAACCTTTGTGGGTTCCTTATGTGTTCCTTCTGAGACCTATTTGATTCTAGTTCCCCATCTGTATTGCATGTTTCTATTTTTTTCCTGATTAAAACTTTCAATATACTTTGTCACCCTAGGTTTCCTAACCATTCTACCTTTGCCTTTCATCCTTACCAGAAACATACTGGGCCTGACCTCTTACAAACTCTCTTAAATACTCCCACTCATCAGATGTTGTTTTACCTGCAAGCATCTGCTCCCTCTGTACTTTTACCAGGTCATCTCATAAATGATTAAAACCAGTCTTCCTCAAATTTAGGACATTAATCTGAGAATGAAAACTGTCCCCTTATATTGGTGGCCTTTTGGAGGCAGGTCCTCCAGAAGAGGTTGACACTTCATCCTTATTCTGTTATTAGAGCTGCACAATTTATTGCCAGATAAAAATCTTGCCATAAACATTCACTGTGCTGTTTCTCCTCCTGTTCAAGCACCAACATGTAACTAAACAAACACTGGTCCATGTCACATTAGATCAAAACTGGATCCATCAGAGCTGTTTCATTGTACAAGTACCACAAGGACAGATTTAATGTAAGCAACAAAATTGTTAAATTGTACATTTAAAAAAAAGCAGTGCTGTATATCACAAACAAAAGCAAGCAATTAAAGGCAAGAAGTGTGGCACAGTGGTGCAGTGGTAGAACTGCTGCCTTACAGTGCCAGAGACCTGAGTTCGATCCTGACTACGGGTGCTGTCAGTACGGAGTTTACACGTTCTTCCTGTGACAATTAAGTAAACTGAACTGACTGTGTGTGTTTTCTCTGGGTGCTCCCGTTTCCTCCCACATTCCAAAGACGTGCAGGCTTCTGTAAATTGTCCTTGGTGTGTAAGATAGAACTAGTGTACAAGAGATCACTAGTTGGTGTGGACTCGGTGGACTGAAGGGCCTGCTTCCACACTGTATCGCTAAACTAATCTAAACTAAACTGAACTAAACGAGGAAGATGACATGAAGTGTGGATTGTGCAATGGCCACATGATGAAAAGGAACTAGTGAAAGAGCAGGTGGTAAACCTGCTGAAACTGAGAGGCAGATTGATTTTTAATACTTGTTCTAAACCTTCTTTCAATTTAAAAAGTGTCCAGTCTCTTTGAGATGTATTGTAACATTTCAGGTCTTTTTAATTCTTGCTGGACTCATCTTTTATAAACAAAGTAGATCTCACGGTGATTCATAGTTAAAGACGATACTGGAGAATATGATATCTCCCAGAATCACAATACTTGTCTGGTGAAAAGCCAGAGAGAAGCATTTAGACCATGCTACATTACCTCAGAAGATCTTTACATGACATCCAAATGCACTGATGCATATATGGTCTGTGCAACAACAGGCTTATTAACTCAAAAGTGGTTTCACATTCTTTACACAGTAGATCTTTTCTTGTTATTTTAGTAACCTCATCAAGCCTGGTGGTAGTGATTTGTTGGACAGTGCAAACATAATCTTAAAAGATATCAGCACTTGGGTTGAAAACAGTACGCAGGTATTATGTACTATACATAGTATAGAATGGTATTAAAAACATTACTTCTCAATGTAAATTTCTGGCAATTCCAGTTTTCTTTTGATCAAGATCTACATATTGTGTCATTATCTCCAGTTATTCATCTTTTTGAAAGCAATTTCCTTGTGCAAGTTTAGTTTAGTTTAGAGATGGAAATACAGTGTGGAATCAGGCCCTTCGGGCCACCGATTTCACATTGACCTTTGATTACCCATTCACAACAGTTCAATGTTATTCCATTTTTTCATCCACTCCATACACATTCGGGTAAATTACATAGAGACCAATCAATCTACAAACCTGCACGTCTTTGGGAAGTGGGAGGAAACCGAAGCACCTGGAGGAAATTCACTTGGTAAAAGTATCAAGCCATCTTCCATTAATAATATTGCAACTAATTGGCTCTTGGTAGCTCCAAAGCACACAGCTCACCTGGGGACGTTTGGTCATGTTTATGCCTAACCCTTATAGCAATAATTAAAGTGGTTTCACCCCCAATCTCCTTCACATAAATATCCACATGGCATTTAAAAAATATTTGTTGTTGTGAACGTTGTATTGTGCTGTAACAATATTAAGCCTAATTCTAAACCCAAAATTGTTTAAAATCAAACCTCTGATCATACTTGGTATGATGATCATATTTTGTAGGCAATATGCATATTATAAAGTGTGGACAACACCAATGTAGCATGGGGTTATGTAAGCAATCACATCTGAAAGTAGATTTTCTAAAAATCAAATGTATAAGGTAAATGGGTAATACCAGAAGAAGGTTACATTGCAAAACATACATTTTGATTTTTATATCAAGTCAACAAACTCAAAATAACATTTGCAGGAATTTGACAGGTCTAATTTAGTGACTTTAATTATGCAAAATCAATTTTATTGTCTTGTTGGGGTTTCTGCTACAGGTCAGTTTTCTGCTTCTTTCCTGCTTGATATTTCCTTACTGTTTTTTGCGTGTGGTTATGCTCATTGTGCTGGTGGAGTACAGCAGTCTATTTTCTAATTAAAGACATATGGGATTTGCAATACGAATCCTCTCTGGAGACTTCTACTTTTATAGTGTAGAACCGGTTCAAAATGTAACTATAAATTTGTGTTTGGTCTTCCTGCTAATTAAATTTTCCTGCGCATAATGTGTTGTGATTTTACCAGTTGGAGAGCAAGCAGCAACCAAAAAACTACGTTTGGTAGCTACGAACCTCTTACTTTTGTCCACTCTTTTTTTCTAAGAATGCAAAATGCAATTCATAATTGCATTTAGCATGGAGCTACAGCATAATAGTAATTATTTAATCAGCTATCAATGATTGCATGTTCTTCCTTTATAGGTCCCAATGAGTTACTCTAGTAACCACTAGTTTAAACTGATAGCTATTAGCAACCAGCCAATACACTCCATCACCTCCCCACTATTGTATATTGCAAACGACTGGTGTAAACTTTATATTGCCAAACGAGATCCGTTTACCATTTAAAAAAAATATACATACAATTTTAAATGTTTTAAACACTACATGTGCAATGTTTTATTTGTGTTTTAGATAATCTGTCAGATCTCAACATTTTACCTTAAATTTTTTCATGTGATTTCTAGCGGAATTCTGGAGAGATTTTGTTTTGTTTTAGCTATCAGTTTCTCCAAGTTCTTTCTTCCTGTGATGTTGGGCATGTGAACGGGATTGTGCGGGTTTCTAATTTACAGAATGGTTGGCAATTGCTTCACAGCTGACCCATGCTGCTACTGTAACTTTGTAAGGAGAGGGGCGGAAACCTTGCTGACGAATTGCAGTTCCAGTAAAAAGGGTAATTCTGTGCAGATTTCTACCTCATTGACTAGACAGCACCTGATGAAGGTTTTGATGCTTCCTGGAGCACTTTTATCTTGCATCTGGTACATGGACTTGGTCACCTTTACTTAGTATGTATCAATATGTATCAATGTGCATCTTGCTAATTAGAATTAGTTTTTCTCTAAACATTGCATATTGTGCCCACCAAGGAGTGAGAAAAAAAAACAAAAAATGCAATATGTGTAGGAAGGAACTGCAGATGCTGGGTTACACCAAAGATAGACACAAAATGCTGGAATAACTTAGCGGGACAGGCAGCCTCTCTGGATAGAAGGATTGGGTGACCTTACGAGTCGAGACCCTTCTTCAGATTTCTTCAGGGTCAAAGCTTAATTAGGTTGCTCTAGTGATGCCCTTCTTCAAAAAATGCAGGCCAGGTTGAATGGGAAAAACAGTTCAGGTTTCAGGGTGAATAGATTGATTGCAATGTATTCAAGAAATGAGACTGAATTACAACACATTGCAAGTTGCTTTTAATGAATTTGCCATAATCAACAGGATCACCACAGGATCTTGATCATATGGGTCTTTGGGTCATGATGGAGAGATGGAGTTTAATTCAGATAAATACAGGGCGATGCCTTTTGGCAGGACAAACTAGGACAGGACCTACACAGCAAATGTTAGAGACACGTAGAGTGTTTAGGACAAAGAAGCCAAAGGGTACAGGTATACAGTTCCATGAATGTGGTGACACATGTAGACTGGGTGGTGAAGAAAGCATTTGGCCGCTTGCCTTCATCGGTCAGGGTTTTGAGTAAAGGAGTGTGGACATCATGTTACAGGTACAATATGTTGGTGAAGTCACATTTGGAGAATTATGTACAGTTCTGGTTTCACTCCTATGGAAACTATGCAATTGAACTGAAAAGAATGCAAAAATGATTTATAAAAATGTTACCAGTTCGGAAGAGTTATCAGGAGAGGCTGGATATGCTGTTTTTATTCCCCTGGAGATAGAAGGCTGAGGGTGATCTTATGCAGGAATATAAAGTCATAAGAGGCATAGATTGGTGCCCAACAATAGCGGTTTTCCAAACAACTCTCGATACTGAAATTCCAAGTACAGCAGAACCAAGTTCATCTGAGAATCATCTGCACAAGCAGTGGCCTGGAATACTCTGGATTATATATCTATGTGGAAAAGTTACCTGCCTCGTTATTTCTGGAAAGCTTTCATTCTATTTTACAATTTTGCTTTTGCTCAGGTATTATTTCAAAGTTTTGCGACCATAAGAAAACAAATAATCCCAGAACCACTCAGGTCAAGCAAAATCGGTGAGAAGTAAAACGGTGAACAGTTCAGGAATGAAACCTTTCTCAAGACTGACCTCTTTCCACAGATGCTTCCTGGCCTGCTGAGTGGAAGGTGTTAAGTGACCTGCAGCAGATGAACTACATCCTGAACTTCTGAAAGAGATACCTTTGCATACTTTGGAGGCATTAGTAGTGATCTTCCAAGATTGACCAGAGTCAGGAATGGTTCCAGAGGACTGGAATATTACAAATGTTACTTCACTGTTAGCTGGTTACTTCACTGTGGGCCGGTTAGCCTGACTTCAGTGGTTGGTAATATTTTAGAGTTCATTATTAAGGATGACGTTACGAGTGCTTAGAAGCACATGATGACCTAGGCCAAAGTCAGCATGGTTTTCTGATGGAAATAATTCGCTTGACAAATCAGTTGGAATTCTTTGAGGAAGTAAATGGCAGGATAGACAATGGAGAGTCAGTGGATGTTAACCTGGATTTTCAGAATGCCTTTGACAAGGTGCCGCATGTGAAGCTGCTAAACAAGATGAGAGCCCATGGTATTAGAGGAAAGATACTAGCATGGATAGAAGGTTGGTTGAATGGCAGAGACAAAGAGTCAGAATAAAGGGGGCTTATTCTGGTTGGCTGCCGGTGACTAGTGGTGTTCCGCAGGGGTTGGTGATGGGTTTGCTACTTTACAAGTTGTATATTAATGATTTGGATGAGGGAATTGGAGGCTTTGTGGTCAAGTTTGCAGATGATATAAAGATAGATGGAGGGACAGGTAGTGTAGTGAAGTGCAGAGGGAGTCTGCAGAGGCCTTGGTCAGGTTGGGAGAGTGGGCAAAGAAATGGCAGATGGAATATAAAGTAGCAAGGTGTGAGGTCATGCATTTTGGTAGTAGGAATAAAGGCATAGATTATTTTCAAAATGGCGAGTGGATTCAGAAATCGGAGGTGCATAGGAACTTGGGAGTGCTGCTACAACATTCCCAAAGGTTAATTTGCAAGTTAAAACAGTTGTAAGGAAGGCAAATGAATGTTAGCATATAACTCGAATATAAAATTAGGGATGTAATGCTGAAGCTTTATAGGTCACTGGTCAGAACTGGAATATTGTGAGCAATTTGGGGCCCATATCTGAGGAAGGATGTGCTGGCATTGGAAAGGGTGCAGAGGAGGTTTATGAGAATGATCCCAGGGATGATTTGGTTAATGTATGATGAATGGACAGCTCTGGGCCTGTACTCACTGGAGTTTGGAAGGATGAAGGGGAGATCTCGTTGAAGCATTCAGAATAATGAAAGGCCTTGATAGAGTGGAAGTGGAGAGGATGTTTCCACTAGCGGGAGAGTCTATGACCAGAGGGCACAACCTCAGAATAAAAGGTTGTACCTTTAGAAAGGGGATAAGGAGGTGAGATGAGGAGGAATTTCTTTAGCCAGAGTGTGGTGAATCTATGCAATTCATTACAGATATTTGTGGAGGCCAGGTCTTTAGATATTTTAAAGCAGAGATTGATAGGTTCTTGATTAGTAAGGGTGACAAAGGTTACACGAATAAGGCAGTAGAATGGGGTTGAGAGTGAAAGATAGATCAGCCATGAGAGAATGGCAGAGTAGACTCGATGGGCCGAATGGCCAAATTCTGTTTCTATGTCCTGTGCAGTTCTTTCAGCATTTTCTGTATTTCTTTCGATTTAGAGCAACTGAAGTTTGTTTTTTGATTTTCATGGATGTGGAAAACCTGCTCATGGGTGAAGTCATTATAAAATAACCTGCCTATTCAGAATTAATTTTCATTCATGTAGAAGCTATTACAGATCCCAAAATTATGATTTCACGTTTTGAGAATTTTCAAGGTATGAATCTCCATACTGCAGTTTATTCAGGACCCTAAGGTGACTCAGTTCCACTGTACTTTGGAATATTTTCCAATGTAAAACCATCTGGAATCTTTCCAAAAGAAATGGCGTGCGTCTATGAAGATTTAAGAAGCTGAAGACGTAACAAACTGAAATCAAGTAAAATGTAAACGCCCCAGGTTGTGATAAATTTTGCTGACTGCACATTATTTTAACTGAGGGATTTGTCACTATTGGAAGCCAATTAAAAAATCTTTTTCCTTTCTCCAATTCAGCTCGAGCCTCATCAACTCAGAGAATCAGATGCTTTCCCAAGCATACGCCCTTGTTTAACTTGGTCAAGTCTGTGCATATTGGTGCTATAATTAATGAAACACCTCATTCTTTAGGTTTCACCTGGAATCGCACCAGCTCTCCGTGCTCTCCAGTTCACATGCTGTTGTGGTGGAATTTGTCTTGTGAAAGATATGGGAAAAGACACCACGTTTTATTTCAATTTGGCATTCAACCAAAAATTTACCCAAACTTTAGGTGGCCTAGGAATCTCCATCTTGGAGTGCATTTTTGTTTTTACTGTAGCAGTGGCTCCAAGTACTTATGTTACAGGTTGATCTATATTTCCTGCTGTGCTTCCCATAACTACTTGTGTAAGTGAAGCACATTATGTTCTGGTCTATATGAAATTTCAATTGAATATTTTTGAATCTAATTTCTTGGAAATTAATCTGAGGAAATCTGCTCCTACCAAGGAATAATCCTGCTATCTTTAAGTTTAGTGGACAGCTTCCTTTTATTCTGCTCGTAATTATGTTTCTAATATTACGCTGAAATGCCCTCCTTGTCACTTGTCATAGACACAAAATGCTGGAGTAACTCAGCGGGCCAGGCATCATCTTTGAAGAGAAGGAATGGGTGACGTTTTGGGTCGAGACCCTTCTTCAGACTGGAAGTCACAGGAAAGGGAAATGGGAGATATAGACGATGATGTAGAGAGATATAGAACAAATGAATGAAAGATATGCAAAAGAGTAATGATCATAACTGAAACAGGGCATTGTTAGATGTTTGTTAGGTGACAACGAGAAGCTGGTGTGACTTGAATGGGGGAGGGATGGAGAGAGGGTCACTTTTCACATAATGGAACTCTCCACAAATTCCTGTTCCCAAATCTCTTCAGAATTCTACTTGGTAGTGACTTCAGTGAAGGTATATTTATTACTATTTGCCTTATCACAAAATGCTGGAGTAACTCAGCAGGTCAGGCAGCATCTAGTAGAGAAGGAATGGGAGATGTTTCGGGTCGAGACCCTTCTTCAGACCTTTTCACCAACAGTCTTTTAATCTGATTATCATTTTTTTTACCTGGTGATTCCTGCATTGTTGTTCTCTGTTTTTTAAATAATTCCTTTGTATAATTTATTATTTTATCCAAAATACTCTGCCATATTCCAATCTTAAAATTCCATCATGGTAACGTGTAGGAAGGAATTGCAGATGCCTGGTTTACACAGAAGATACATACAAAATGCTGGAGTGACTTAGCAGGTCAGGCAGCAGCTCTGGAGAAAAGGAATAGCTGCTATTATTTTATTCGATACTCTTCTTTTCACACATTGCCTATAGTCAGTATATCTTCCCTTACTTTGTGTACAAATATCATAAACTGATTGCTTGCAGAAAATATTCTGAATGATCGAAGAAACCACCAGTTAAATGAAAACATTTTTCAACAACTTTACCTGTAAGTTGCCTTTTGGCAGCTCAGGTATGTTATCTGTAATGTGCATGGATATTCCTTTTTTTTGTTATTTATTCATTTTATAGGGAGGGGGGGGGGGGGGGGGACAACACATATTATAATCCTTAATTGCTTTTAAACAGGTGGTGGTGAGTCAGCTCTTTGGACCATTGTAGGTCCTCCTGGTGAAAGTATTCTATGAAGTTGGGCAGAGAATTCCACCAGTTAGAGGCAGCAGGAAATTACAATGTATTTCCAATGTGAGATGTGGAAGGAAATCCTCAGATGGTGGTGCTCCTATGTGCATCCAACCTTTCTTTCTCTTCGCAATAGAGACCACAATAGAGGCTTTGGAGATGATGTTAGAGTAGTTTGAGAGAGTAATTGCAATGATGGTGACTGTAGAAGCCAAAGTGGTGGAAGGAGTGAATGTTTTTAGTGGTGGATGGCACAGCATGAAGCAGACTGCATTGTCCTGGATAATGTCAAGGTTCTTGACAAGTAATGGTGCTGCATAAATTGGACAAGTGGGGAATATCCACTCAGGATTGGACCTATCTATTGCAGATGGTGGAAAAATATTATTTCTCACATTAAGAAAAGCATTGCTTTAACTCTGCATAAAAGGCCATTTTGGTTTGCTCTATGGTGCTCTTGAGCAGATGGAGAACTTCATGGCTTTCAATGCCATGTTGAGAGATGACTTCTTCTGGAGCACTGTATTGCAATAGTGAGGGATTAATACAGGTTTATTGGATGAGATATTAAACAAAGGCACTGTCTATTGGGCAGATTGATGAAAAAGAACATAGCATCTGAAGAAAGAGAGAATTCGCCCAGAGTTTTAGACAACATCCTTCCTTAAAATTAAATATAGGTGTTTATTTCTTAAAGTTGTTGTCTCAATATTTTGTGCAATATTGCTTCCGATTTTGACATAAAAATAAGGAATTTATTCTGATACATCCTCGATGATATATAGGCAGTTTAAGTGTTTAACATCAGGTTTAGGCAGTTGGGATCAAGCAAATCCCTTGACCAGAATAAGAATTGTTGGAGTACAATTAAGAGGTAAAGCATACGGGCAAAAAGGTGCTCTGAAATAGATTTGGCAGGCAAGGTTAAGGAAGATTGGAAAAGATTCTACGGGTATATTAAGAGTAAAAAGGATGGCCAAGGAGAAAATAGGTATTTGTAAAGTTCAGCATGGCCATGCTTGTGTGAGGATCTCTAAAACAATGGCAGGTGTTGATTATTTGGTACCTTGTGCTTGCAGTGCCATTTCATGGCTGATATTTTTTATCAGTTTCCGGTAGTCGCTTCATATTCATTGATTCCCTAATATCTAAAAATTGGCTTGCCCTGCTTGAATATAACTCATGACAACCTCCACACCCCTTCATGATGGAGAATATCAAAGATTCATTAGTCCCCAAGGGGTGAAGATGTTTCTTCTCACCTCAGTCCAAACTATCCCAAAATCATTACTTCATAACTTACTCCGAGTTGAACAAATTGAATTGAATTGAATACTTTTTTGTCACATGTGACAAGTTACAGTGAAATTCTTCACTTGCATGCCCAAGGTATGCAAATAATTACCACATAAAGACCGCTTACAAAGTTACAAAGTATCCCGCACCAGGACCCCTTTGTTCTACTCTCCCCTCTCCCACTTCCCCCCTTCCCCTCCCACATGGCAGTCCCCTTTATTCTCCTCCCCTCCCCCTCCCCCTCCATCATGGCAGTCCCCCCACACCAGGTCCTCCATTGTTTCCAGCTGGGGGAAATAACGCCTCTGCATATCTCCTGTCAACGTTTATCAGAATTTTATATTTTAATGAGATTGCCATTTATAAACCCAATCTACTTAATCTCTCTTTACCGAACAATCAGGAATCAATTGCTGAACCTTCAGTGCATTTCCTCTCTGGGAACTTTATTCCTCCTTGGGGTTGCAAGACTTGACCTGTGAAAAACATTGTGGATATGATCATGCCATTTTCTGTAATTTCCTTACTCTTGAATTTAATTTTTTTTTCAAAAAGACCAAAGTAACATTTGTTGCCCTAACTGCATGTACTTGAATTGATAGAATCATAGAATGGTTCCAGCACAGAAGGAGGCCTTTTGGCCCAATATGTCTGCACCAGGTTCCCACAAGAGAAGCACACCAGTTCCACATACTAATGGCATCTCCAATCAGCAAAGCCAAAATGAAAGACACATTGAGGACACAGAGGCAGATGATTTGATAACCTGAACAACAGAAATTTCAGACATTTTGTATAATGTATTTTAGAAACTGTAAAAGGCTATTTGATTTCTATTTCACATTTTCTCACAAAGTAAAACAGATACTATTCAATCTATTTAGTCTATGCTGGCCCATAGATTAATGCCTATCGTTCAATTGCTCTTCAACATCCAAATAAACAATTTTTCACAATAAATAATAAGCTTAACCATGCAGTTCTTTCCATATTGCTACTGACATTGGAGACGTTTCATATTGCTTGTCTAATATAAAGAGGGATCTAGATTTTGACTGCAAATATTTAAATGACATGTTCCTAAAGTGAGCATTAGCACATCTAAATTTAATGAAAAGGGCATAGAGGATATAAGGAACACTGGTCAATCTTAAATCTAATAAAATGCCTCTGTAATAATAAGTGAGGTAATGACCTAGTCAGTCCTGAAACCATCTATCCAGCCTATACTTTATGTTTTAATCAACAGCTTATTAACCGTAGCAAAAGGGAAAACTGAAACCAAGGTATAATCATGAATAAAAATGCTACAAATCAACTGAAAGCTTTTTTTAACACCCTGCCACAAAGAGGAAAGTCCAGATCCAGGTGTAGTATGAACTGCAACATAAATTAGTCAAACTGTTAAAGTGTTGAAGGTTGTTGGATGTGCTAAATTTGAAAATGTCATTGGGTAACTGTTCTTCTGGCCATTAACACGTGGAAGTTTTATAAATTAGTACAACGAGTTTCTCTACATTGTAATTTGAAAGGGGCACAAAATATTTGTTTTGGACACATTTTGGACTTGTCTAGAGAGGCTATAGGAAATCTCCAAAAAATCTATGATAATATAGCAACAAAAATAGTCAGGTGTTATTCCTGTCCCCAAACTTAATCCATTATTGGAACTGAAGTGGATTTGAACAGTGATGTAAAATGATCAATTGTTTGATGATTTTCATTTGTTTTTATTTCTCTCCATCCAAACTCTAACTTTTCCTTTAAATGCAGTCTTCTGGACTCAACTGTTTCAGTTTTAGTAACTACCATTCCCATTTTCTTATGCTGAGGTTCTCCTACTCCCAATAGACCTTTTCATTTTCTTGGCCTGTTTTTGATTATTTGTTCATTGTTTCTGCTCCCGTTTGACTTGTGCCATGATTCCGTTTGTTACAAGCCTCCCCATTTGCCTCTCTCCTTTTCTTCATCGCTGCACCTCCTTAAAATGTTGCTGTAATAAATATTATCACCCAAAAGGATCATTTTTGTTTCCCTCTCCACAGACGTATTCTGATCACCTGAGGAATTGCTGTATTCACTGTGTTTATGTCCTGCAACTTCTACCAACCTATGGTCTACTTCACACGGTTCTTGCACATGTCATAACAAGGGACATGTTTGAAATTTATATTGTAAAAAATATCTGAAGCATTGCATCATGACTTTGTCAAAAAAATTAATAATTTCAAAATGTCAGTTAAGATATCCACAAATATATATTTTCAATACACCAAACACTTGTTTGTTCCTTGTGCAATCATTTAATAAACTGTAAAACCTAAGGCATTTTTTTCCAAATGCAACTGAAAAATGTTCCTTCCGTAAGTGCACTTTATTTGACCTTTTCAGATTCAAAATATGATGATCTTTCTTTTACTGTACCCTTCACTTATCCATTAGTCACTGTTTTCGAACGAATGTCAGCCAAGTTGTTAGACCAGGATGACAGGAACACTCACGAGGAAAAACATCTCTTAAGAAAGAGAAATTAGTTTTATTATCAAGACGTGCAAATTGTGAATGAGATTTTGAATATTTTCTTTGGCTTGAGTCCCCTGTTAAAAAAAATAGTTTATTGGTTCATTTTAGGACTAGATTACAATGTAAAGCAACATTATACAGCATTTTATGAGGTTACAAGGGCACAAAGGGACCACCCTGCTTGGGAGTTAGGCTCTTGTCATAAAGCATTGCTGAATCTTCGGCTGAGAAACATCAACTGCCACCTTACATATTTATGTTGACTCATAAACAGGAATACTCATCTCATCCACAACACTACTGCTTTCTGTATCTAAATCCCCATTTGAGAAACAATGAGCTGAGTAGGACATTTGCAGCAGCTGCCTTGTGCTTTGTGTGCCAAAGCAAACAGCACCAAATTAGCAAGGCATGCTGAACAAGTTAAGCACCAAATGCAAATACAACGACTGACAAAATGTCGTTGATGTCCTTCTGAAATGCAGCTATTTGTTTTGGCTGAATTCAGCGTGGTGACAATTGTGTGTATATTTTCAGTTTGCGCGTTAGCAAAATGATCTTATGAAGCATAACTTCAGAAAGTTATTTTAGGTTTTATTCCATAAAAGCATCTCTGATGTTGTATAAAGGCAGCAATTTCACTTCAAGTTTCTGTTTCACTTCACATAGTTCCTCAAAACAAAACCTAGAGGTGATTTTACTATCAGCAAATAAAGATTGGCCAGAGCAAGCTAAAAGGTTGGGCTTCATAGGTAACGTGCAGTGCCATGGGTGTAACTTATATCTGACCTTACTCTGTGTCAATGACTCAACAATGCACCCTTGTAGATGTGTGATGAGAAAACACCCATTTCTTGCCCCCGGATGCTTTGTAACCAGAACGGTTGGGCTTGTATTCACTGGAATTTAGAAGGATGAGAGGGGATCTTATAGAAACATATAAAATTCTTAAGGGTAGATGCAGGAAAAATGTTCCTGATATTGGGGGAGTCCAAAACCAGGGATCACAGTTTAAGAATAAAGGGTAGGTCATTTAGGACTGAGTTGAGGAAAAACCCTTTTTCACCCAGAGAGTTGTGAATCTGTGGAATTCTCTGCCACAGAAGGCAGCGGAGGCCAATTCACTGGATGTTTTCAAAAGAGAGTTAGATTTAGCTCTTAAGGCTAAAGGAACCAAGGGATATGGGGAAAAAGCAGGAACAGGGTACTGATTTTAGATGATCAGCCCTGATCATATTGAATGGTGGTGCTGGCTCGAAGGGCCGAATCCCCTACTCCTGCACCTATTTTTCTATGTTTCTATCTTTCTATGATTAGCATCTTGAAAATAGGACAGTATTGCCATTGTATCAAAATTCTGCGAAGTTGCTTAACCTGAAATGAAAGTCAGAATGATGATATCCATGATTCCAAAAGCCAAATGGAGAAAATGTTCACTCTTTGTGGATACAGATTGAAATTATTTATTGACTATCATTTTTCCTAAATTTTGGATTCACGATGAAGTCAATATATCAGGTAACCTCTCCTTTCACTCATTTAGACAAATGCACCTTCCTGAATTCACATCAGAAGTTAAGCACCCAAGCCAATCCTTTCAGATGCTGCCTGCCCCACTCAGTTACTCCAGTTTTTTGTGTCTTCCTTTCATTTCTAAATCTGAAAGTTCAGCATCACACTGTATTACATTGATACTGAAGCAAAATTGAAGCTGACATAGATCTCGAAGGAAAGAAAGTATGTACCTGCCAAAATTCTCCAAAATCTTAAACATTGGGTTTCAACCACAACCTGAGCCCCAAACAATTGTGCTTGCAACACAAGCAGCAAGTTGACTTCCCTTCATAAAAATATTAGAATTGTCCATAAGCAAGTTTGGAGCAACATTCGGGTATTTTTCATGCAGAAAGAAGCATCAAAACTTAATAGACATATAGTTCAGCACAGTTGCTGATGCTTGGCTGTGCAGCAATCAGGGAGGGATGTCAGCCCCAACCAGATACACCTGCATGGTGGCCAAGCAGCATCCACACCAGTTCAGAGGAGATAGGGAGTGAGCTGGGAAAATATAGAAATAAAAGTCCTGATGAATGAAAAATGTGCCAAGAGGGACATTCTTTGCAACAATGAGACCAGAGAGCCAAAGTATGGCCTTGCAAGGGTTTTAGTTTAGTTGAGAGATGCAGAGCGGAAAGGCAGGCATTGCCTCACAAGCAGAGGCAATATGAAGTCTGCAGATATACTCATTAACAATGTTTCATTACAATAATTGTATCCCATTTAAATTGATCTGATGTTGACAGCTTCTTTAATACGTTAACTGCTATATCAGTGCAAAGGTGTTTTATGCGCAGTTTATAGGTCAGTATAACACTATTTGATTTGATAGTATATTTGAAGTGAGGATCTCTGTTTCTTCCATCTTCAGGACAGCAGAGCACTGAGTGGGAGGTGCATGGGAACACTGGTGCTGGAGAGAAGTGGCGAAGGAAGATGTTAATGACAAGAACAGTCCCCTCCCCATCAAAAAAAAAATCCTTGGAATCCGAGACCACAAGGAATCACCAAATTATATTAGAGGGATGCATGGCAAAGGAAGATAACACCAGGCACTAACGGGCTGCAATCTGGAATGTGGTCACTGGTGGGATAGTCATGGGCAAGGGGCATAGCCAGAAAGTAAGGGGCCATTCTGTTAAAAGAGAGGTGCGTAGAAACTTCTCCTCTCAGAGAGGGTAGTGAATCTCTGGAATTTTCTCTGCCACTGTGGGTGGTGGAGGTCAGATCTTTGGATATATTTAAGGAGACGATTGATAAATATTTCAACGGTTGAGGAATGGAGGATTAAAAGGAACTGGAACAGAAGAAAAGTTGCGGCTGGCAGAGATGAGCCATGATCATAATGGATGGTGAGGTGGGCTCAAGGGGTCTGCTGGCCCACTCATGCACTAATCTTTCATGTCCTTTGCAAAAACCTACTCGTTTGGTCCAGAGCTCTGATGGAAACACAGAACAATGGCTAGACAATTAAATTTCTATCCCTTTGCAGTCTTACCTTAATGTAGCTTGAGGTCTGGTCTCTGCTGGACAGGAGTATTTTTAGGCTTCAATTCTTCTACACATTGATTCTGTAATAGTTCTACATAAAATTCAGTTAACAATACTCATTTAGAGTATTAACCTGTCCTGGTTGATGGAATTTAAATATGATGGCTATTATTAAAAATCTCACTGTTAGGAGATCAGGTGAAGTTATGAATGTTAAGTCTTAATGACACGCTAAGAATATATTTTTCTGCACTATCTTGAGCTCAAATAGTTTGCAATAGCAATAACACAAAAATGAAATAATGCAACTTCTACTCATAAAGATCTAAAAGGAAGGTTTTCAAGTATTAACCTATCTTGAAAAAGTTTAAAAATGAAGGACCACATTCCCATAAGGAACCATTGCAATGAAACAAAACTGATTTTTTATGGTTTCCAATGAAAGTTATGTTATGGTGCCAGAAAAGATTTGCACTGCAACATAGGCTTTAGTAGCGACTTATCCTGTCTGCTTCATGGATAGTGCTGGCCTGAAAACTCCCAGCTGTAGATTTGTTTCTGAATTGCTTGGAACCAAAAATTATCAGCAAACAGTCATCATTTCCTAACAAAATAGCAGTTCAAATTCAGGTGATGAATGCTTCCATTAGCATGTGTTTCCCTTTTTCAAGAAGCCACAAAGGTTGCTTGTGGGCTTTGAGAGATTTCTTGTCTCAAAACTTCCCGATTAATGGCATCAAGAAGAAACCACAACACTGCACTTCAATGAAAGGAGTTGTTCTAATTTCAGACTTAATTGCATTATTTGTTCCTCCATTTTGCACCAATATCTTTAGAAGGGACTTGTACATATACCATTTGAATATCTAAAGCTCCACGACAAACCTCCCTCCAAGACCCAGATAGCCATTCTCCTCTCTGAGCCTAGACCATGAGCCTCAGAAGGCACTTGCAACATCACAGCTGAGCCTATTCCCATGTGTCTTATAATGTCACTAAAAGGAAGTGGAGCACGAGCATAACTACTTATCTTACAAGGCCAAACTCAGGTTACTGAGTTCAGATCCAAATTACAAACTACTGAGCACAAACGCTTTATTGAACTTTCTGCAACAGACCTGCTTTTCACTTCCAGCCCTAACTTATGCAGTTTGTAACAAACTTAAACTTCCGTGTTACTTTACACAAGAGCTTCTCACATGAATCTTTGCAGAAAGTCGGCTGCGAGTTCTTGTATCCTTTGTGGTTGGGTCAACTTTGGGTTGTCATTCCAGCACAAAGGCTGAATCTTTCCCCAAACCAGAAAAGGTGAATGCGAAGGCCAGGAGTTTCAGCACCTCACTTTGCTTCACGATCACAACCTTCCATCAAATAAGGTGGAAACCCCCATCCGTCTACAGATAGGAACAGGGTTACTGCTGCACTTGCGGCAAAGCCACAGCAATAAGTGAGTGCGGCTTTCAGCAAATTCCCAGCTGATATCAATTAAGATGTATTAGAATCCATAATCTATGCAATCTCTTGATTCCTTTTTAATTGTTTCTTAACTTTGGGGAATGAATGGCACATTGAATTCAAATCTTATTATTTTATCCCAAGGCAAAACAACTCAACCATTCCAGTTCATAAGGCTATTCAATCAACTGCTTCTCTCACATAGTTAACCGGACAGCTACCAAGATGTCAAATCCTTCTTTAATCCCCTCCAGTTTATGTGAATCTCAAACACTTAACTCTAAATTTATCATCAGCGAACATGTAATGCTGAATTGCTGCGAGATTACTGAATTTGTGAGGATCCTGATAGAATACTGACAATATAATGCCAACACGGTGGCTGGTGAGAGCAAGCCAGTTATGTTAGTTCATTCATACATCGTTAACTCTGCGGTGCAAGATGGGTGGTAAACCCCAGGTGGTTCCTGTGTAGGGCTTTAGATGAAAAGGTCAAAGATTCATTTGTTAACCAGTGTATATTTTGCTCAGTCCTTAAGCCTCCCACAGAGTCTGCTGTATATTGTTATGATGCCTTAATCATCCAGCTTTCCTTGACCTCTGGAGGCGGATTACATAACTCGGTCATTCATTGTCAATAAAATATACCACCTGTTGTCATCAGTGGATACTGATAGATACTGATAGATACTGATAGATACTGATGATAACCCCCCCCCCCCCTCACCCCCCGTGGTAGGATAAATCAAAGACCATTAGACATAAGTTTAAGGTGAGAGGGACAAGATTTAATAGGAACACAAGGGGCGACATTTTCATTTAGGTTGGTGGGTATATGGAACAAACCTCCAGAGATGGCAGGTAGTTGAGGCAGATATTAGAATAGCATTTAAAACACACTGGATGGGTACGTGGATAGGAAAGGTTTAATTTTTTTGCTTTAGAGATACAGCATGGAAAGAGGCCCATCGGCCCATTGAGTCCACGCCAACTATCAATCGCCCTTTTACATTTGTTCTATGTTATCCCACTTTCTAATCAACTTCCTACACACTAGGGACAATTTACAGAGCCCTATCTACCCTGCACACCTGCATGTCTTTAGGATATGGGTGGAAACCAGAACATCCAGAGGAAACCCACAAGAACGTGCAAACTCCACACAGACAGCACCCGAGGTCAGGATCGAACCAAGGTCTCTGGTTCCGTGAAGCAGCAGCTCTACCGGCTGCATCTCTATATCACCCATAGAGGTGTATGAACTAAACATAGGCAAAAAGGGGGGGGGGGGAATACCTGAAATTATCAAACCCAATGTTAAGTCGCAGGGGAAGCAACATGGCTATATGAAGCTGAAGCAATATTCCTCAAACTTACATTTGTGCAGCATTGGTGCAAATAGAATGTCAGAGTGGGATGGATGATTAAAGTAACAGTAGGTTGGAGGCTCAGCATTGCCCTTGTGGACTGAATGAAGGTGTTCTTCAAAGTAATCACCTAATATGCCTTTAGTTTCTCTGACATACAAGAGGCCACATCGCAGGCACCAAATACACTGCACTAGTTTGGAAGGTGAAAATAAATTTCTGCTCCACCTGAACGGATAATTTGGTTCTCTGGGTGATGGAAAGGGAAGAAATAAAAATGACTATAGACACAAAATGCTGGAGTAACTCAGTGGGACAGGCAGCATTTCTGGAGAGAAGGAATAGATGATGTTTTGGGTCGAGACCCTTCTTCAGTAAAAATGACATTGCCTGTGTTTGTCTGGGCAGGTGCAATGAGAAGGGGAGATATTGTTTATGATGGATGGGTGGGCAGGAAGTTGTGAGGGAATGGACCCTTTGGGATGTTATAAGGAGGTAGGAGTGGGGGAGATGTGTCTGGTGGTGGAAATTGTGACGGATCATTGTGGAGACTGGTGGAGTGGAAGAGAGGACAAGGCATCCCTTACACTTGTTTTCTTTGGAAGGACGTAATGAGGGCTTAAATGTAGGAAAAGTAAGAGATGCAATTGAAACTATGAAGAGGGAAAGGAAAAAGAAAGACAACTCCAAGGCACTGGTGTGGAAAGTTTTCTCACTCTGTTGTGACTGTGAACTGAATCACTGGAAACATTGAAACTGGTGGATACAATTTAGTCTTTATTCCTCCAAAGAAAGAGACTCTTGGAGACCCTCTCAGTAGAATCTCCCCAAACTCAAAGTATATCAATTTTGTATACATTTTTTTTAAAACAAAGATAACAGCAGGTGATTAAATATTCAACTTTTAATTTCAATAACTAGAATGACATAATTTACTTTAATATTTTCAGTCTGAAATGTGGTTCCATTGAATTACACAGTTACAATTGGAGCGCAGTGTAACTGACAGGATACTTCTGAAAGTTCAATCACTTTGTGCTGGGTCAACAGCTTAGGAGAACAGAGAAGCCAAACATCCCATATTAGTGTTGTGAAGGCTGATTCTCTTGGTACACAAAAATTCTACTTATTAATGGAGCAAATATGCCTATTATCACACTATGATGTTTGATGTCCTAAGTGATAAAATAAGTCTGGTCTTATAACGTCCTTGAGTAGGAGGCCTGGTGAACGGTCTCGACCTGAAACGTCACCCATTCCTTCTCTCCAGAGATGCTGCCTGTCCCGCTGATTTACTCCAGCATTTTGTGTCTATCTTCGCTGATAACCTCCTTGGTTATCACTATATTGCTAAATTACTGATCTGAAGGCGTCAGACACCTGGTTTGTTGTAGACCAGTTAACAAAGCCCCATGCTCTGACATTTGGCAGATGCATACCAGAACGTTTATTGACATGTTTGCAAATCATATCCCTTGAGTAGTCAGCTTCCTACAGTGGGTCAGTAGCCTGTGCTTTGTAGACAATATTGTTGTATACAAAGCTCTCCCTTTAATTTCAAACGGACAACAGCTTGCAATTTACAGTGGAACAGATTTGCCTGGTTCTCATTTGAATGAATACCTTCTATTCCATAGAGTATTCCCCATAATTCCATAACTCCGGAATAATTCCTACAAACCAAACAGATATAATGCAGACGGAGAATGGGAGAATGGAATGCTCGTTAAAGGAAGGAAGATGGGAAGAGCTGTGGTTAAAATAACTGTGGGAATTGGTGGGTTTATAATGCATATAACACCATCTCCAAGAAGGTAATGTATTTCCATCTTTCTTCCCACAAAATAAAAAGAAAGGGAGGGAACTATGTGAAAGAAAAGCAGAGTAAAAAAAAAACTGGCAGCAAGCATAGTGATATTTTCGAGTTCTTCATGAGTGCTGGAAGCAGAAACATATATTTATCAATGGAATGCAAAAGGGTGGAGGGAGGGAGATTGAATCGGACTAAAACAAGATCTATGCTACAAATCCAACACAGTTAGGCGTAGTCCATGCAAGGAACAAGAAATGCCAATAATTTTGGTTAAAGAGGGGATGGAAAAGTGAAAGAGGAAGATGATGAAGAATGAATGAATGTGATTTCTCAGAATAATTAGAGTCTTACAGCATGGAAACAGGCCCTTTGGCCCAACTTGTCCACACCGGCCAGCATGTCCCATCTACACTAGTCCTACCTGCCTGCGTTTGATCCATATCCCTCTAAACCTGTCCTTTCCATGTGCCTATCTAAATGTGTCTTAAACATTGCGATAATACCTGCCACAACTATGTCCTCTGGCAGCTCGTTCCATACACCCAACACCCTTTGTGTGAAAGATTTACCCCTCACGTTCCTATTAAATCTTTTTCCCTTCACCTTAAACCTAGAACTCTGGTTCCTGATTCCCCTACTCCAGGCAAGATACTCTATGCGTCTGCCCAATCTATTCCTCTCATGATTTTGTACACGTTTGTACACATTGAAAGGATTATCAGTCAGTCCTTGTTTTTTAATGTAATATTGTGTGATTTTACTGCCTGCACAAATTTTATCCGAGACTAACTGACCAGTTGTCAAATTCACCCTGCCTTCACTGCTTGGTTAGCCTACTGAGAATACTCTTGACTCTATTGTCAGACATATCTTAACCCAACATTTCAAAGACATTGAAAATAATTGCATTTCCTCTGCCACCCTTCTGGTAATACCTGGTAACATCATGGTAGTGGAGGTGCATGACATTGCTGAGCTTTCAATGCAGAACAGGATTATGCATACAGTAAGAGATGTCAATGCAGCATGGAGCATCAACATTACAGAGGGTTCATGCCCAGTGGCATCTATGCACTTCGATAACAAGCATTGATGACCGGAGGTTTGGTGTCCAGAAATCCGCTGTACAAAGTAACTTTTGGTTGAGAGATACAGCAGGGAAACAGGCCATTCGGCCCACCAAATCCACGCAGACCATTGATCACCCGTTCACACTAGTTCTCATTCCATTTACCCATCCACTTCCTACACACCGCAATTTATAGTGATCAACGAAACCTACAATCCCTCCCATCTTTGGGATTTAGCAGGAAACCCATGTGGTCACAGGGAGAATGGGCAAACTCCACACAATCAGCAAATGAGGTCAGCATTGAACCCGAGACTCTGACACTGTGAGGCAGCAGCCTACCAGCTGTGCCACTGTGCCGCCCTGTAGCTGATTGTATTTTAAATCATGCTTTTGATGTAACTTGGCTAACGGATATAAACATCGTACTGTGTGAAAACTTTTATGGAATTTATCAGGCAACTTTTGAAAAAAGCCTTACATGGGAATTGCAGAGGTTTTATCTTAAAGAAGGTGAAATATGTGTGCCGTCTTTCTGAATCTGTGAAGGTATTCATTGACGAGCGCAGAATTTCTTTTGACTCCTGTCTGGTCTCACTGGCATCCGTCCATTGGTACTTCCCTTTCCATGCTGAAAACCAAGGAGCAGAGAGGTGAGAGGGGGGAAATTTAATAAGAACCCGAGAAGCAACGTTTTCAGACAGAGGGTGGGTAGTATATTGAATGAGCTGCCAGAGGAAGTAGTTGAGGCAGGTACAACATCAACATTTAAAATACATTTGAATAAGTACATGGACAGGAAAGGTTTTGAGAGCAGATAGACACAAAAGGATGGAGTAACTCAGTGAGGCAGGCAGCATCTCTGGGGGAGAAGGAATGGGCAACGTTTAGGGTCGAGACCCTTCTTCAGACATAGGTAAATGGAATGATCTTAGATGGGGCATTTTGGTCAGCATGGACGAGTTGAACAATGTCTCTACGACTCTCTTTTTATTTCAGAAATTCACGATGAACTGTTAAAGCTCTTAGTGAGGGAATAAAGTGGAGCACACCAAGAAGGACAGTTTGTTATTCAGTAAAACTGTCAAGGCTTAAAGGATATAGGCAACTATGGAGAGTTTAGTTGCAAATCGGCGCAGTATAAGTGAATAGTAAAATATGCCGAAGGAACACATCAGACTCCATTTGAACATGTTATAAACAACTTGAAAATCTAAAAGGACAAAGCTTATAAAACTGCCTGAAATAACCATTGAATCTTCTTTCTAGCCTGCCTTCCTTATGTAGATTGTTTTCTTTGCAAGCCTGGACAATAGTCATTTTTGGGTGTGAAGATCTTTCAGCATTTGCACACTGGAATGTCAGGATAAATTTAGCCACATGTTGAAATTATGTCATCAACCTTCACTTAACTATTAGCATCAAGTTCTTACCTGTTTCAGTTGGGAGATCTTTGCCAGTTTATTTCAACATTGAAAATGTATATGAGGTTAGAGCTGCCAATCTCCACGCGATTTTCAAATCATGTCCACCCAATTATCATGGTTTAAAAAGCATAGCAAGATGGATATCCCATCCTTGGAATCAAAAACCAAAGGTTTTGACGAGAAATAGTTCTTTTTTTTATTAGAACCATTGATAGTAACATAAAATCATCCAGTTTAAATGATTTTCAGACTACTCCACCGACTGAGGCTATTTTGCCCTTCATGTTTGTGTATCCTTTATGAAATAACATTCCAATTAGTGCTAATCCATCACTGGTGCCCCAGGCCCCTGTCTATTTTGGCTTTGCGGGTAAATATCTAATTCTCTTTGAAAGTTAAAAACAATACAAACCGACAAGAACATATTTGCTCCAATGACCAGGGACTCGGGTTCAATCTTGACTATGGGTGCGGTCTGTACTGAGCTTGCACATTCTCCCTGTGACCACGTGGGTTTTCTCCGGGTCCTCTGGTTTCCTCCCACACTCCAATGATGTAATTGGCTTTGGTAAAATTGTAAATTGTCCCTAATGTCTAGAATGTCAGCGTGGACTTGGTAGGCAATGAGCACCACAATCCAATGGTGTGAATATTGACTTCTCTAACTTCAAGTAATCCTTGCTTTCCCTGCTCTCTCCACTCCTCCCATCCAAGTTCCCCGACCAGTCTGACTGTCCCCCGATTAAATTTTATCTCTGTTTGCTTCGTTGTCAACTTCCCCTCGCTGACAATGATCTATTCTATATTTTCCTTGAACCACATCCCCTTTGATGTCTCGTTTTCACACCTTTCCCTTCCATATCTCTTTGTCTCCCTCTCCCCTGACTCTCAGTCTGATGAAGATCTCGACCCGAAATGTCACTCATTCCTTCTCTGCAGAGATGCTGCCTGCCCTGCTGTTACTCCAGCTTTTAGTGCCTATCTTCAGTAAACCAGCATCTGCAGTTCCTTCCTACAACTCGATCTGTTTGACTCTGGTATCCAGCATTGTTGTATCAAGGTCCAATGCAAGCATGATAATTAACACTTCATTTTCCATCAGGCTACATTGCAGCTTTCTGGATTTAGTATTGAATTCTGCAGCTTTAGATAAATTTCTCTACTGTACCAGAACTGGCCATTTCTACTCTAAAGGGCCTGTCCCACTTTAGGCGTTTTTTTGGCGACTGCCGGCGACTGTCAAAGTTGTAGCAGACCGCCAAAATTTTCTTTTACCCGACGACAATGACCACGACCATGCCGAGTCAGGTCGAGATTACATCGTCTTTGGAAACATCGCAAAAATTCCAACACTGTCAATGCTTCTCCGGCGTCCTGATTTTCGCTGAAATCACTGACAAGTCGGTAAGTACTTGAGAGTTTTGAACTATAACATCTTGTATGGGTTACTTAAAAACCAAGCTTCACTGTAACAAGGCATGAACTGGATTTGCTTCCAGTTTACTAATAGCTGTATTAAAAAAATTTTTTTTTTAAAGTGGTTAAGTGGATTTTTGTGAAAAGTGTGTGGGCATTTAAAAAAATGTAAGGGAGATGCATATCTGGTTTCTGGGTTGCATATCTGGGTTGGGAGCCTACTTTAAATGTGATTGCTGATGGCCATAAACATCGTGGAAATTCCCACGCTTACCTGACCGTCAAACTGTCGCCTCCAATCTATCTGTCAAATGTCCTGACGGTAAATAAATTGGTTAAGCACAAGCATTTTATGGTATTTTAAAATGACTTTACTTATTTTAATATTATGTGCTTCTAAATGCATCTAAGAAAACCTATCAAACCTGGGGACAGCATGCGACAGCGCCCGCAATAAGCAACGATACCTGCCGACATGCCAGCTGTCGCCGAGAAATTTCAAACCGGATGATTTCTCAGCGACACGCTGAGATCCACTACGATTCTTGGAAGACTCCTCACGATCATGCCCGCGACACCCGGCGAACTGTCGGCGACAGCGTAGTTGCCGGCAGTCACCTTAAAATTGCCTAAGTGGGATAGGCCCTTAAGTCATCCATCTCGACTCAGCTTTTCTCTATCCATTAGCAGAGCCTGACCTCTCTGAGAGGGTTTATGATATGAAATATTGCTCCTCTTTCCATAGATGCTGCTCACATGTTGAGTCTTTCCAGCATTTTTTATTTTTATCTCAGATTTCCAGCACCTGCAGTTTCTTTTTTTTACAAGGATTTCTTTATTTCGCATTTTGGTTTCTGTGTGGCACCATTTTAGTTCAAAACAAATACAAATGGAACGCTTTGTTGAAAATGACCAAAACATTTTCTACTGCAAGTAGTGTTTTAAAAGCGAAAAGCACTTTCTTTAACAATATGTTCTCATCCATAATAATAGTGCATTTTGAACACAATCCTGTTCCAACAGAATGTTCAATTAAACCATGCCAAAATAAACATATCATGGTATTCCAAAAATAATTCACACCCAAACCCTTCATCAATAATGTGCTCCAGCAAGTGATTAGATTTAATAAACAAAGCAATCATAATTCTGGTCCACATGAGCCAAAGACAAAACACACACAAATCTCTTGTATCCCCTGTGTGCATACAAATCTAACTTCCCATTAATTTATAGTTATTTTGGAATAAAGATAAACACAATTCTTTGCCTATCAAAATGCATATGCAAAAAGCAGCACTTTATCAAAATGTTCATCGACATGGTTCAGTAAGACAAAGAAAAAAAAAGAAATTATTCCATCGGTTGAGCCAAGGGTAAACTTTTTTGTTGCGATCTCCAGCTTTCTGCAGAATCTCACCTAATAGGAATGCACAAGTAGAATATATGATACGGTACGATACGATACTTTATTTATCCCAGGAGGAAAATTGATCGAACTTTAAACTTTTAAACTTTAAAGTAAATATATTCTGATCCAACTATTTAAACTACCAGTTGGTATCATTGAACTTTTCATACCCTGATGAACTTGATAACCAGGTCAAATTAATGGCAGATATGGGGCCCTCCAGAGGTATCATACCTGGATCCTGGAACTCAGAGAAAAGCAGGCCACTTTTTATTATGTTACAAATCTGTCCTTTACTAATAGAGATAGTTTTTATTGCCCATTCCTAATTGCCTGCGAGAAAGCAGCGGTGATCTATTTTGAAATGCTACAGTCCTCTAGGGAAATTTGTACTTATTTTGCTGTTAAGCAGAGTATTCCCATATAAAGACCTAGAATTGATGGAACTGTGAAATATTTCTGAGTCAGAAGTCTATGCAATTGAGAAAAGAAGTTGCAGGTGGTGATGCTCCATGCACTCGAAACTGTTCTAGATTAGAAACGTTGTGGGCTTGGAAGGTGCTGTTGAAAAACTGTTTGTGAGTTGTGGCAATGCATCACTTCTGATGCATTGGTCCTCACTGCAATGATGGTAAGAAGAATGAATGCTTCAGATGGGGGAAGTGGTAATAGCCAAACCGGATGCTTTGCTGCTTTGTCCTGGAAAGTGTCGAGCTTCTTGAGTGTTGTTGGAGCTGCATTCAGGCAGGGAAATAGGAATGTTTTCCTGCACCTTCCTAACTTGCATCTTGCCAAATGATGTAGAAGCTTTGAGGAGTCAGGAAGTGGATCACGCCCCGGAGGATATTGAACTTCTATTCTGCTCTAGTGACCACTGTCTTTATGTAGCTTGTCCAGTTAGGTTTCTAGTAAATGGTAAGCCCCTGAATTTTTTGTTTAGTTTAGTTTAGAGATATAGCACGGATACAGGCCCTTCGGTGCACCGAATCCGCACCATACACCGCGTGATCCCCACATACTAACACTATCCTACTAGGGACAATTTACAATTTTACCAAGCCAATTAGCCTATAAACCTGTATGTCTTTGGAGTGAAGGAGGAAACGGGAGCTCCCGGAGAAATCACACGCAGGTCATGGGGGGATCGTACAAACTCCGTAGACAGCACCCAGAGTCAGGATCGAACCCAGGTCCCTAGCGCTGTAAGGCAGCAATTCTACCACTATGCCACTGTGCCGTCCATGTTGGTACCATTGGGTTGTGGGTACCGTGCCATCTGGATGTTGATGTTGGATGAGGAGGAGACACGTCACTTTTTGAAGTACACCCAGTAGAGTGAGGGACATGTCAATAATTGAATTTGTTTCTTCCTGTCTTATAAAGCAGATCAATTGGTCGTATTGTTTCTTGGTAATCACAGCTCATGGTGCCAGCAAATGGCGTCTAGTAGCGTGTTTATGAACCCACCAAGAAAACTATTTGACCTCACTCCAATGCCAGATCCTTCCACTCGAGAGAGGTTATCATTCTCCACATCAATTGTAGCAGAATAATCAATTCCGACAGGGAACTGAAACCATTTAATCTACTATAGGTTATTTTGAAACTAAGTTCTCTCCAAATATCTTTGCTAACACTTATAAGATTAATTAGGCTGGGATGATGAGAGGATTTCAGAAGTTCTATTACCAAGCCTGCAGCACATTACCTAAGCAGTAACTTGTTGCATCAAAACTGGTTGGTAGCCTGGAGTCCATTATTTGGAAGACCTGGAACATGTTACATGTTGTGATCAGACAATAAAACTCAATAGATTTATTATTGTCATCTGTTCGCTAACCTGCATTGCATTATTGCTTGCATTGTACTTTACTTTGATTTTCATTTTGCCTAAACAATATCTTAATAAATTGTGACAGGTCTGACTTCGGTGATTGAATCATATCAGGGTAAGAACGTTATCCTGTTGCCATGGATATCAACAAGATTCACATCCCCAGTTCCCCACTCACTTCACAAACCAGGGAGGTCTTCCACATGGTGGGGAATCTACTAGTGCATGTGCTGTGAACTTCAAATCATGAATGACACAGACAAATGTTCATGAAATGACTTGATCCATGGAGTTGACTCATTCCATCCACATGATGCCATAATTATGCTCACATATTTTCAGCCAAACTCCTGGCACTAACACATTCACTCCCTGAGCAACTTTGAAAGGGCTGACCATTTACAGGCCATATTGTATATGGGCAAAGCCGCACATCTGTACGTTGGAAAGAAATAGGACAGCAGCCAAACTTGGCTATTCCCTTTTCATATTGCGTCGCCAACCAGACCAGAAGAGGTGAGATACTCTCCTCTGACCACATTTAAGGATAAATTGACCCCTAATCTCCTTGAGTCCAATGGCAAAATTTTCCAAGATTTTAAACCCAAGTCTGCTCTTTTTCACTTGCCTGCTTTAAATGGCTGGAGCATAACGAGTGGCAGAAAACAGGCGTAGAAAATCCTGACCTGGAGCTAGACTGCCTCAAGGTAACAGGGTGTGGAAATGGTGGTTCAGTTCCCGTTCAGTGGAGATATACTCCTTCAGGACAACTCTTCCTGTACTGTCATAGTTGTGAGAGAAAATCTATCTCTGCACATGGACAAGATCTCTTGCTGAGACTGTGGTCCTTAAATTGGTAAAGAAAATCAACACCAATTCATCAAAGATTTTGATGACCCAATCATCAAGAAGGATTTTGAGAGGCTGTGGCGATGAAACTGGTGCCTCATTTGGAACATGCTCCCAGGAACAAAACTCCTATTGGAAGCAGTGTGGAGAGGATGCATAGTAGAAAGCATCCTATGAGGATGGTTAGTTTGGAACTGCTCTGCCTAAGACTGCAATAAATTGTGGAGTATTATGGACACAGTATCATTCATCGGCAAATCAGTCTCTTTCCTTACTTCCCCCAATTAACTCCATCTAAACTATTGGCTCATTCACTCTTACCCTCTCTCCTATCAGGCAGAAGATGCAAAAGCTTGCAGCACATCTCACCAGATTCATTGCAAGGAGTTGCATAACAGTGCAAGCCCCAGCTGTTGCCTTTTTTAAAGTACAGAGGAGTAGGTACTAGTGAGTGTTTGGGCTGAATGGTCAAGCGCATTAAAACAAATCAGCACTCTGCGGTGTAAAGTGATAACTTACGTGTAGAATGGAGATCTGTCAATTTAAAAATTGTGTTTTTATTTCCTTTGTCTTTAATGATCCAAGCCACAAAATGGTGAGAATCCGGTCAAGGCACAACAAGACTGACAGCACCTCCAAATGATGGAAACGTGGCTTTGCTTTAGGCACATCTTGCAATTCAGGCCGAAGATAGACACAAAAAGCTGGAGTAACTCAGCGGGACAGGCAGCATCTCTGGAGAGAAGGAATGGGTGAGGTTTCGGGTCGAGACCCTTCTTCAATTCAGGCCTCCTGTTTCAGTCACGGCCGGCCTGCACATGGCTAGAAAAGGATCAAGACCAATTTCTAAGTCTTAAATTAGAAGATCAAAATGTAATGGTGGTTGTCAGAGGCAGAGAGAGGAGGCTGAGGTGGAATACCTGCACATTTACGTCACACAGGGTGAGCAGATCTATCCATTCCTGAGGTCAGGCTTTCTTAAATTCCTAGAATCAGAAATAACAAATCCTCTGTGATTCAACCAAGATAAGCAATTTGCTCTATGATTTTTCTGAGTGCTCCTTGCAACAGGTAATGCAGACCCAATTTAGTGCAGAAGGTCAGTAACATGATGTGTCCATATGCAGAGGCATCTCCATGAAACTCATGGAGTCGAGTCCAGTTTATTATCATGCGCATAAGTAATGGTGGCATGAAAAATCTTGCTTGCAGAAAAACCCCCAAAACATTAGCACATAAACATAAATTAGAAAAATAAAACAAGTTCATGGTAGTGCAAGAGCTGGAACATAGTGTTCCATTGCTAAGGTAGGATTAGGGATGTGCTGGTTGGTTCAAGAACCTGATCGTTGTAGGGAAGTAGCTGTTTCAGAACCAGGTGGAGTGGGACTTTAGGCTATTGTACCTCCTGCCTGATGATGGTAGCAGTGAGACGAGGGCATGGACTCCTGCTTGGAACTGTCGGCAGAAGTAAAACACCATGTTATGTTATTGCAAAAAGCATTGGTGAACGCAGGTATATTTGTACTCAGAGCACTGCACCACCCAGCATTCTCTGCATTGAAAACCCGCATTGTACCTCTTGGCAGCACATGACCTGCCATCTGAAAATACACATGACCTAAGCCACGCATTTGATTCTGACTGCGTAATTAAGAAACAGAGTCTGTGAACAAGGCTGGACATGGTGGCAACTGTCCAGTGAGTAAAATTCCATACCACATGAATGATGTGAATGCTGAATTTGGCTACCAAAATGTAAAATAACACCAACCTGTGGATATTCCATGCATTGAGTGTACGAGGGATGACTGTGGTGAATCCATGATGAACGAGGAGCATAGCAATACAAGGAGGCACTCAGAAAATTGAATCAAGAATGTAAACTGACATTGAGAGTTTATTTAAAGACATGAAGGATGAAGAGAACGTCAACTATGTCCTTTTGTGGAGTGACGAGAAAGGATTACATTTTAACAGTTGGAAAATAGGTGAATCAGAGAATAGAAATCCCAACAAAAAATGCCTGATGGAAAAAATCAGCACTCAAGTCAAATATGAATCACCTGAATCACCACATGAGTTGGGAACTAGGTGAGCTTCTTCATAATTTCCTTACAAACCTTACAGATGCATCAATAGAATGCAAAGCAAAGGAACTGTTTGAGGTGCTAGTGGTGTTTGAACTATTAGTGGTGGACCCTATTTATGCCACAGCATACACTGCATGCATTAGGCTTTGAAATGGAAGGAGTTCACTGTCTCACAGGCTATAAAAGCAGTCAGACCGCAGGAAGATATAAGTTGATAGATGAAAATGCCATAGACTCAAATAACTAACCTGGGAAGGGGAGCAGGTTGAAACAGTTAGGCAACAGAAACCAAAGCCTAACTAAAAGAAGGCTCGGCAGGAGTTGTGGGCGACCACATGAGTTGACAGAAAGAGAAAATGCAGAGTTATGGATCAAACTGCAGATTGTACAGCAGGATCAACCATCAAGGGAAGGCGTGCAAATCATAAACAAAACATAAAGGGAATTCTGAAATGAAGATTGAAATGAGAGATGGAAATGAATAAAAGATGACAGAGACTTTGGGAACACATTGGTTATGAGAGTGACCAAATTAGGTAGTGGAGAGTGACATAAAGCCCATCACCATCCCGATCAGAAAACTATTATCTTCACACTAAAGGTGAACATGGGAACGCATTATAATATCACACCACCCAGTACCAAAAATCATCCCTGAAACAAATTGGATTTCTGAAAGAGAATGTCCAAAAATGAATCATTGTTAAATGAGAACCATATGGAGGAAATAAGATTCCACAAGTTGTAATTATCTAGTTCATAGGGATAGACAATGCAAATAAATTATCTGCAAGTTCTGCGCCACTGAAAGAGAAGGAATTGTCATCCTGGTTCTGGGAATGTGCGCTGACAAGAGATGGAGGAGTCAATGTTGAGAATTGAATATAATATGCAGATTGAAAGGCAATAAGATAAAACCGGCCTGATAGAAGAAGAAAATACCAATGGTCTCATTCAGATAAAATGTTTTAGTTAACTAAAGAAGGAGCTGGATAGTAAGGGGATTCCATAAAAGGTTTTGGAAATGTCCAAGTACGTAAGGGCAACACAAAGTGCTGGAGGAAATCAACGGATCAGGCAGCATCTGGAGGAAATGGACCGACATTTTCGGCTGGTACCCTTCTTCAGTCTGATAGGAGTGGGGGAAAAAAAGCTGGACAAGAGAAGTGGGCGCAAGTCAAAGCCTGGAAAGTGACAGATGGATACAGGTGAGTGTTGGGACGGGGTAGGTAGGGGGGGCGATTGGCAGATGGTGGGGTAAGTGACAAGGACTAGAAGTGAAAAGGAGAAATGGTGTCAGATAAGGAGAAGAGGAGTGAAATGAAAAGCTGAATGTGGGCATATGGGTGGAAGGAACAAGGAGGAGTTGGAAAGAGGGGTGATAGAAGGAAAATGGGGAATTCGAGAATTGAAATTGAACATACAAAGGAGGGGAAAAGATAAAGGTGACTGGAGTAGTGGGAGTTGGTGGGAGTTGGTGGGAGAAATGTGAGTGCAGTGGGGTGGTGGAAACCAAACAAGGACTAGGTGACTTTCGCCGAACACTTGTACCCTGTTCGGCAAGGCCAGCTGTATCTCTTGATTGTTAACCATTTTAACTCTCCTTCCCCTTTCTGTCCTTGGCCCTCTCCATTGCCAGAATGAGGTCACTTGCAAACTAGAGGAATAACAACTCATATTCTGCTTGCATAGCTTACAACCCAATGGTGTGACCATTGAATTCTCCAATTTCAAGTAATACCACCCCTACCCTTCCTCTCTTTCCTGTCCTCCCACCTGTTGTGCACATATTTTACTCACAATCCCTCAGCCCCACTCAGTTACCCTGCTCATTTTTCTTCTTTGTACCCTCTTCTCCCGTCCATAAGTCCCCCGATTCTGCGTCCCCCTGTCTCCTTCCACCCATATACTTCCCTGTTGTTTTTTTTAATATGATTTGCTCAAGATTCCAGCATCTATAGATTCTTCTGTCTCCAAGTAATAACAGGATTTGTTTTTAATTGAATTATCCAAGTTATGCTTTAAGAAAATGGACCAAGGAACCATTGTTTTATAGAAAAGGGGACATTATTTAGGAAATATTGGTCAGGAACTAAGTTATTATATGTGCAAGTGCACTATTTGTATTATTGTACCACATCACTGAGCCACTATAGCTTGTGTATAAAACACACATTGTATTTCTCAGCAGCATATGCCCTTTAGTCTAAAAATAAAATGATGTAAGTTACAGATTTGAGTCTGAAAGTGTAATTAAGAAACAGTGCTCTGGGAACAACATAAAACACTACTTCCCAAATGTCCAGGGATGCGACCTATTGCTAAGCTTCAATCTCAATGCCAGTTCCCTGATCTCCTGCCGTAACTTTGGCAGAACTGGCTTTCACTCCACTTCCACTATGAATGGCTGTATGCAACTGTAATTTCTCCAAGGATCTGATTATAAAGGTGTAAGTGTTTTTTCTAGAAAAACTGTAATGATTGATGCCAGAGAAATTTGCGTGTGATATAGCCCCACTTATGCTTGGTATTTATGCTATTTTTCGCATCTATATTTCTGCAGCTTGAATCTAAGGTTTGAAGCCTTGTGGAAGCATTCATTTCTACTGGGAATTTTAAGGGATATTAAACCTTCCTCTATGCCTCTCCTTTGCTAACCAACTTTTTTGAGGTTCGTGCTTGGTTTCATCCAATCTTTTACTAGCACAATCAAAATGCCCTGAGCATTTACTTCTTGACCTGCACTACTATCTCTGAAGGTCTCTGAGAGTCTATCCTTGACCCTTCTTTCCTTATTATCTGTACTCCTTGTCCACAGGACAACAACCAGGTTTATTTTTCCACTTGAGCTTGTCGGCTTGTCGACTTTACAGCTTACTGAATGCCTTCAAGTCTTGCTGGAGCATGGTTTGGATTTGAGCGATTCCACTCACTGTGAGAAACACTTTCCATGTGCACTGAACAAGCTGCAGAGTTCTTACTGCCCGTTCTAAAAAAAGACCATTACATCTCTGCTGCAACTCTCAAGTCAGAGGTGAACCTGTTCCATTTCATTGACGTTTTCTGGTCTCCTTTCTGTTTGTTCTTGCCATCCTTGCTTTGTATGCAAGGCCCTGACACTTTAGATTTAGTGCAGCTTTAGATCTTGATTAACATTGCATCTACTTTTGTACTTTCTCCCTGTCCTACTCAGAATTTTCTAGGCCTTTAACATTGCCATTGCCTTATTGTTGGGGCAGCAATTGTACTGACGTCCATTCCAGCATTACGAAGATAGAGACAAAATGCTGGAGTAACTCAGAGGGATGGGCTCACATCTCTGGAGAGAAGGAATGGGTGACATTTCAGGTCATCAGACTGATGTCTGAAGGGTCTCGACCCAAAAGGTCACCCATTCAAACATCAGTCTGAAGAAGGGTCTCGACCTGAAATGCAACATTCCTTCTTTCCGGAGATGCTGCCTGTCCTGCTGAGTTACTCCAGCATTTTGTGTCTATCTTCAGTTTAAACCAGCATCTGCAGTTCCTTCCTACAGCATCATGAAGACCAGGTGATCACAGGAATGTTTGTTTTTTCATGGATTAACTGCCTGGCCTGTATTTTTTTCCTTGAATTTCCATTCAAAGGTAATTGATATGCAACGTTATTCACTTCGGTGAGCATTTTTATTAAAATGTTAGTGTTCAGGGTGATCTAGATTCCCTAATTATGTTCTTTCCTTATTGAACAATAGTGCAGCATGCAAAGGTCCATTCTGCAGTGCAAGACTCATTGGATCCTAAATGCTCCCTTGGCCATGCAGCGCAATGACCCTTTTAGTTCACATTGCACACTGACAAAGAATCTAATTGAAGGGGGTGCAAGTTTTCCAGACTCATTCCAAGTCTAAGAGGGTTGTCTATTTGTGGGCTTATTGTGTAAAATCTCTTAGCTCTGTCATGGGGATAGATTATCAGGTGGACTGTGGAAAAGTTTCAAGGATGTGCTCAAAAGCTCCTTGAAGAAATACGACATGGCCATTGACTCCCTGGAAACTCTGTCTGTTCTAAGTGGAGAAAGCACATTTGGTTTAGCATTGAAAGCCTCGACACCATACACTAGGTGTGCACAGCGGCTGTGCACAAATGGAGGATTGATCAGACTACCTCCCAACTGACTTATCAGCCACCATCTGGCCCATCTACAAAAGGGACCACAGTTCCTACAATGTCCTTGTTGGCACCTCAGAACCCACGATAACAGAGGGAGAGAAAGTCATCCTTAATCCCAAGCTACTGCCTAAGAAAAAGAAGGAGGTACCATTACATTTTCCTTGGAGTTTTAGAAAATGAGAGGTGATCTCTTTGAAACATAAGGTACGACAAGCTTGAATGGGAAAAGGCTGAGAGGTTGTTTGTATGTGTTGGTATTTGAGAACTAGAGGGCATTTACTCAGGGTAAGTAGTAGCAGATTAGGGCTGATGTTAGGAGAATTCTGTGAAAAGGTGGCAAATCCTTGCTGTTGTCTATTCCACAAGGCTATATTTGCTCAGGCATATATTTGTCAGACTCTGGAAGAATCAAGGGGAATAGAGAAACTGTAGGAGAGTTGGTATGAGGTAGAGCATCAAATGTGATATTTCTGAAGAGCAGAGAATGTCCAAGAGACTGTACAGTCAAGTCCTTCTCCTATTGCTTTCAGTTTCATGTATATGCAGGTATCTGCAATAAGTAGGGCTGTTCCCATTTTTCGGTCAACGGCGATCACTTTCTGCAAAGAAAATAATGAATTTTAGCTCAGATTTGCTTGGGAGGAGAAGATATTCTGCCCAGTGGGATCTGAACCATTAAAATATAACTCTTGTGAGGTAATTGTTATCCAGATTTTCTAAATCATTTCAAGATGCCTGTCGATCAACATCCCCTTATCAGGTTGCATGAAGTCCCAAGAACCCCAACAAATGTTTTCTCCTGACAACTGAGAGATTTCTATTAGGCCTTTCAATTTGCTTCTTCTTATGTATGGTGAATTTAGTTCCCTTTGCAGTGGGTAACAAGAATTTTGGTCACTGGATCTTATTAAACTTGGTGCACGTGCTTACATTTTCCCCAGCAAATTCTTTTCATCTGAGCACATCCTATTTACTGTTTTTTGTGTGAATACACCCAATTTATATTTAGTGAGGGTGTGCATGTTCAGGCCTCTTATTTGGTTTTCAATTGTGTAACTCCTCCTTTTAATTATGCACTATTTTTACTTATGGTTAGAAAAATACCATAATTTTTATCTGCTAATTTTAGTGGAATATCTTGCAAAGCCCAAAGTTAGATATCCTGTGTTGTATTCACACTGAACTTTTCCAGTGAAGAATAGAACATTTCATACAGTTATAAACCCTACCCACCCCTTTTCCATTATAACAACTTAATTTTTGTGCTGCCTTTATTCTGAAGGATAGGTTGGAAAAATAATGATGCATTCCTCATTGAAGATGTGACCAAGGGCAGTGGAATTACAAAACAAACACAACTCATTGCTTAATGCACAATAAACTTGGTTTCCCAGAAAGAAGCCAGGATAACAATTTTGCTGCAAAAGACCTGACATATCTGGGTCACGATAATTGTCCAAAACATATATCCACTACAATAGTTATTAGTGAGGTCATGAAGCAAAGTTATGCTATAAGAAGGAAATTTCAGTTTAAATGAAAATGTAAAATGATGGCACGGTAGGGCAGCACAGTGGCGCAGCAGTAGAGTTGCTGCCTCATAGCACTTACAGCACTGGAGATCCAGGTTCGATCCCGACCACAGATGTTGTCTGTATGGAGTTTGTACGTTCTCCCTGTGACCGCATGTGTTTTCTCTGAGATCTTCGGTTTCCTCCCACATTCCAAAGCCATACAGGTAAGTAGGTAAATTGGCTCATTATAAGTTTAAATTGTCCCTAATGTGTGTAGGATAGTGTTAATGTGCGGGGATTGCTAGTCGATGCAGGCCGAAGGGCCTGTTTCCACACTGTATCTCTAAACTAAACTAAACTGAAGTATTTCACTCTTTCGTAACTGAATGAAACTAACCTTTCAATGTGGAAGATCACTTTCCAAATGCAAACACATTTCTATCATGTAGATGATTATCCCGACTGTCAGGAGTCTCTCGGTGAGTGGTCCAGGAAACATTTTATATTATACGCATTATTGAAAATGATGACCACAAACAAGAAGCTCTATATGGGATGCCCAAGGACAGATTCAAAACTGACCGCACAGGCGTACATAATCTGTACATTGATATAGGAAATGGAAACTGGTCATTTTTAATCTCCATGATGCAAATAGAAAACTTCTAACACGACGTACCCTCTTAGCTGAAACTCCCGAGAGGTCATGAGGGCAGGGAATGGGAGGAAGAGAATGATTCTCCTCACTACATTTAATAGGATTTGCAGAAGAACCCTGGAAACATGGTGTAAACAACATAAAGAATCGTGGTAGTTACGTTACATGGCCAGCTGGCTAACCGATCCAAGAATTCCGGCTGCGTCAGGACACTTAATTGAACATGTGCAAGCATTTGCCACACATAGTAAGAGAATATTTAGAGGCTCATTTGCAGCCATAATATGAATACCTTCAAAATCATCCTCAGGATAATTGGGGCCCTCTATTTCCCCATAATAAGCCTGATTTGAAGATATATGTTCTGAGGAAGTTTGTCCAGGCATGCTGGAACTCTTTTAGTAATTATATGAAGAATTTATGAGTAGATCTTCCTCTCTGTACACTGAGCATGGATAAAGAAGTGATCATGTTGTCTTTCTGTGAGTTATCACTCCCATGATGGAGTTTGGAGTTGCAGGACTTTAAATGCATTGAATGAATTAGGTAAGTAACTACTGAGCCTTTATATTTAGCTCATGAGGCCATAAATCCACAGGCCAAATGAAGCGAGCAGAAAGTAAGCTTTAGTATTAAGTTTGAAGCCCTTTATCCAAGGTATCATGGAGAATGCAGTATTATCTCTGTGCCCACTGGTTCCCCACTCTGTTATTGACACCGCCACACAGGAACAGTAAACTCATTGTCATTTACTCAGTGAGGATTGAACAAAGTTAGACAAAGATATACTTTCACTAATGAAAGTAACTTTTTAATATAGACACAAAATGCTGGAGTAACTCAATGGGTCAGGTAGCATCTCTGGATAAAAGGAATAGGTAACATTTTCTATTCCTTTCTTCCAGAGATGCAGCCTGACCCGCTGAGTTAGTAGCATCTGCAGTTCCTTCCTCCACATAGCGTTTGAATATGATTGCCTGAAGTATGCAACAGTCTGAGCTTAAAGAATCTAACAGATAAGTGTGTTTTCTTTTTCAGCTTTTCAATACAAATAGTTAAAAACAGAAAGGAATGCAGATTCTCCTTGATGATTGGACGTATTCAAAAGTTAGTAATTAGTAAGAAGGGTCCCGACCTGAAACATTACCATTTCACGTCGTCTAGAGATGCTGCCTGACACGCTGATTTACTCCAGCTCTTTATGTCTTTTTATGTAAACTAGCATCTGTAGTTCCGTGTCCCTGCAACTAGAATCAGCTGCACTCTGAACTTTTTCTCTGGTGGGAACCTTATGAACTTCTGAAACTTACCATGTTGTGAGATTGAAGTCTGACGATATTTTTATTGCAGTTTCATCAGATTTGTACTGTTGTTTTTAAATGTATCTGCCGAATCCATTACAATAGGTCTGAGAAATTAAGGCAGAACTATTGGAAGCACACAGCTTGCCAGTTGGTTGCCATTCAATGGCGGGATAGTAATTAGGATTATTCTGCTGCCTTTTCACTTGAAGCAATGGTTGGAAATCGCCTGCACCTCCCCTGATTTCCCGCATTTTAAATCAAACCCTAATGTATTGATTTCTCTTTGGGTAACATCCCAATTCTGCCACTAATCATATTATTTTTGTCTCTCTGATATCTTATCCAAGCCGTCATTCCAACAACCAATTTAAGATTATTTTACCATATTGTTTTGATGCTGTAGGTGACACATCTTTCACCAAATCTCATATTTTCTATATTCTGGGGCCTGTTTGTCTTTTGTTTCTTCAGATCTATTCTTAGTTTGTGTAACACACTGGCCGTCTCCATGGTGTTCAAATAACCAGCTGTGTGTTATGGGTGTTTGTAGCTGTTTCAGCCACACGTTCAGCCATGCAGAAGCAAAGCTGATAAGGTCAGGTCAATGGGAAACACAGTGGGAGTGGCACAGTGGCGCAATGGTAGAGTTGCTGCCTTTCAGCGCCAGAAACCTGGGTTTGATCCTGACTACGGGTGCTGTCTGTACGGAGTTTGTACGTTCTTCCCGTGACCTGTGTGGATTTTCTCCGGGGAGCACTGGCTTCCTTCCATTGTCCAAAGACATACAGGTTTGTAGGTTAATTGGCTTGGATAATTATAAATTGTCTCCAGTGTGTGTAGGATAGTGTTAATGTATCAGGATCGCTGGTTGATGCAGACTCAGTGGGCCAAAGGGCCTGTTTCTGTGCTGTGTCTCTAAACTATACTAAACTAAGTGTCGTCCATTTACAAAGAAGTGGGTGATCTGTTATAACCGATGGCCTCATTGATTCTCATTGATACCTTTTTGTCATGGGCCTCCTCCAGTGCCATAGTGAGGCCCGCCGGAAATTGGAGGAGCAGCACCTCATATTTCGCCTGGGCAGTTTGCAGCCCGGTGGTATGAACGTCGACTTCTCCAACTTCAGATAGCTGCTCTGTCCCTCCCTTCCCCTCCTCCTTCCCAGATCTCCCTCTATCTTCCTGTCTCCACCTATATCCTTCCTTTGTCCCGCCCCCCTGACATCAGTCTGAAGAAGGGTCTCGACCCGAAACGTCACCCATTCCTTCTCTCCCGAGATGCTGCCTGACCTGCTGAGTTACTCCAGCATTTTGTGAATAAAAGGCCTCATTGATTTGTCTATTATCTCTCTTGCTCACAAAGCTCTCTGGAAATAGCCCTGATTATTAATCCTGCTTCTCCCCAGGTCCCAGTAAAATAGCTTATACTTTCTTTTTGGGAGAATTTTCAGCAAAACCACCTAAAAAATCTGGGTGAGGCAAGCACCACAGATTCCATAGAGTTGTGCCTTAAAAGAACGGGATTTTTCCAGTGTGCCATAAGGTTCCTATCGGCACGTTAAAAAGGCTGACCACATGAAGTACGCCTGCCCAGTGTTATGGTGTTGGTAATGGAATAATTGTTGGGACGAATGAATAGGGAGTTATACAGCTATTTAACACCTCGACTAGAGCATTTAACCCAGCAATGGTCTAAATTAAAATCCATACCCAATATCCAATGGGATAGGGATTTCTAAACCAGCACAAATTAATACAATATTTTATTCAATAAAAATTTTACTTAATTCATTTGAGACCTCTGAAGAAATAAATTGAGGTATTTAAATATGTTGAATTGCTTTAATATATATTGACTTTGACTGAATTTGGCCATTGCTTTAAGAGCTACATCGTGAGGCAGGAAGGTTGACTCTCCTTGAGATCTCCTTACATTACCTGTTATTATTTCTTCTTTATTCCCTGAATCACTTCAACAATGTTCTTCAGCGAAGATGATGCGTAAATGCATCTCATTGTCCGTGAAACAAATTACCCTTTGTCGGCAGATATTATTGAACTACAAGTTTCACATGAATAATTTGGTGCATATTTGTTTTTCTTCTGCCAGTTGATGAATCCAAATTGGCTACATGATATCACAGATGAAAGGGGTTGTGAGGAAACGTCTTGGTCACATTTATACAGTGAGGCACATCAAAGAATCACAGTGATATTACTGTGCTTGATTACACCTTTATAACTTGGCAACTCAATGACATTTTAATTGATGTTGGCACAAGGATAAGGGAACAACGGAAGACAGAAAAGGACAATATGGACATCAACACCAAGAAGAGATTTCTCCAGGCAATTATCTTTGGAAATAAATCTGGAATAATGGCAAGTTGGAAATGTGTCCAAGACTGCAACCCATGAATCTGATAAGTGGATATGAATGGATATAATCCGAACAACCTTCTGAATAGCTCTCTGAATAGGTATTGCTATCTGCAGTTACTGTTCAAATTATTCTTAGAAAGTTTAACTTTTTCCATTGTATTTATAAAACTGCTTTTGTAGCCAAAGAGTGCTGCTGTAAATTTCCATTGAAGACTGGAAATACCTCTGAACAATTTTAAAACTTAAATGATTAGGAGTGATTGAGTGAAATTACTTTGTGAACTATTTTAATGGAAGCATTAACACGTTATTTTAAACTGGTTGGTGCTCCTGATTAAATGACTAAATTTAGCTCAGATCTCTGTGTGGCTGAAAAGTCATGTAGCCTAATTTGTAGACGTTTGTGAATAATGAGTTCCATCAGTAAATTTGGATGTACATAATGCCAAGAAACATTTACAAAAAAGGATCAGATTCCTGACTTCATTAGTGCCCATTTGTAAAGAAATGTATACCAGTCCATTTATAAAGAAAGGGCACAATCAATTAAAAATAATTTTTATCATGCTCATTATTTTGACAGTGGATTGAAATCGCCCACAAAAAGATCCCTACCAATGGTAAAAGGTTGACAAACATGTAAGCATCCATTTCCCCTTGGAATACTATGAACTTGATTATCAATTCAAATTCTGCCTCAAATGTTGATCGCTGAAACTTTGCTCTTAAAACTTCACCAGTGCAATTCTCCCCTTTTCTGCCTCTACCTCTCCCTATGTCATTGGAGATCAATTGACACTATCCTACTCTGGAAAATCAGACACAACAGTACTCTAGATTCATTAAAAGAAAGACCTAATTCCTATCAATGTAAAATAAGCGTGTAATGGCCACCATAATACCATGCATTGAATGAACACTATTCATGAATTTTTTGGCACTTTTAGTTTATAGGAAACCACAGCACCAGTCTGATGACTCATAAGTATGAGCATGGTTGATTGGTGTTGAGGAATATCCATGCAAGCTGAATTCTGAAAGGCGTCTTGATGAACATGTCTGCCTTGGATAACACAACTGTTTCTGAATCAGAAGATTGTAAGAAAAGTCTAATTCCATAATGCATATAAATAAGTCTGGCACAATAGTGTAGTCAAATGCACAGTCAAGAGGCACCAGATGATGTTGGAGGGCAAGGGTGAGATAGATGTTTGCATTGTTTGAGGCTAACTGCTGCAGAATTCAATCACACAATAGAGGTCCAGGATCTTACGCAATCAAAGACCACGCCTGCCAATGCTTTGCCATTGCCCAGAGACTATAAGGCTAAGTCTAGGCCATGAGAATGTGAGGGGAAGCCATTGAGAGGCTCAGTGGATGGCAGTGGTGAAATGGGGTAGTAGTGAGTGAGGAGAGTAAGGGGATTGGGAAGGGTCAGGGGATCAGGAAAGGAATAAAGCAGTAGGGAATTTGGGAATTGATAAGAAAGATGAGCCAAGGAGGTCAAATGCAAGTTGGAAAGGGGTGGAAAGGATTGATGAGTTAGAGCAAAAGCTAGCTACTGGGGGAGAAATATCTGGTTAGAAACTGATGGGTGGGAGTATGGGAGATGACATACTGTGTGGTGTGGTCATGAGTGTGTAAATGGTGGGAGATTATTAAGTAGATGGTAGGCAGAGTGATTGGTTGTGGTTTTAAGGTCAGCATTTGGTTTGAAGTGGTTTATGTTTCCTGACGTGTAGAGATACAGGGAAATGCTTGTTCTGCAAGCTATCTGCATAAATCATACCATACATGAGTAGAATAGATCTGCTTCTGCAACAGTATGTAGAGAGTTGTCATGTTCAAGCACTGTCTTGCAATTTCCAGGTCTCTGAAAAGCCTGATCTCAGACCAAGGAGAGATGTCATTCCTTACTTTCTTGATTTAAGGCCCAGTGTCCTGACGGCACTGTGTCGATGAAGTTAGGGTCGGCATGGCTCGGTGCAGTATCGTTGACTCCTTCCATCGCCATTCTGTGCAGCTGCCACGGGCTGTGCTGACTTTACTCGTTCACCCGGCTGCTCTCGGGCCTCCCGGAGACGCCACCGCCAACATAACGACCCTCAACCACCACAAACATACTGTCCCTCACCTCCAGCAGCTGCAGCATAATCAAGGATGAGTCGCCCCCGGCCATTCCCTCTTCTCCCCTCTTCCATCGGGCAAAAGATATAGAAATGTCAAAATGCACCCCCCCAGATTCAGGGCCATTTTCTTCCCAGCTGTTGTCAGGCAACTGAACCATCCTACCAACAACTAGAGAGCAGTCTCATTGTAGACCCTCTGACTCTCTTTGGTCCCTCGGACTGACTTTACTGGCTTTATCTTGCACTAAATGTTATTCACGTTTTTCCCTTTATCATGCACACTGTAGATAGCTTGATTGTAATCATGTATTGTCTTTTTACTGACTGGTTAGCATGCAACAAAAGCTTTTCACTGTACCTCAGTACACAAGACAATAAACTAAACTAAGGTGACCCACCACGTCTGGTCGCTTAAATCACCATGGCCCACTTCCAGTCCTGATCATGAAACTTTAGGGGATGGGACATGAGTTCATGGATTGTTCACAGCTGTTAACTTTCCCCTTCACCTTGGGACTGCACGGTGGCATAGCTATTGCCTTACAGCGCCAGAGTCCCAGGTTCGATCCTGACTACGGGTGCTGTCTGCACGGAATTTGTACGTTCTCCCCATAACCTGCGTGGGTTTTCTCCAAGATCTGCAGTTTCGTCCCACACTCCAAAGACGTACAGGTTTGTTGGTAAATTGGCTTGGTGTAAATATAAAAATTGTCCCCAGTGTGTGCAGGGTAAGTGTTAATGTGCAGGGATCGCTGGTCGGTGCGGACTAGGTGGGCCGAAGGACCTGTTTCCACGCTGTATCTCTAAACTAAACTAAACTAAACTAAATCTTCCACCATTGCCAAGTTGGTCAGGGTTTTCATCTTCGTCATAGGTGCTTGACATTTGCCAAAGACTGACGTGCACTCATTTATCAGATAGCCAATAAGCTGAGACCCATTTACCCATAAATTCCATAGCAATACTTTGATAAAGTGGCAGCAGGATTCTCCTGGTGACTAGTGTTTATCTATCCACCAACACCACAAATTGACAAGTGATTTGGTCATTTATCTCTTCTTGTTGTTGGGACCTTGCTGTGTGTAAATTGACTGTAAAGCTTTCAGCATTAAGTTCCTTCAAGGTGAACCAGAAAGATATTATAAAAATAGGTCCTATTTTTGTTTTAATAATAATAAATTCACCATTACATTATTTTTAAATTCAGTTGCTTAAGGTACATAGATCCAATGGCTAATGACTGAAGTTTAAGAGATAACTTAATTTTTACTTTCCAGTATAATATTTCTCACATTATTGGTTTATTTCAGTTTGCTTGGTTTATTATTATTATTAACACGTGTACCGAGATACTGTGAAAACCTATGTTTTACGTGCTATCCAGCCAACTTATACTATACAAGAGTATAATTGAGCCCTGCACTAGTATACCAAGTAGTGAAGAGAAAAAAAATAGCAGAGGGCACAATATAGTGTTACAGTGTTGCAGGTACTTAGAAAGCGCAGATACCAAAAAGTACAAGGGCAACAATAAGGTAGGTTGGGAGATCAGTACTATATCCTTAGTTTATGAGTGGTCCATTCAGTAATCTGATCACAGTGGGGAAGAATCTGGTCTGAATCTGAGTTCTGAGCCTGGTCTGGTCATTATTAAATTATTTTAAACACTTATCGTGGCAATTACCACTATGCCTCCATGTTGTGACAAGTTACTAAACTACTCTAGTTGTAAATAGTTCTTGGAAGTCAGAGTGATTAATATGTTAAGATTAATCTCCAGATATCTTTATAAGAAATGGTAAGCAGCTATCCCACAAATTAGTAATGCCCTCAGTATCTCATCTTGATGCATTCTTATGCATGTACTTTTCTGACTACCATAGCCTCAAGAGAATTATGGATTGTTTGAGAATTTTCTTTTATTGTATTGTATTACACACAAGCCATGGTCTCAGTCATGGGGAGAGAAATGATCTATCCAAAGCATCAATGCTCCTGAAGAATTTTGATTTTAGAGTCAGGGACATCAATATCTTGATTCCTGTGCTCCTTGCATAAGGCAACATTTCTCCAAACATGAGGAAGAAAAGCTAATGGCTTCAGAGTGCAAAAAAAAAAATCTCCCTTCATGGTACTTGTCGCACCCTTGTTTCTTTGGACTGGAGCTGATGAGTGTAAGGTACAATGATTGAATTGGTGAGGATAAACCAGACACTTTTTAGCTTCATAGAATTGTTGCTTTTTTTTCCTTGAAACATCTTCCAGGATGTTAAGAACATGAAAACTTAGCTATCCATGTAAAACGTCTGCAAAACAAATACATTGAAGTCATGCTTAAAAGTATTCCAGAAAAGACAGCAAGAACATTGAAGCCCGCTTCATAGTTTTGCTGTTGGGTCCATTAACATTTCAGAATGCAGGAACCCGTCCAGAGATGTAAACTGGATTTTCCTCCAACTGGTTGCATTAAATCCCATGAAAATACTTTACTGTTTCATTTGAAACCAAACCTAATGCTCATCCTTGTTCTTCCATTATCACCTTCCTTTGGGACTTCAACTTATGGCCCATATGGTGAGCCTTCTAATGTCAGTAAAACCTCTTACTCGTATGCTCTTCGTGGGTGTTCTTGTCCTGTTGCTTCATCCAACTGGTGGTATCACTCTATCATTATAATATTTGCAGGTGTTGGCTCAATTTAACAAGTCCCTCATGAAATAAATTACTCTCATTTGGCGAGGAGTAAGATATTACATACAGTAGTGCTATACTGTTAACAAGAATACCGCTGATTTCCTTTCAATAGTCAATAGTCGTTTATTTGTCACATACACATAAATGATACGCATTACATCAATGATAGAAAGAGGCCATGATGGATAATCTGGTGAGTTTCAGATGTGTGTAGGAAGTATGGCCTTTACTACTTTTGTCAAATTTGTGAAGTTATCCAACCTTTTACTGCACCGTGTAACATCGCCCAGCATATCAGAGGTTTTACAGATTTCCCTTGTATCCCTCTTCATGCTCCCTTTCCCGTGCTCTTAATACACTTATTGTTTGCAGTCCCGGAGAAGCCAGCCTTCTGAGATCTCACTCAATAAGTAAAAGTCACCTTGACGCACCAAACATTCTGGGATTCTTTATTGACCAAACTGATCTTTAGCTCATCCCTCATTTCTTCAGTTCAAGATCTGATTCTGGAATTCAAGAGAAGAATTTGGTGTTTTAATCAGCTGCAATGTCCCTGTAAATTAACCTTACATAAGAAATGGGGATCACTTTATAAGACGAAGAGGGTACTGCGATGACCAAGACACCTCACTACCTATCAGCCTTGAGTCAAGAATGTTGTTTGCTAAATTTTAACCCTGACAGTAAAGAAAAGGAACTAATCTTTTTTCTTTGCAAAAGGAAGTTGTTTTGAGAACTCCCTGACAAAAACACGAAGAATTCTTACTCTGCCTGTCGTACCATGCTGAGAGAGTGTTAGTGCATTATAAATACTGTTAGCTGCTGTTTTTACTCTATGATAATGGATAAAAGGTTGCGGGGAAAAACAGAATCTGAATGGCAAAATTTACCTCAAAACATAAGGTAAAATAGAAAAAATATTTCAAAATTAACAAGAATTCTTTACTGGCAATGTTGACAGTCTTCTCTACTTTCAATTCCCAGTGCCCCCCCCTAGCAACAGCATGACTTGATTCACCACAAGCAGGAGATTGTTCCTGAAGACTTCTAGCTCAGCCAGTTCTGTTCCAAGCTGTGGTAGCACTCGGCTGTCAACACACCAGGCGTGTAACAAAACATTATCTCCCCTAAGCTGGAGCTACTTGCCTCGGTCAAGCATCACTATCATCCTGTGGATTGATGTGAAAGGACCTGTCTCCTCCTTTAACCACCAATTATGCTTTCTCCAAACTGAGCTACTTATTGTTATTCCTTCTATTTGGCACCCAGATCATGTTATATTGGGCAATTGTGTTTTAAAATATGCAGACTGCTCCCAAGCCAATGTCTACTGGAAAAGTCAACACGCATTGCAAAAGCAGACTAGTGCATTAAGTCAATGCCATTAAACTGTAACAGCAAAGAGTCAGGAACATATTCCCCCACAGAAAAGAGTTTTGATGGAATTTAGTTGATGCTGGTTGGTTAATTGAAGCACTGTGTTACTTGTTAACTAACCATGCCTTATTATGTTCAATAATAGAGTAAATACTTTTGTCACACATACTACAGCTCCAACGAATACTCACAAAAACGCATTGTTATTTGGTGCAATTAAATAATATAAATATTGTGCAACTGTGTGCCTTCAAAGCGCTTGCATGATGTATTAAGACTTCAAATAGCAAGTTGCACCATTTAGACTCAGAATCCTGAATGAATAGTAAATCCCATTTCTAAATTTATTGTACATTTTTTTCTGAGATGCCGCATCTTTCTTCTTTTACAGACTAGGTGTGGAAATGATGGGGTATGTCATTCTGGCAATGACAAAGCTATGTTCATCTGCACTATAGGTATCATTCTTCACATATATCCCTTAGGCGACCTTACTGCATTCCAATGTCTCAGGGAGCCAAATGAATGGAAGCTATTTTCATTTCTTTCATTGCTTTAAACAGCAAAGACAAAGTACTGGTAATTACACATCAGACTTTTTCTGGGCTGCTGAGTAATTGCTAGGATCAAGTTAGTTCCAAACTTTCAAAGCCAGCTGCTAGCACATTTTAAGAGATATTATTCATTTTAGAACCCCTGTGTCTGTTCCATGGGACAATGCTTACATCACTTTACAAGCATATTCACCAGTAAAATATAGTTATATTATTTAACTTCGGAAAAATTGAAAGTCTAATAATAATTCTACTTGCTTAAAGTGGGCTAAAAAAAGTTACATTTTAAAGAACTTTTTTCAGTTGTATGTGACTTTCTATTTTAATTTTCCCACACTGGCAATACAAAATCAAATGTAACTTAATACTATGAATATATTCTCATACGTAAAAATAGTTTTGAATTGCCATTGCCAGTATCGGCACTTAATCATGCAGTTAAACTCTTCATCTTGTGGTGGGGATATGGTATTGGTTAAAACAGACACCATAACAACACCGGAGTGCTGCAAACAAGTTTGGTTTTGAACAAAAGCTGGAGAAAGAAGTTACTAAAAGCAGGATAATCTTCTTTATGTACAACAGTATAAAGAAAGAAAAAAAAAAGGCTTGTATTTTGAGACAAAGCATAATGAGACCATTAGACAAAATGCCCAAGGGTTTGACAAGTTCTACATTTCAGCTTTATACCGAAACAGCTTGTACTTATGTAATGTATGTTGACCCTATAATATATCACACTTTCTGTGCTTTTATGAAGTTTTGTGACTGGGTAATATGCTCTTTTACAGGTCACTGGGCAATTCAGTTGTCTTGGGAAATTGTGAAAGAAGTGTGCTGGCAGTCTATATTTTTAGTAAAAATGCTGCCAGTTTACCAAAAGGGTTTAATCATTCAGATAACTGCAGCCATCTGTAAGAAGCACTGTGATTACTTAATAATTCAAATCACAGAAGCTCCAAATCAGTGAACATGAGGAACAGCTTGGTTGTACGTAGCCTAAGGACGTCTAGCTGAGGTTCTGAACTTGATTGCAACTGAATAATTAATCACTGTTATTAACCACCAGCCCAGAGAAGCTAATGTTCCTGCAGTGAGCATCTTTGAATTTTGTGTAACCTTGAATTAAACATGGCTACTGTTTGATTCAAAGAGGTGAACAATAAGGACCATCATCAACTCACAGTGTTTATTGGAAAGGGAATAATGATCAATTGCTGCTACTTGATAGTGAAACCTTTCATTGTGCATTTCTTGCACTGGCTTTAGAATTATATTTACTCTATATACTTTGCTTTTCATTATGAAAATGAAATATTTTACCATAATGTTTACTTGAATATGAACCCCAACAAAGGTTTACAGTGAATATTTGCTCAAATATTCAATTTATTGGCATTTACGTCTCTGGCATCTCTGTATTTTGTTTCTCAGTAATTCTGCAAGGATTTTTTTTCAGGTGTCTATATCATTCTGGAATGCTATTCCCTCTAACTCAACCCTGATTTATAGATTTATGGAATGCAATATTTTGCTGATAAGAAAATCTCTATCAATTTTAAATATGATCTAATCTTGCTCACCTTTAACTCATTGGAGAATACAACTGACCACACATATATGAACTGTATTATCTTATCACTTGCCACGCTTTACCCCAACGCCCACCCCATTTCCACTACTACAATCAGTTTGAAGAAGGATCGCAACCCGAAACATCGCCTATCTGTGTTCTCTAGAGCTGCTGCCTGACCCACTGAATTACTTCAGCACTTTGTGGGGTTTTTTGGTACCAGCACCTGCAGTTCCTTGTTTCTCCATTATTCTGATGTTGATCTTTGTGCATCCCACAAATCCCAATCATTGGCATCTCTGTATGACCCTTCCTACACTGCTCCATGTGTCCTCTTCTCTCTTTTTGGTCACCTGCCAATTGTAGCTTCAGTACCAATGACCACATTCTGCAATTTCCTCTCCAAACCCATCGACACTGTACACTATGATTTCAACCCCAGTGCTATGGAAAAACATGTACATCTGTAAAGCAGCTTTCAGTTTTACCCTGAAGTGCCTTGCACAAGGAATTCAGCAATCCCATCTGTTCCATTCGCCGTTTTAAGCCGAGAGGGGCAAAGTTTAAAGGAGATGTTCGGAAAATGTTTTTTTAAAACAAGAGAATGATGTGCACCTGGAGCATGCTGCCAGGGGTGGTGGAGGAGGCAGATATTATCGTGGTGATTGAGAATTTTGGATAGGCATATGGATATGCAGGGAATGGAGGAATATGGATGATGTGCAGACAGATAAGTGTTGATCTTGGCATGATGTTCAGTACAGACATTATGGGCCAAAGGGCCTGTTCCTGTGCTGTTCCATGTTATATGCTCTGCATCCATATTTGAAAATAAAATTAGCTTAAACTAGTCTACCTCAAGCAAATGCAAATATTATCTTATTCAAAATTTAACAAAAGAATGCTATAAGGGCTGGACACAGAAAGAGAATAGACTTAATCAAGCTGAAAAGTAAGCTCTGCACGTCTCTCCACAGATGCTCCCTAAACTGCTGTATGTAGTTAAGTTAACTCAATTTGAGCTTTAGTCACGTGCACAAGTACAACGAGGAACAGGTACAATGAGAATCTTGCTTGCAGCAGCAACAAAGGCACATAGGCTCAGAAAACACAGGGAAACATCAATTTGGCATTAATTACACAAACTCAACAAGGCAGTGAAAAAAAAGACAATGCAAAAACATTAATTCGTTTCGGTTAGCTTAAAGATACAGCGCAGAAACAAGCTCTTTGGCCCACTGAGTCTGCACCGACCAGCGATCCCCGCACATTAACACTATCCTACACACACCAGGGACCATTTTACCAAGCCAATTAACCAACAAACCTGTACGTCTTTGGAGTGTGGGATGAAACCAAAGATCTCGCAGAAAACCCACGTGAGTATGGGGAGAACGTACAAACTCCATACAGACATCAGCCATAGTCGGGTTCGAGCCCTGGTCTCTGGTGCTGTAAGCACTGTAAGGTAGCAACTCTACCACTGCGCCACGATGCAGCCCAATGCAAAGCACAATTGAAAAATAAGTCCATGGTAGTGGAGGAGATTTTCCATAGTGTTCCATTGAAAGATAGGATTCGGGTTTTGATTGTTGGTTCAAGAACCTGATAGCTGTAGGTAAGTAGTTGCCCCTGAATCTGGTGGTGGGAACATTAGACCTCTGTACCTCCTGCCTGAATATGTAGCATTCTCTGATTTTATTTCAGACTACACCAAGTGGGCCCATTGGGCCCAAACCTCCCTTGCATTGGTGCAGTACCCTCTCCTCCCCCACTCCCCCCCCTCCCCTCCCCCCCACTCCCCCTCCCCTCCCCCCGCCCCCACTCCACGTGATCTGCGTGTGTTTTGTCTGGGAGCTCCGGTTTCCTCCCACACTCTAAAGACATACAGGTTTGTAGGTTAATTGGCTTGGTATAAATGTAAATTGTCCCTAGTGTGTAGGATAGTGTTAATGTGTGGGGACCATTGGTCAGCGCGGACTCGTGGGCCAAAGGTCTGTTTCTGCATTGTATCTCTGAACTAAACTAACCTAAAATAAATAAGCAGCAAGAGTTTTGTGACCATCTCTGCGTTATGCCAGATATCTACACGCAATCAAATGAGCGTGGCTTCTCTGATGACTTACATTTCTCAGCAGATGTTTGGGGTTCACAGTGTAAAGGCCTTAAGTCGTAGTTCTTGAAAACTAACACCTCAAATCATGACTGGGAAATGTTGATGTTAAACCATTTCTTTGATTTGATAAATCTGATTTATGTGACAGGCCAATATGTATTTATATCCCCATGTCTCAATGGAGAACAAGGTTAAAGTTTGAAAGGGTAGTTGAGAGGATGTGGGGGAATAGTGAAGTGGAGTGAGTGACATGGGCCAATGTGAGTATTTGACATGTTTTAATTTGGATATTATTACAAGATACATTTATTTAAGTTTGGTGGCTTTAGAAAATTTAGTTTTGGTTAATGTTACTTGAAATGTAATCTGAATATATTATCCTTCAGGTCTGAGAAGTTGATATTCTCACCCTTTCAACTTCCCAGAAGTGTAAAGTCATGCAGCCTGGAAAATACTTTTTTTGTTCCATTCTGGTTTTCTGCAGACTGCATGACTATTCACTTCTGGAAATTTTAACGTGTGAGAATATCCACTTCTCAGACCTCGTTGAGAAATCCAAGATTCTGAAAGAGGTTAATAGTGTTGATGTTCAGCAGTTGTCTTTATCATTTGAAGAATCAAGAACTTAATCTTAGAGTTGAGATGTGGAGACATTTTCTTACACTTCCGCCTTCAACTGTAGGAGGCATAAAGCCTATCCCTACATGTCCTCCCTTTAGGAATCTGTATCATTCCTCAATCTTTATGAATGATCTCCATTTAGTAACTCCAACAGCCCTTCCAGATGAGAAAGAGATTTACATGAACTTCCTCCAACCTCCTCTATTGCTTTCAGTGCTCTTGTTATGACATCCTTTGCATCTGCAAGACCAAGTATAGACTAGGCGACTGCTTTGCCAAATACTTGTGCTCCATCTGTCAGGGCCAGCCGGTACTTCAGGTTGTAATCCTCTTCATTCTGTTTCCCATTCCCATTCCTAGACTGACCTAACTATCCTTGGGCTCCTCCATTGCCAGAGTGAGGCCACATACAAACTGGAAGAAAAGTACTTCATATTCTACTTGGGTAGCAATAATCCAGGGCAGGGACATCAAATTGTTCAATTGAAGTCCACTCCCCCTGCTGTCTCCCATCTCCCAGTTAGTTTTCTCTCCTCCACTGTTAACCTCCCCCATCAGCCAGTTCACCTCCTCCACCTCATCCATTTGCTCATCTCCCAGCCATACCACTTCTGGTTCTGGATATCCTCTCCCCCTCCCATTCCCATCTATCACCATCCATCCCTCTGGTTCTACATTTCATTCCACACCTTGGAACCAATGGAAGATGTGGAAGGAAAGGTGGGGAAGATTCCACCATTTGCAGACCTTTGTTTTCACCACATCATTCCCAGTCAATGTGACTATCTCCATCCTTCTCTTCTCAGCCGGACATTTGTTAATCAACCCCTCCATACCTGGATCCACCTAATCCTTTGCAGCTCTTGTCCTACCCCTTCCCCTCACCTCTTCCCTCCCCCCCAACTATAGTCAAGAAAAAGGGCCCCACTTTCCCTCCACTGATTCTGCCTGGCACATTGCACTCCTCTAGTAGTTTTGTTTTTGCCCAAGATTCCAAATCTGCAGATTGTTGTGTCTTCTCTGTATATTTTTTTATTCTAGTTTTGTTCAAGATTGTCAATTTTGACAAAGCAAATACTCAGCAATGACAATGGAGAAAAAAGTTGATGCTGCATTCAATGATTAAACCATTTCTTAATCCTACATGACAGAGTGCCAGTTTTTTATTTTGACATTCTGTGAGCCAATCTACCAGGAAATCTGATTAATTCATTGACGTTATGAAAACTGCTTAATATAAAATCCCTTTGAAAAGATTGTTTTTTTTTCATTCTTCTCTTAAGCCAAATATCATGTAATCTCTAGTAATATTCTTAATCTTTAATATTGAGAGATAAAATGAGTTCTTATTGTCATTTCTGACATAAGATCCAATGATTGCTCTGCTAAAAATAGAGCTTGTGAAGAGGGGAGACAGTGGAATTGGTTAGCGTAGGTGACCAAAAGCTGGACACCATGTTTCTGAGTAATCAGCAGCATTAAAATCATCTCTTGAATGTGTATACATTTTACATTTCTGCTCAGCAATGAAAAAATGTTAAACAAAAGTATTCAAAGGAGTTTCACCCCTCAAAAGAGATGTCACATTTATAAGATGAATCTGCTTTATGCTGTGTTCTCCCAAATCCCACATATCTTGTGCTCCCAACAATTAAGGGGTTGGACACATTAGAGGCAGGAAACATGTTCCCAATGTTGGGGGAGTCCAGAACCAGGGGCCACAGTTTAAGAATAAGGGGTAGGCCATTTAGAACAGAGATGAGGAAAAACTTTTTCAGTCAGAGAGTTGTGAATCTGTGGAATTCTCTGCCTCAGAGGGCAGTGGAGGCCAATTCTCTGAATACATTCAAGAGAGAGCTAGATAGAGCTCTTAAGGATAGCGGAGTCAGGGGGTATGGGGAGAAAGCAGGAATGGGGTACTGATTGAGAATGATCAGCCATGATCACATTGAATGGCGGATCTGGCTCGATGGGCCGAATGGCCTCCTCCTGCACCTATTGTCTATTGTCTATTGTCTATTGTCTAATTAGTACGGGTGTCAGGGGTTATGGGGAGAAGGCAGGAGAATGGTGTTAGGAAGGAGAGATAGATCAGCCATGATTGAATGGCGGAGTGGACGTGATGGGCCAAATGGCCTAATTCTGCTCCGATCACTTATGACCTTATGACCTTAATATTTACGAATGCTATATCAACTCAGGCATTATTTGGAACCAATTGCGTAAAGGAGACAAAATATAAAGTGCTCTCAGTTCATACAGAAAGATTTTTTTAAATGAATTATGTGGAAAGAATGAGTATCCATACAAGACAAAGACCTAGTTGGAAGGAAGCATTGAAGGAGCCAGGAACTCAGAATGAATACAGGAAAAGGATGTGGAGCAGCTGCATTATGACTGAAGTAGTTTAGTGAGAGACAAAGGTGAAGAATGAGAGATTTTATTAGCGTTAACTAAAAGTCATTCCAAAAATATGACAAGTTACATTTCGAATGATTCTCATAAATCAACCATTTCCCCAATAGGATAAAAAGAATATTCATTTCTGGACCTAATATACTGTGAAAATGGCTGGAATTTTAAAATGTTTTTTAACAAGGTGAGAAGAAAGTGAAAATGAGGAATTGTAGATGCTGTTTTTTCAGGGAGTTATGGACCTGGACCTTAACATCTCTCTGTATTTTTCACATCCTGATCCAAAACGTCACCTATCCATGTTCTCCCGAGATTATGCCTGACCCGCTGAGTTACTCCAGCACTTTGTGTCTTCCATGGTGAATATGCCCATGATCTGCGATGAGGCAGAAAAAACTGAATGTTTTCTTCATTTAATGTCACTTCAATTTTCCCAGAAATGTGAGTTTTGAAGTCAACAGATTATCACCACCTGCACTCTTGTTGCAAATGATCACTTCCACTCAGCAGTTAGAAAAGGTCTCACACATGTCCTGGGACAGAAATGACTCACACATGTCCTGGGACAGAAAATAAGATTCGTTTTGAGAGATGAGATGATAAAGGAAAAATAGTGAATGATAAATAGAGAGAAAAGGTTGTGGGTACTGTCTTTCCCTCATTTCTTCATTAAAAGATTGTCAAAGGATAACAGGAGATTCTCCAGAGCAACTAGTAGAGCTGCTGGGTTCGATCCCGATCTCGGATGCTGTCTGTGTGGAACTTGCATGTTCTCCCTGTGACAGCGTAGGTTTCCTTCAGGCGCTCTCGATGACGTGCGGGCTTGTAGAGATAAATTCACCTCTGTAAAATTGCCCCATGTATGTCGGTGGTGGATGAGTAAATAGGATATCATATAACTAGTGTAAACGGGTGATTGATGGTCAATGTGGACTCGGTGGGATGAAGGGCCTGTTTCCCGGCTGTATCTCTATAATTAAAATTCTACATTAAAATTATTAATTTTATATATCAAAATTATTTCTGTTAAAATTAACAACTGCCTTTTTGTAGAAGGGATTTCTACCATCTTCTTGGGCATTTCTTGGGCAGTTCTTGATCAAATTTGTTCTTGAAAAAAATGCTTTGCTCTTGAAAAGCCTAGTTTTGAGAAAAAAATGAGTTTCAGAGAAAAAGGAGTTGGGATAAATAGCATGCCAAATAGTTCATTTTCCAACCCGCCATTCCCCCTACCATTGAAATAGAAAGAAATGCCAGGGAGCGAAGGTAAATGAGAGGCAAAAAAAAAAAGATTTAAAGGGACCAAAACAGTGAAGAAACAAAAGGCAGAAAGAATCAGAAATACATGGGAGAGTAATATCTCAGGAGAGTAATCTGTGTCAGTAAAGGAGTCAGTGGGGACTGCTCTAAATAGTTTTTTTCTTAGTATGTTGAATACTTAGTGTGTTGAATTCTTTATTCCACACTTTGGCAAGTAATGTAAAAGTAAACCCCAAGGGGTTCTACAGATATGTCAATAGCAAAAGGATAGTGAGGGATAAAATTGGTCCATTAGAGAGTCAGAGTGGACAGCTATGTGCTGAGCCGGAAGAAATGGGGGAGATATTAAACAATTTCTTTTCTTCGGTATTTACCGAGGAGAAGGATATTGAATTATGTGAGGTAAGCGAAACAAGTAGAGTAGTGATGGAAATTAGGAGGATTAAAGAAGAGGAGGTACGGACACTTTTGAAGAATATAAAAGTGGATAAGTCTCCAGGTCCTGATAGGATATTCCATAGGACATTGAGGGAAGTTAGTGCAGAAATAGCAGGGGCTATGACGGAAATATTTCAAACGTCATTAGAAACAGGGATGGTGCCGGAAGATTGGCGCATTGCGCATGTTGTGCCGTTGTTTAAAAAAGGTTCTAAAAGTAAACCTAGCAATTATAGACCTATTAGTTTGACGTCTATGGTGGGAAAATTAATGGAAAAGATACTTAGGGACAATATATATAATTATTTGGATAATCAAGGCCTGATTAGAAACAGTCAACATGGATTTGTGCCTGGAAGGTCATGTTTGACTAATCTTCTTGAATGTTTTGAAGAGGTTACCAGGGAAATTGATAAGGGCAAGGCTGTGGATGTTGTCTATATGGACTTCAGTAAGGCATTTGACAAGGTTCCACATGGAAGGTTGATTAAGAAGGTTAAATTGTTGGGTATTAATAGTGAGGTTGCAAGATGGATTCAACAATGGCTGAATGGGAGATACCAGAGGGTAACGGTTGACAATTGTATGTCAGGTTGGAGGCCAGTGTCTAGTGGAGTGCCCCAAGGATCTGTGTTGGGTCCACTGTTGTTTGTCATTTACATTAATGATCTGGATGATGGTGTGGCAAATTGGATTAGTAAATATGCAGATGATACTAAGATAGGTGGAGTAGTTGATAGTGAGGTAGATTTTCAAAGTCTACAGAGAGACGTGGGCCTTTTGGAAGGGTGGGCTGAAAGATGGCAGATGGAGTTTAATGCTGATAAGTGTGAGGTGCTGCATTTTGGTAGGACAAATCAAAATAGGACGTACAGGGTAAATGGTAGGGAATTGAGGAATGCAGTGGAACAGAGGGATCTGGGAATAACTGTGCATTGTTCCCTGAAGGTGGAATCTCATGTGGATAGGGTGGTGAAGAAGGCGTTTGGTATGCTTGCCTTTATAAATCAGAGCATCGAGTATAGAAGTTGGGATGTAATGTTGAAATTGTACAGGGCATTGGTGAGGCCGAATCTGGAGTATGGTGTGCAGTTCTGGTCGCCAAATTATAGGAAGGATGTCGACAAAATGGAGAGGGTACAGAGGAGATTTACTAGAATGTTGCCTGGGTTTCAGCACTTAGGCTACAGAGAGAGGTTGAACAGGTTGGGTCTTTATTCTTTGGAGCGTAGAAGGTTGAGGGGGGACTTGATAGAGGTTTTTAAAATTTTGAGAGGGACGGACAGAGTTGACGTGGGTAGGCTTTTCCCTTTGAGAGTGGGGAAGATTCCAACAAGGGGACATAGCTTCAGAATTGAGGGACAAAGGTTTAGGGGTAACATGAGGGGGAATTTCTTTACTCAGAGGGTTGTGGCTGTATGGAATGGACTTCCGGTGGAAGTGGTGGAGGCTGGCTCGATTTTATTATTTAAGAGTAAATTGGATAGGTATATGGATAGGAGGGGATTGGAGGGTTATGGTCTGAGTGCAGGTAGATGAGACTAGGTCAGGGAGAATGGTCGGCGTGGACTGGTAGGGCCGGACAGGCCTGTTTCCATGCTGTAGTTGTTATATGTTATATGTTATATGAATAAACAGATTGAGTCATGAAACAGTAATTTATTTCATAGATGAGTATCTTACAAATGATTCATGTAAAACCTTCTAACTACATACAAATACCAGAGACATGCTTTTTTTGCTATAGTGTTGCCCTTGCATCATTAACCTGTTCACCACTGCAATTCCCAGGAATTTGGCTGAAAGCACAAATTGCTTAAATGCTAGTTGGTAAAGAACGACAACTATAATAATGGTTCAATGGTTCAATGCTTTTTTATTATCACATATGCACAGTACAGTGAAATTCATTTGCACAACCACAAAATCCAGTTGGCACAATTTTGGCGCTGTTTAAAAAAAAAGAAAAAAAAGATAAAACACAACAGTCCAAAGTGCAAAGTCCAGTCCACATGTTGGAAGTCCTGGAGCGCCCTCGATCCCAGTCAGCCGTGGTAAGCCCAACCCGACAATCCTCTCCTCTGCCGACCGCCTCTGTGTCCCGGGGGACTCCTGCTGCAGCCAATCTTGAAGATGCTGGAGGTAATACCCCGGTCCCTCTCATACCATCCATTCCTCACGTCTGTTACCACCAGCGGCTCCCTCCTCGACTCCCTGGTCTTTGGGCCTCCAAGCTTCCGCCACAGGTGGCCGTTGAATCTACGTTCTCGGCGGCCGATGGGTCTTTGTTCACGTCGGCCACTGGGTACGTCCTTGTTCTTGGCAGTCCTTGTCTATCCTTGTCCGGCTTGTCTTCGGCCGCCGGACTAGAACTTGTTCGCGGCTGCCGCCAGCCGGATACGGACTTGACCGGCTCCATGCCGGCCGCTGCGCCTGCTCCGGCACGGCTCCACACTGGTGGCTGGGTCCACTCCAGCACGGCATTGCAGTGGTCACCGGGACCTCCCATTCCGCACTGGTGCAGTGGTCGCCAGGAGCTGTGCGAACATGACTATAAACAACTGCTTCATCCCTCTGCTGGAAGTTGGCTGCATGGCTCCTGTAGCAGCAGAAGCTCCACTGATGTGCAGGGCAAGTTTTTTTCACAGAAGGTAGTGAGGACCTGGAACGCATTGCCAGGGGTGGTGGTAGAGGCAGATATGATCGTGGCATTTATGAGGCTTTTAGATAGGCCCATGGAAGTGCAGGGAATAGAGAGATACGGATAACATACAGGCAGATGAGATCAGTTTAACGTGGCATCATGTGCAGCACAAACCTTGTAGGCCGAAGGGCCTGTTCCTGTACTGTACTGTTCAATGTTCTACATAGACTGTGTATTGCCACATGGTATTCGCAAGCTCAGAAACAGTTAATGATGCTCTGGGGTCGATACTTGCATCTGGTATCAGTACCATCTGGCTTGCCCGGCAATATTCTTACAGGAAATATTATTAATTGTATTGATTGAAAGATCCATTATGGAAAGAGGCCCTTTGGCCCACCTAGTCCATGCCGAATGCAGATCACTCGTTCACACAAGTTCTACAATATCCCACTTTTGCATTCACTTCCTACACACTAGGGGCACTTTGCAGATGCCCATTAACCTGCAAACCCTCACGTCTTTGGAATGTGGGAAGAAACAAGAACAGGGAGAATGTGCAAACTCCATGCAGACAGCACCCGAGGTCAGGATAGAGCCCTGGTCACTAGTGCTGTGATGCAGCAGCTTTACTGCTGCGCCACTGTGCCATCCCGTGGTAGTGGAATGATTATTGGGATGAATGATTGGTGAGTTATATAGCTTATTAACACCTCTATTTTAGCATTTAACCAAGCAATACCGCCACTATACTACCCCTAGAGACACCGCAAGAAACAATCTAATTGCAATCCAAACTCCCAATCAAGCCAGAGTTCTCTGTGGACCGCTCCAATAGTCAAAACATCCTATTGTGCTGTCATGACCAGAATATCAGACAGTAATCCAAGTGAGCTTCCTATTTTAATTTAATGTTGACGTTCTTTAACGTCCCAATAGTGTAGCTCCTGGACAGTGAGTGTGGTAGGTTGTTCAATTGGTGAAACATTCCAGTCACATCAAATCCTTCATCAACCAACCTGGTACAACTACTGTCTCACAGCGCCAGAGTCCCGGGTTTGATCCTGACCTTGGGTGCTGTCTGTGCGAAATCTGGACGTACTTCATGTGATCAGGTGCTCCGGTTTCCCCCCACGTCCCAAAGACATGCAGGTTTCTCGGTCGATTGGCCACTGTAAATTGCCCGTAATATGTAGGGAGTCAATGCAAAAGTGGGATAGCATGGAACCAGTGTGAATGGGTGGACTTGGTGGGCTGAAGGACATGCTTCCATTCTGTATTTTTCAACAAATCAAACAAAAAAGGTACACTTTAAAACCCATACATAGGAAGAAGGAACAGATAAATATTTCCACCTTTAGCTTAGACACATCTGTAGCATATCTACCGCCATGTACAATCAACTTACTCCAAGCAGTCCAGAGACTGAACCGCATTCTTTCCTGGCTTATTGGAATAAATTATAGTGAATTTAACACAATGAGATATCAGAACTGAGAAATGTACTGAGGCTTGAGCTGTGTGGATAAGCTTGTGGTCTGATCATGTTGTTGTTGATATCATTATTAGTAACAAGGAGAGTAAATGTTTAAGAAATTAGAGTAAATGCTGAGTTCCTCCAGCACCGTGTTTTGCTCAGGATTCCAACATCTGCAGTCTTGTTGGGGTTACTTTTTTTTCAGATGAATTCTATCTGATCAGCCCAGGATTTCCAAACATTATGTTGAAGTGTTCCAAACATTATGTTCAGGTGTTGTTCACAACTTTTCAGTGTGCTGAAGTTACAGAGGTACAAGGAAGGACATTTTGAGGATGTAACAAGTAGAATGGATGAGGGAGAGCCAGTGGATGTGGTGTATCTGGACTTTCAAAAAGCCTTTGACAAGGTCCCATACAAGAGATCAGTGTGTAAAATTAGAGTACATGGTATTGGGGGAAGGGTATTGACATGGATAGAGAACTGGTTGGCAGACAGGAAGCAAAGAGTAGGAATTAACGGGTCCTTTTCAGAATGACAGGCAGTGACCAGTGGGGTGTCATAAGGCTCGGTGCTGGGACCCCAGTTATTTACAATATATATAAACAATTTAGGCGAGGGAATTCAATGTGACATTTCCAAGTTTGCGGATGACGCAAAGCTGGGTGGCAGTGTGAGCTGCGATGAGGATGCTATGATGCTGCAGGGTGACTTGGATAGGTTGGGTAAGTGGGCAGATGCAGTATAATGTGGATAAATGTGAGGTTATCCACTTTGATGGTAAGAACAGGAAAGCAGATTATTATATGAATGGTGTCAAATTAGTAAAAGGGGAGGTGCAACGAGACCTGGGTGTGCTTGTACATCAGTCACTGAAAGTAAGCATGCAAGTGCAGCAGCCACAGAAGAAAGC